>NC_091131.1:173014227-173365060 GCF_040183065.1 Periplaneta americana
ACAAAAATTTTGCTCCAACTTGAAATAATGTGTCCCTTATGGTTTGATGTGCCCTGAATCTCAAAATCCATATCCTTTTTTCGTATCACGTAAGGTTTTTAAGATATACTATGATTTCACTTTTCGATAAGCGTTCCCCCAGGAAATATCTGGCGCTGGTTGGGGGTATAAACCGAAACGAAAGGTAATGCATTTTATGGGTTTATGATTTATATCCGGTTTCTTATGGTTGTTGGTATGTTATTTTGTACTTCTAATAGATAAACAGATATTTATCCCTTCTATTAAGTAAATTTCATAAATGTTCAAAGTGAATTCTATACAATGAACACACAAGGGTGTGATTTTCAGTATTCAAAGAAAAAGTTTACCAGTTTGAGTGAAGGAAAATTAAAAGAGGGCATTTTCGTCGGTCCACAAGTTCACAAAATTATGGCTGACCCTTTGATTGAGGAAAAACTTTCCGTTACAGAAAAAGATTGGCATGGCGAGCTTTCAAAGACGTTTGCTCAAATTTCTTGGAAATTCTAGGGTGGAGAATTACATGGAACTTGTTGTGGAAACCATGTTAAGTGCATATGATAAAGAGGAGTGTAGTATGTCTCTCATAATACACTTTTTACATTCTCATTTGGATTTTTCTCCTAACCTTGGAAAGGTAAGCGACGAGCATGGGAAAAGATTTCATCAAGATATTTCTGAAATCGAAAGGCGATATAAAGGAAGAACATCATCCAGCATGTCTGCAGACTATTGTTGGTTCCATGTAAAATACAGTCCCGGGTCTAGTTATAAACAGAAGTCACCCAGAAAATTATTTTAAATGTAAGTTTAAATTCCGAGATTTTTCTCATGATATACATTAAATATTTTTATTGTTGTGTTTTAAACTATGTAATGTAATTTTTGTATCCAATACACATTTTTTCAATTATTATGAGGAATTTTGAATCCCTAGTTTGTTGTAATTTTATGAGTAGTAGTGAAAAATTAAAAACAAATAAGTTTCGTTATAAGAAATTCAATTCATTTTCCCCGAAAGTAGTATGCGATGGGAAAATTTGGATTTTATATTCAGATTTAGGGCACAGATATTAGTAATATTCACCTATTTTTATTTAAGAGCAAGACAAAAAGTAAAAATTTGTTGTTCAGTGATTATATACGCAACCACCATTGTTTTGTTTGGGAAGAAATCTTGTACAGCGTAGAAATAAGTAGTATTTCTGTAATATTTAAAAGAAAATTAAATAAATACTGACCAATTAAGAAATGTGTTTATTATATTTGACTAATGAGGAAATAAAATTCCTTGTATTCTGAGATGTGAAAATTGAAGTAGAATCTTATTGTACAGGGACATCATTTTATTTTTACTAAAATTTTTAATATTAACCTGTCTGTACCTTTAGAGAACCGGAAAAAACCGCTTGCTCCCCCCCTCCAAGACTGGAGTTCGATGATACTGGCGTAAAACACAAATCACTCTGCTAGGTGTAGGAAGGAAGAAAAGTAGTTCATCCATTTACGTAAACTAGGAAATATCGCGATTTTGAGTTTGATAATTTTCATTAGGTTTTTCTTTAATCAAAGTACAGTACTGTATGAAGAATAAGTGTTTTTCCTCACGAAGTGAGTTATCCATGCGAACGTATTCATTATGCGGTGTATATTATGCTGTCTACAGCACATTAGCGTACAATATAAGAAAGAAGTTAAATTGAAAAATAATCATAATATGAATATTTAAACACAATTTTGAAAATGGTGGCCGTTCATTTCGATACAGGCTTCAGTTCTTTTGTGCATATTATCGCACTATAGACTATTGCATCTAATTCCAATTGCCAGTTTCGTCCTTCGTACTAGTAACTCATGTTGGAATAATTGTGTACCTACTCTACGTACGTTAATCCAATCTTCACTTCTGCCCGACCCGAAAATATAAAATTACTCAGACATGCTATCTACTGTTCGTCCAAGTGGTTATGCCGCAGGATTGTAGAAAGGGAGGAAATCACGTGACAGTTAATTACTTAACGAGGCTCTTTTATTTAAGTTAAATTAAACAGCTGTATAATATTACGTAAACGTCCAATTCCTAAGAGAAATTAATGTTTTCAGAAAAGAGCTAAGACAGCCCAGTTTTTACAGAGGGGCGAGCAGAAGCAGGTGGGGGAAATCGGGATGCGACGTAGGCAAACGGACAGTAACTGTGCGAAAATATGATTCAATATTGAAAGCTCTTTCGTCACTGGAAAACGCGAACATATTTCTGGAACGTACTATACTCAGTAACTCAGTACTGCTTACTATATGCGGCCGTGGTTCTGTGTGGAGTTGGAACTTCATTAGTAGAAGGGGTGGGAGTGAAGTACATTGAAAAACTCAGGTACAATAAAAATTGAAGTAAAAATAAAATGATGTCCCTGTACTTCGTAATACTGCAAGATGTTGACCTTGTTCAGTCTACCCTTTCGCACATCTAAGCAACGGTTAAGTTTGTGGCTTCAGTAGAGTAGGCTACTCTTGGAGCAGGACCGATCCTGATTTTTCTTTCCTTCCAGCTTGACACCTGGATTAATAGATACGGAAATCACTGAAGTTTTCCGTTTATCTTCATTCGGTTTCTTATTTCGAAATTCCAAAACACATTCGCTTACATATTCGCTCCCCATATAATGGTATATGTCTCATTTCTCACGTGTAAAGTTGAATCGATAGTTGCATGAACAACATGAGTAACATTTTACCGAAATTAAGTGCTGTACAGTATTCGTATCTAGTAGATACAGGTCTTGACGCATAAATAACATGAGTCCTTGTATTTCAAATTAATAAGCTTGCACATTCATTTTCATGTTCTTTGTACGAGGCGCATCCAGAAAGTAAGTTTCCCGATTTTTCCCCTTGAAAGTAAACGTAATTAGCCGTGTCAATTGCATATGCGTATCAGATCTATGACGTATCAATCATATGCCAACCGGACAGGTCCCGCCTGGTGCCAGTAGCGTGGCAGCAGTGGTCCGAAATGGAAGCTCTTATTACTTCTCCCACCGCCTGCGAGGTTCAGTCTGTGATAAAGTTCTTTAATGCACAAAGCATTGCGCAGCTCTGTCAGGTCTATGGGCCGAACATCATGAGTAAGCAGATGATGCGTCGCTGGTGTAGGCAGTTTTCCGAAGGTCGTCAAAGTGTCCATGGTGAAGAGAGCAGTGAGCGACCGTCCCTCATCAGTGATGATCGTGTTGAGCTGGTGCGGCAGAGCATCATGGAGAACCGTCGCTTCACGATTACGGAGCTGAGCAGCCATTTCCCGCAGATATCGCGATCCTTGTTGCATGAGATTGTCACTAAGCACCTGCTGTTCAAAAAAGCGTGTGGCGGGTGGGTGCCGAAAAACCTGACACCCGAACACAAAATGCAACGTTTAGGAGCAGCACTGACATTTCTGCAACGGTATGACTATGGCGGCGACGAGTTCCTCGACAGGATCGTCACGGGCGATGAGACTTGGATTTCGCACTTCATCCCGGAAACCAAGCAGCAGTCAATACAATGGCGGCATAGTGGATCTCCGGTCAGGACGAAATTCAAACAGACGCTGTCGGTACGGAAAGTGATGTGCACGGTGTTCTGAGACAGGAAGGGCATTCTGCCCATTGAATTCCTTCCAAGAGGTGAAACAGTGAACCCTGACCGTTACTGTGAAACACTACGAAAATTGCGACGTGCCATTCAAAACAAGAGACGTGGAATGCTTACTGCAGGTGTTGTGCTCCTCCATGACAATGCTCGTCCACATGCGGCCCGGCGCACAGCAGCTGTTTTGACGGAATTTGGCTGGGAGTTGTCTGATCATCCACCTACAGTCCTGATCTTGCTCCCAGCGATTTTCACGTTTTCTTGCACCTCAAGAAATTCCTGTTTTGGCAACGACGAAGAGCTGAAGACGTCTGTCACACGCTAGTTCCATTCACAGGCGGCAGAGTTCTACGACAGAAGGATACAAATGTTGATCCCACGATACGACAAGTGTCTCAATTATGATGGTGCCTATGTTGAAAATAGCTGAAACATTGCTGTACCTGTTGCCAATAAATGTTTTCTTGAAAGTGTGTGTTCTTTTTTTTTAAATAGGGAAACTTACTTTCTGGATGCGCCTCGTATAAACAACATCAGTCCTGCACTCATGTTATTTATGCAACAAATGGAAGATCGGAGCAGCTACCTACGTTTACAGAGCTGATATCACTTTACATTTTCCTTTGTTTTATATTATCAGCTGTTAGTGTTACAGCCTTACTTGATGTGTTCAAGTGATTAACAAAACAAAACATGTGAGTGAAAAGACCAGCTTTTCAATATGAATGTTCAGTTTCATACAGCCATGTCTGGAGCAGTTGTGCAAAACATGGACCAGACAGTTGGTTTCACTAGGTTTCTTCTCCTTCAGCTTTCAAATCCACTGCAGTGTTTGCTATAAGTGAGGTATTGTCTTCTGACAAGCAGACATTCTGATGGGAATAGATAAAAAAGGTATTTTTTTTTTCTTCCACCGTGTTAATAATTTCAAAATAAGTGCTTATACAAATTCTGGCTACTCGACCGAAATTACAAGGCCGTCCAGAAAGTGATTTTCCCTGGGGCCCTTTACAGAAAAAAGCACAACTGCATAGAAAGATTTATTGAAACAGATACAACAATTTATGCGCTATTTGTCACCATAACTCCCAATGAAATTGAGACATTTATCATACAATAGTATCAATTTTTGTATCCTTGTGTCGTAGAAGTCAGCCGCCTGAAATCAGCGTTTGACAGCCGCTTGCACCTCTCTGTCGATTCCATGATATGACAAATGTTTCAATTTCGGTGGGGAATATGTTTAAAAATAGCTCGACAATTGCTGTGTCTGTTCCAATAAATTTTTCCTATGAGATTGTGTTTTCTTTCTGTCAACGGCCCGTGGCGAACTTATTTTTTACGACTCTCGTAATTGCGGTCGAGAGGCCAAAATTTGTATAAGCATTTCTTTTGACATTATTAACATGGTGAAAGAAAAGAAAATATTTTTTTTATTTGTTCCCGTCAGAAAGTTTGCTTGTGAGCATAAAGACATTTTTACAGCATTCAATTTATTGTCTTCAATTTTTTTAATATATCATGTGCTATTGCTTCAGAAAATTCGTCACTGCTCTCATAAAAATCTAGAAGACATGTTTTCATCTCGTATTCTAAGCTGAAGTACCGTCAAACCGGGCTACTTGGACTCTTAAGGTGCTACTTGAACCCAGAAGAAAAAAATGTTTACTTACCATTGGCGTTACTTAGGTGAAAATATTTGTACAGATGAAAGTTTGCAGAGGGAAAAAAAACACAACTTTCGACACCAAACTGTTATTTTACATCGACGAAAACATTTGTTTTTCTTCTGGGTTCAAGTAACACCTTAAGGGTCCAAGTAGCCCGCTTTGACGGTACTTACTGTAAGTAAAATAGAGAACTTTTGGTGTTAACTTTGTTGCTTACATCATTTGCCACTGAGACATAATATGCGTCATTAACAATTTTAGTTGATAGGTTCAAAACTGAACCTGGGCTAAGACATTCTGAGAAACTGCTGCAGCCTTGCTCCTTCCTAGGGTAATTTTTGTAGCTATCTTAGAATCGTGAAAACCTTATTTAGTTTGGCTGTGCAATCCAAACTTCGAAAAGAATGGTGATGCTTAGCAACGACCAGTTCTGAGGATGACCCATAGAAGGTCGAAACATGCAAACAAGGTACGTTAGAATTTAACTTAAGAATGTCTTATCATACATATTCTAAAGTGATACATCAATGTCAATTCTGATGCTACTGTCTCATCTAAAACGGTCGAAGTAGTTGACTTCAAAAACAAATCAATGAATGAATTAGAAACCAAGTAACGTCTGTTCAGTTTTATGTTTTTGTAGCTGTAAGTAATGGGTTGTGCCACCTTTACCTTAGTCAGATCAATCAGCATCACATTTGCAAAATGTACGAAACACGTGGCTTTCACTAGTAAGTACTAATTTTTTTATCTGAACTAGAAAAATGCTGTAATTCACTAATATAACACAAAACACAGGAAAAAAAAGAGAAAAACTTAAACCGCAAGAAAATTTAATGTGAGAATAACGCCAAGGGAGCACTCTTTGAATATCGGAACCGGATCAACGTTATGCTAATAACTAGCAATGCTAGTCTGGCATTGATCTCAAATATAAAGAAGAAATAAAACTAAAAGCAATACTCCGCTCAAATTATGGCTATGGGACACAGCAGGCAACACTCCAGACTACACGCATTTAAGAATATCCAACTTGTGCGAAACAATAATCCTCAGTGTGTCACAGCAGAGTCCGTATAGGCCAGTTTCTGATAGTTTTCCAATTCACTGCGGGCTAAAGCAAAGAGATGCACTATCACCTTTACTTTTTAACTTCGTTTTAGAATATGCCATTAGAAAAGTTCAAGATAACACAGACAGTTTGGAACTGAACGGATTACATCAGCTTCTTGTCTATGTGGATGACGTGAATATGTGTGGAGAAAATCAACAAACGTTTAAGGAAAACACGGAAATTTATTTGAAGCAAGTAAAGCGATAGGTTTGGAAGTAAATCCCGAAAAGACAAAGTATATGATTGGCTCTCGTAACCAGAATATTGTACGAAATCGAAATATAAAAATTGGAGATATATCCTTCGAAGAGGTGGAGAAATTCACATATCTTGGAGCAATAGTAACAAATATAAATGACACTCGGACAAAATTAAACGCAGAATAAATATGGGAAATGCGTGTTATTATTCGGTTGACAAGCTTTTTTCATCTAGTCTGCTGTCAAAAAATCTGAAAGTTAGAATTTATAAAACAGTTATATTACCGGTTGTTCTGTATGGTTGTGAAACTTAGACTCTCACTTTGAGAGAGGTACAGAGATTAATTGTGTTTGAGAATAACGTTCTTACGAAAATATGTGGGGCTAAAAGGGATGAAGTTACGGGAGAATGGAGAAGGTTACACAACGCAGTACTGCAAGCATTGTACTCTTCATCTGCCATTATTTGAAACATTAAATCCAGACGTTTGGAATGGGCAGGACATGTAGCACGTATGGGCGAATCCAGAAATACGTATGGAGTGTTAGTTGGAAGACCGAAGGGAAATAGACGTTTGGGGAGGCCGAGACGTAGATGAGAGGATAATATTAAAATGGATTTGAGGGAGGTGGGATATGATGATAAAGATTTGATTAATATTGCATAGGGTAGGGACTGATGGCGGGCTTATGTTAGGGCGGCAATGAACCTCCGGTTTCCTTAAAAACAATTTGTAAGTAAGTTAGCTGGTAGAGGTGGGCTAACGTACAAACTTCTCGATAAGCTTCAGAACTACTTTGGCATTACTTTGAGGGCCAATACTAGCAGTGTAGAAGATATGTGTAGAGCAATCTGGGCTTCCTTGTTCCATATCGCAGCAGATAAATGTCCAGTGAGTGAAAGAAGTTGGTGTCCTTACCAAGTAGTGAAAGCCAAAGGAGAAACACACAAACACAAAGACCTGGCATGAAAAAAGATATCGTAAAAGCAATTAAACCTGTATATGAGACGTTGACTGACCTAAAGTTGTTGGCAAGGTGCTTACATGGAAAAACCCAAAATGTTAACGAGGAGTTCAATGGAACAATCTGGAACAGGTGCCCCAAGGAAGTTTACTATACACAGCTCATGAAACTGTAAATTTGTGTCAGTGATGCTGTGTGTCATTTTATTTTTTTGTCAGGAAGTAGAAATTGAAATTCTAAGGATGATGGGTGTAAACCCTGGGACAAACACCATCGCAGGAATGGAAAATGAGGACAAACGTGCCAAAAATATTCAACACCAGAAGTTAAAACAAGGAGGAGGTATCTGAGAGACAGAAAGAATCTGAAACTTGACCAATATGAAGCTACTGAAGAGATGACATATGATGCTGGAGGCTTCTAGGCTCTGAAAGTTTGTGGCTCGTTTCCTGTAAGTAGTATTTTTTGAATATTCAATTATTTGAGACATTATATCTCAGCCAAGTATGATGATACCAAGAACATATTGGTGTCATTTTGAAACTTGAAATGTCCCCTAGTGCCTGACAATGAACAAAATGAGATTAATGTAATTAATAATTATTTTTGGACTTTTTTACATATTCATGCATCATAAAACTATCATATTTTACATATATTTAATTAATGTAAATGAAAATAAAAAATAGCTCTATGTCAGGCAATAAAGAATAGTTTTAGCTATAAAATAGTGAAAAAAACCGTGGCTCTATCTTAAAAACTGCATGAGATAACATGTTTCAAGTTTTAAGTCAAAATTATGAACAAAATAATTTATAAATTTAGAAACAATTTCAAGAGATCTGTTCAGTTCATTCTCTTTCCGGGACCATACTTAATTGTATACAAATTTCACAGGGCAATATTATGCAAAACAAAATTGTTTATATGTAAAGGTGTACTTACACTTAAATGCAATTTATTCGTTTTGTTTGTCTACAGTTGAGTTGAGATTTCTGAAAAGTCTAACCAGTTTAAATACAAATAAAAGCAAAAAGATTCTTTCATATGTTACTACATAAAAATTACACAGTTTTGTTTTGTTATAAAATAAAATAAATTGCTGTATTCAAGGCAACGTTTCACAGCTAAAAGAAGAAATAATGACATTTCATCAACATGCTCTAGGATTCCAAAAACTACACTATTTTCGTTGAAATTTTTTAATTTTCCAAAAATGTAAGCTTCGGAAATTGGAATGCAATGTGCATTACAGTGGTCAGCAATCATTTTGCGCCGGACGTAAAACTATCAAATTGTTATTAATTTCGAACTCCAGAATTCGAAAATAACAAGCAAAATGTTGGATCAGTTCGAGTTTTCGAGGTCCACAATATAACTACTTTTCTATGCATTTCATTTAAAAACTCACCGTATTTCCTGTGAAACTATTTGTGATTACCCATTATGTGGAAAGAATATTAGTATAAGTAGGCTAGCATATTAGAAACACTTGTAGAAAAGTAAATTATTTTATTGGCCTTTTACGAATCTATTTGGAGGAGGTGAAACAGATTCGCGACATGAATTCGCTTGAGTTTACATGATTTTACTTGAGATGTGTATTTATTTCACTGTGAGCTTTGATGACATTACTGTAGTTTATATTTTGCAATATACTACCATGTCAAAACCACTTATATAAGCGGAAATTGTTTTATTGCCCTTTTCGATTCCATTGGGAGAGGGAGAACCAGGTTCGCCATATGAAATTCCTTCAGTTTACCAGGAGATTTCAGTGGTGTTAGTATTCTGTGTAAGACGTGTATTTGCCGGGTATGAAGCAGCAGACTTTCTAGCAAAGAAAGGAACAACTATCCCCCTTTCATATTCTAACATGCTGCCATTCCATAGAGCATCTACAATTAATATAAGCAGTCGAGTGAGACAATGTTTCCATAAGAGTTTGGAGGACCAAATTAAAGATAAACATTGGAAGGACACACTAAACTCCCCTCTCCCCGAATGGCCCAGAAGAGAATCTGTTGCGACGTTCCGCACCGCAGTCGGTCATGACTGTCTGGCTAATCACCTCCACCGCCTGGGTGTATTATTCAGTCCCCACTGCATGCTCTGTGGATGTTCCGACACCATGGACTCAAACTACATTAAGACTTGTCCAGCTCTTTCATCTGTCGGCTTTGTGGATAGGTACTGGGAGGCCAGAGACAGAATGCAGCAGTGCTGACATCCACTCCTTCATAGTTTCCTTGGACATTGTTCACTTTATTTCGTTTTCTTTTCTTTTAGTTTTTATCGCCATTGTACGGCCAATGACTCTAGTTAAGTGCCACTGCATTGAATAAAAAAACAATATATATTTTGCAATATACTACCATGTCAAAACCACTTATAGAAGCGGAAATTGTTTTATTGCCTTTTTCGATTCCATTGGGAGGGGGAGAAACAGGTTCGCCATATGAAATTGCTTAAGTTTACCAGGAGATTTCAGTGGTGTTAGTATTCTGTGTAAGACGTGTATTTCTTCAAAATGTGCTTTAATGATAACAGTCAAAGTACGAATGTTTATATGTGCGGATTTGAAGGTTGTGGCATTGCTTCTTAGAATATAATTAGGCTACACGGCCTTCTGTGCGGATGGGAGAGTCACGCTCGAGTTAAGCATTGTAAAATAAAAGTAAGACCAACACGACAATTACTACAGCCAGGAAAGAAAAATATTATACATCAACCTCTTGTACCTCAAAGTAAAGTAATTTTATCCCTTTACACATTAAGTTAGGGTTAATGAAAATATTGTTAACGGGTTGAATCATGAAACTGAAGCATTTAAACATACCCAAGAAAAATTTCCTGCTATTAGTGACTCAGAAATAAAAGAGGGAGTTTTCAATGGACCACAAATGAGAGTCATAATGAAGGACAATCAATTCGAATCTTTGTTGGAAGGAAAGGAGAGAGCCGCCTAGATTGCATTCAAGGAGGCTGTATTAAATTTTTTGGGTAACCGTAGAAGTGAATACTACGAAGAACTAGTACAAAATTTGTTGACGTTTGAAGCTATGGGTTGTAACATGTCCCTGAAAATTCACTTCATTTATTCCCATCTTGACTTTTTTCCTGAGAATTGTGACAAATTCAGTGATGAGCATGGTGAGCGCTTTCATGAAGAAATTTCATTTATTTTAAAAAGATACCAAGAACAGTGGAGTACCAATAAGCTAGCAGATTATTGTTGGACATTAGGTCGTGATGTACCTGATGCCCAGTATAAAAGAAAACGCAGAAAAAGAAAGCTGTAATCTTCTGAAGAGTATTTAACTGTATGTTCATTATATAAATCAATATTTTGAATAGATATAAATTCGAAATATCTCAAAAAACCGTACCCTAAAACTGCTTTTTAATGCCATGTTCGTATTCAGGAGGTTCAAATTATATAGAAAACATGTATCACATGCCCAGTGCAAAAAAAGGTTAAAATTTGTTACGCAGTGATCAACATTAGTTTTAAAAGTAATTACTACGGAAATAGACATTTATTTCAATGATCGAATGTCGAATTAAACTATTTTTATTGTATTATTATTTGGAAAAGTTTTGACTCCTACAGATGTTTCTAATCTATGTCTTCTACCAGTAAGTTCATTACCATATGATTGACATAATGTAGTATCACAGACTGTGGTAGTATGATGAAAAAAACGGTGGAATTTCATCTGTCTATTTTCACTTGTTCCAGAGAAAATGGAGACATATGCAAAGAAGTGTAATTAAAAAAAAAAAACAAATACACAGATGAACACGTGGAAAGAAATATATTTCCTTAACTGCACAGTCGCAACATTAAAGTTCAACTCCTATTATGAAAACGAAGTCAACATAATATAGAATGAAGTTTCTGGTACAAAATTAATAAAATAAGGGGAAGGAAATTAATATTCTCGGAAAAAGTAAAGAAACGTGATTTTTACAATGACTATTTCGTTTATATGACGTCATTCCATTTTCGACCAATGAAGTGTAGTGAAATTTTGAATTCCAACCAATCACAGTCACACTTTGCGATAATTTTTGCAGCTAGATTTATCGCTATCAATTTATCGCATGGTCGTTCTTTTGTTTAGTCGTTATCGCCAACTGTTTCCCCGTAAATTGATGATCATGAATACATTGAGATGCAACTATACGGCTAAACATTTCTTTCAACTTTAAAGCAATGAATGCAAGATTGATATTAATATTAATTAATATATTTACGCAGTGAAGACGACGTTCAAAACGGCGCTGCATGTAGACATAAAATCTTCATGCATCTTAATTTAACGTACGTTTTAAACTTGATCCTTTCAATATTCTTCCCAAATTGCATGCATACGCGATTGGAATATTGAACTGTGTAGATGCAGCCTTAGTTCCGTTATACACTACAGCGAGAATGCGTTTGTCGAGCTATAAAAAATGCTTTCCTGTAGCACGTAGTTAACAGTCGAAATAAGGCACAGCTGACACTACTGGTCATGCTCACACAGGTAATCTAACCTATAACTTTAGCCTATAAAATACATCTTCATCTTCCAATTCCATGTCCATTGTAGACTATCTGAAAAAAATTACATTCCTTCATTCAGATTAGATAACTGCGTTTTCAACAATTCTTCATTTAATTAATGTATTAATCAGGTTACTGTAATTATATTATAAAATTTTAAATTAAATCATGATTTCAGCAGATAACGAAAATGTATTTATATTATAATAATAAGAGAAAAGTGCAGTACATGTAATTAACATTGTCAAACGTGTATTTCGCTTTTCGCAATTGGCATTACTGAATAATAACATCGAATTTCTTTACTGCAGTAATCGATATTCATCTATTTCAACTTCACAATGTCTGAATAAGTTAAGTATTCGTAAATATACAATTATTAATATTTTGTGATCGAATTTTAGGGATATATTATTTACATTTTTATTTTATTCACGAAATAGTCCTAATAAATGTCACTCGAGGTCTGAGATTTCCCAGACAAATCCACTCGCTTCGCTCGTAGATTTATCGGCAGATCTCAGACCTCTCGTGACATTACTACAGATAAAAATCAAGTAACATGAATGCAATACATAACTGCATCATAAAATGTACGCTATATCAGTTTCTTCAGAAAATTTAAAAATACTATTTAAATATAAAATATGAAAATGACAATATTTAAATTTCCTTGCGGCCGGTTGACTATATTTAAAATCAGATCGAATGTTCTCAACCCAAGTACCATCAATTTTATTACCTACAGCTTCTATTCACTGACGCTAGTTCCATTTTTTCGTTCTCTATGGAATTCGCGTTCATCGCTCAACGCGTAACAAAGCCCTCTTCAACAATGCAAATGACATATTAGACCGCCATTGAGTTTTGATTTCATTTAAAGCAAGAAAAGATAGCGCTTTATATGTATTGAGGAGCTCGGTTCTATTCTCATGGGACAATCAGGATGAAGCTCTTCCCACTGAGGTAAGCTTTCTAAGTTACATTGCGATTCCTGCTTGAAAACTACAACAGTAAGTAGGGTGAATACGTGGTACAGTCATTAAGTTCTAATACTGAGCGCATAGTGGCGTTGTGGTACACTATAGCGCATAGGTGGCGCCATGTATGATACCTTGTCAGTCTCTCGACCCAACAAGAGACAGTTGAGGGCATACACTGTAAGCAGAACTACGGTCTTTGTTGTGACGGTGATTTGAATGCGCACGTCGGAAACCGAGATGTCACAGTTTGAGCAACGGGCAAACACCAAGTTCTGCCAGAAATTAGGCAAAACTGCTGCCGAAACGTTTCAAATGATGCAGCAAGTTTACGGTGAGGACGCAGTGAGTCGCAGTGTTGTGTTTAGGTGGCACCGACGTTTTTTGCAAGGAAGAAACAGTTTGGAAGATGATGTGCGTACTGGTCGGCCACAAACAATTCGAACTGAATGCAAGATCCAAGAAGTTGCAACGTTGGTGCGTGCTAACCGCTCCCAATAGGTAGACGATATCGCAGCAACAGTAGGGGTCAGCCATGGTACTTGCTACAAAATTCTGTCTGATGACCTGAACATGTCTCGTGTTACCCAGCACAGTGTGCCACGAATCCTGTCGCAAGACCAACGTGATGATCGCATGACGATTTGTGGTGACCTCATCAGTAGTGCTGACGATGATCCGACGTTTCTCAACCGGATAATAACTGGAGACGAAACTTGGTGTTTCCTTTACGATCCGCAACTGAAACGACAATCCGCCACCTGGAAAACGCCGTTATCACCACGACAGAAAAAACCGCGACAAGACAGGTCAAAAGGCAAGGTAATGCTTGAACTGTTTTTTGATTCAAATGGAATTGTTCACATGGAATTCATCCCAGAAGGTGCAACTGTGAACAAAACCCGCTACAAAGAGATCCTTGGCCGTTTACGAGATTCAATTCGCCGTAAGCGACCTGAGCTATGGCGTACAAAGAATTGGCTGTTCCTACATGACAAAGCCCCTGCACATTTCTCTGTCCTTGTCAAAGAGGAACTTGCAAGACAATAGGTGACAGTTCTTCCACACTCTCCGTACTCACCTGATCTCGCACCATGCGATTTTTTTCTCTTTCCTCGCATGAAAGCAACCCTACGTGGGCGTAGATTTCATTTTCCGAAGAGGTCATGACTGCCACAAGAGAAGCCATACGGGACCTTCCTGCCAACATCTTTCAACGATGCTTCCAGCAGCTATACCAACGTTGGCAAACGTGCATAACGGCCAACGGAGACTATTTTGAGGGAGGATGTGGTTCTGTTTAAATGTACGCCGTGTTATGCGGCATCTTGTGATACATCCAGATTCTTGAGGGAGCCTACCCTCCAGGCGCCAAGTCTTAGAACTTAATGACTGTACCACGTAAAACATTTACGTTTTGTAGCGTCAGTGGCTATTCTAGGAATAAATGTGTATATTAGGGGGCTGATAATTAAGACTCGATTGGACAAGCATATTTAAAAACACTAATACACGACGCAGTTAAAAAATTACTGAGGACAATGAGGTTTTATGGTTTTAATACATTTTACTGTCTTATGACCATCTTTCCTTAGTAATAAATAGTAACAAAATAAATCATATAATACTACCTACATATGTGAAAGTTTGGAAACGTGTGAATCGTAAATAGTATTTAAACAGTATTTTAAATGTGGATAATACTGCAAAGTGTATACAAACTCACGAAAATACGAATCAATAAAAACATGTAATATCACCAATAAAAATTATTATAATATAATCGTAATATTACAAAATAAATATTAATAATTATTATTGATATCATTAATACTATTGAAGATTTAAAAAGGAATATAATACTTATGAGTTCCATATCTGGATTTTCTGCATATTTATCATGAAAACAAATTACAGAAATAGGCTAAATGAAGAAGAAGGAATGAGGCTACACCTTCCCGCCCTAAAACCAAATGATTATACAAAAAATTTGTATCCTTTCAAAAAGAACATATTCATCCCACCAAACAGAACAATTAAGTTGTAGATCTTATAACATTACTTGGGTTATTTATTAAATACCATTAAAATATATATTAACATTTGTATCGTAAGGATTATTTTCTTTCTTTTTTTTTTTTATTCTTTTAAAGATCTTATGAAAGTGCGAATGTGCACTTTAAACTAAACTGAAATGGAAGTTTTGACAATGTATGTGCATTATTAACATAGTTTCAATCTACAGCTACACCCACTTCAAAAAGTGTGTAATAATACTTACTTACAAATGGCTTTTAAGGAACCCGGAGGTTCATTGCCGCCCTCACATAAGCCCGCCATCGGTCCCTATTCTGTGCAAGGTTAATCCAGTCTCTATCATCATATCTCACCTTCTTCAAATCCATTTTAATATTATCCTCTCATCTACGTCTTTGCCTCCCCAAAGGTCTTTTTCCCTCCGGCCTCCCAACTAACACTCTATAACTTTATTCGCCCATACGTGCTACATGCCCTGCCCATCTCAAACGTCTGGATTTAATGTTCCTAGTTATATCAGGTGAAGAGTACAACGCATCCAGTTCTGCATTGTGTAACTTGCTCCATTCTCCTGTAACCTCATCCCTTTTAGAACCAAATATTTTCCTAAGCACTTTATTCTCAAACACCCTTAATATCTGTTCCTCTCTCAAAGTGAGAGTCCAAGTTTCACAACCATACAGAAAAATGTGTAAAAATAAAAATAAAATAATAATAATAATAATAATAATAATAATAATAATAATAATAATAATAATACGAAAATCGTCTGCAGCTGCATTTAGATTGGCAACAGGCCATGATTGTTTGGCCAAACACCTGCATAGAATTGGAATATATCAGTCCCCTAACTGCCCATTGTGCAACTCAAACGAAGAAATGGATTCGGAACACCTCAAAATCTGTGATTCAGTGGCTAGTCATGATAATATCTTTGAAAAATATTGGAGTGCAAGAGGTCAAATGACTTTATTGTCAAACGCCTACAACATAATAATAATAATAATAATAATAATAATAATAATAATAATAATAATAATAATAATAATAATTCTAACAATAAAAAACTTCGAAATTCTCCCATACCATACATGAGACTTACTTGCTTTGCGTTGTGTTAATTCATGTTCAAATGAAAGTGAGAAATGTATTAATGGGTGTATTTGTTGTTGTTGCTGTTTACTAATGCTAAATTTCTGACAATGAAATCATTATTCTTTCTCTCTCCAGTATTTTTCACTCGAGGACGCTAAGTTGATAGTGGCTGGGCAGTGTTGAAGATGATTTTGATCCATTTCCTCACAGGTGGTATTGCCTATATTAATTATTGGATAAGATACACATATTTTATTACAAAATTACACCTTTGGATGAGCTGCGGTAACATAATGCTTAATTTCTATTTGTTCCATATGAAATACTAATTTTTACTGAATTTCAATGTAATACTAATAATAATAATAATAATAATAATAATAATAATAATAATAATAATAATAATAATAATAATAATAATAATAATAACCGTATTCTTGCGAGGGTTGTGAAGGACGAGTATTTCCCCTTGACCAAAAAATAAAATACAAATTAAGTAACAATCAGTATTTTACCGTGGACCTACTACCTAAGCTGTTCATTTTCATTTTTTAGGTTGCCCTAGTAGTTACGAAAACAAAGTGTCACGAAATGCCGTTTCTGTGGTCATCATTTACCAACATTTTCCCGCTGTGTTTCATAAAATAATATTTATGTTACACGTTAAAGTTTATTTGTTCTTGTTCACAACGTAAACAATGATGCACAATTGGGTCAACACAGAAAATAGTCTTCGTAAGTTACACAATGCACTCTATTGAAATTAGTTTGGATAATATGCACGACTGATTTAGAAACATGTTAAGGGGACACTCAACTTAAAATTTGGAGAAAAAGTGTCATATAAATTAAAAATTAAAATTCTACACTAATTTACGTGACAGAACTAAATCAATAAGCACATTTCTTACCCTATTCATTGAGAAGTCACAGTCAAATGTACAAAGCCAAAAAATAAAAAATGATAATTAAAAGTGATATTTCAATTAATGATTGATTAAAAATTGAAATATATTTTTTTTTAAGTATTTGATCTAATGAGCTGAGATTTTGCATGTTACTTTCCATGTGTATATTAAACTTTTTCTCCAAATTTGAAAAAGATTGGTCAAACAGGAAAAAAGTTCCAAAATATAGTTGAGTGTCCCCTTAAAGGAATTATTCTTGCATCAAATGTATGCTTCATGGACTAAAATTGTAGTATTTTATTATTTAGATATAAGTTAAGTTCAATTCAGAAACATGTTGAAGGATTTCTTCTTGTGCAAAATCGGATGCAGCCTGGACCGAATGATCATATCTTTATTATGCAATTTACTTTACAAAGTTTGTTCCAGCATGGTTCAGAATCGATTCTCAACTGCCTACTCATGCGCAGGGCACGATTAAAATTAAATAAATTATTAAGGGAACTTAACATAGGGTTTGATAATTAGTTGCTAAATATTTGTTTTATTCACTCATTCATAGTGTTCTGCCCAAGGGCAGGTCTTTCACTGTAAACCCAGCATTCTCCATTCTTTCCTATTTTCTACCTTCCTCTTTGTCTCCGCATATTATCCATATATCTTAATGTCGTCTATCATCTGATATCTTCTTCTGCTCCGAACTCTTCTCCCGTTCACCATTCCTTCCAGTGCATCCTTCAGTAGGCAGTTTCTTCCCAACCAGTGAGCCAGCCAATTCCTTTTCCTCTTTTCTGATCAGTTTCAGCAGCATTCTTTCTTCTTCCACTCTTTCCAACACAACTTCGTTTTTTATTCTGTCTATCCATTTCACACGTTGCATTCTTCTCCATATACACATTTAAAATGCTTCTATTCGCTTCTCTTCACTTCGTCGTAATGTCCATGTTTCTGCCCCATAAAATGCTACATTCCACATAAAGCACTTTACTACATTCTTCCTTGCTTCTTTCTCCAGAAGTACGCAGAAGATACTCCTTTATTAGTCTTATATACTTGTGAATATTGGCTATAAACTTTTTCAATTGTGATTGCTTCATATCATAATTATAGGCTGTTGTTTTTGTAATATCTGCTACTTTAGCCTATTGCTTATATTAATTTTTTATTTTGTTTTCTTCTTTCTTGTTATCTATAGTGCGGTTTTGAACTCCCGACCATCAGCATTTGCTCATATAAGTGATAAATTCTTTAATGTATATATCTGTTTTTTTATATTTGGCACGATCATTTTTTTGATGATCTAATAGCTCTTTTAATGTATTTATATGTCTTTTGTATTTAACATGTATTTTTGTAGTTTCCTGATTGTAATAATTGTAATCTTTATTGCAACATGATTGTTTCCTGAATAGAATGAAAAAAATAATAACAAAAATATAATAATAATAATAATAATAATAATAATAATAATAATAATAATAATAATAATAATAATAATAATATTAATAATAATCTAGAACAACAATGTTAAAAAATAGGAATAATAACAATACTTACAAATGGCTTTTGAGGAACCCGCAGGTTCATTGCCGCCCTCACATAAGCCCGACCTCGGTCCCTATTCTATGCAAGATTAATCCAGTCTCTATCATCAAATCTCACCTCCCTCAAATCCATTTTAATATTATTCTCCCATCTACGTCTCGCCCCTCCAAACGTCTTTTTCTCTCCGGTCTCCCAACTAACACTCTGTATGCATTTCTGCATTCTCCCATACGTGCTACATGCCCTGCCCAGCTCAAACGTCTGGATTAAATGTTTCTAATTATGTCAGGTGAAGAATACAATGGGTGCAGTTCTGCATTGTGTAACTTCCTCCATTCTTCTGTTACTTCATCCCTCTTAGCTCCAGATATTTTCCTAAGAACCTTATTCTCAAACATCCTTAATCTCTGCTCCTCTCTCAAAGTGAGAGTCCAAGTTTCACAACCATACAGAACAATGTGTGGTGATAATAATAATAATAATAATAATAATAATAATAATAATAATAATAATAATAATAATAATAAAATGCTAAATAAAAATTGCCTATATTGAATATTAATTAAACGTGATCCGCAATGGAAACAATTTCAGAAACACTGACATAATGTCTTACAATATGTTTGTAGTTATTATTAAATCTAATATAAATTCAAGAAACAATTACAAAAATCTTCATTTATCTCTCATTCAACAAGAATATATTGTACGAATGAACAATTGCTTCGAAATGTTTGTAATTTTTTATCCATGTTACGAACTCGCAATATCAGAGGTCTTACAGGTGGCCAGGAACTGATCACAGATTCCTCGAGTAACGGCTAAATTGACACGAACTCATCTTTCTTATTTGGGGCTCCTATTGTCGAAACGGTCACAACATTGACAGAAATTAAAATACATTGAATTCCTTAACTCCTTTTATCCCACTTGGTCTGATCACTTGTTTGGATCACATAATCCCGTAGCTTATCATGGATTCATTTTGCCTTAATATCACCTCCATTCTACCAATTCAGCCAAGGCTAGTGACCTCGTTAAATAACACACAAGTTGCCGGAAAGAAAAGAAAAAGTGCATTCATTCTAACTTTCCACGTTCGAATGCGGAAAGCTGCACTGTGTGTACTGCATTTTCGCCACTGCCTCCGAGATCGTGGAAAGAAAAAAAATATGCACATGATAATCTGTCAGCGGGAATGTAATCATCTCCAGCACACGAGTCCCTTTCCCTATTCCATCTACGCCAGTTATCACTAGCTGTGTTAAATTAAATTTCAAGCGTTCCGAAAATTTTTGGATGCCTTTACAAGTGTTCAGAACTTTCGAAACAATTTCAGGAATCTACATGTAATTCACTTAATCGATTAACGAAGTTTCTTACAGTATTGTAGGTTTACAGAGACATTTACCTGCGAGAGAGAAAAATTTCAGAGAAAGCGACCTCTAAACGTTTCGTAGAATCCAGTCTTTTAGGAATAAGACTAATTTAAACCCCTCAATCTACATCATGGGACACCCAACTTAGTTCTATTCTGAAGTGAGGCAAATTACGGCATTTATAGCCCTTAAAATTCTCCATCCTCGATTAAAGCTTTAAAATTCATTATTCCACATTTCTGAAAGTTTCTAGGAACAACAGGAGCCCATGAAGTTGGAAGGCATCGACGCCAAAAATGAAATGCAGCCATGGAGTGGGAGTCTGCATCAAACCCAGTCGAACATCTGGCTGCAACAGGATACCAGACTATGGAATGGGATACCCAATGGAAATAATGCTAGTGAACTAATCGTTTCGCCAACAAGGTAAGACCTTGCGGCTTTCATCTTCTTTATTAGGTCACATAACTTAATTAGCATGAACTATTACTCCAGCAGTATTTCTGGTCCGCTTTGCACTAGCAGGAAACAGAGTTTAAGATTATTTACCTCCAGAAATATAAGGCTTTTGTTTTGAGAATTATTCCAGTTAAATGACTGCATTTTCATAACGTCATGAACGGGCAATTCTCCTTAATTCTAGAAATTAGTACAGATGTTTTGATAGCTTGAATGTTCGAATGTGAGGAAATATGTAGATTTTAACGACGATAAAACACTACGTTCTTTGGTATAGGTTTTGTGTCTTTTGGGATATAGGCAAAACCAACTGTTACAGACAGCGTACAAAAGTATCAATCACAGATCTACGAGTATGTACTGTATAGTTAACGGAAAAAAATTTGTAGCTCCCGTATATTGTTTAAGTTTCGCTTACAACACACTGCGCATGTGCAGTAAACAAGTACCGCTGTATATATGCCACTTGTGGAAAGTCGTGCGAAACTGTTGCCTACATACAAGTGGACTCCCATCAAGAGTCGCTCTATGAAAGAATTTCGAAAAGAAGAAGTACTCAGTGCGTATGAGAATACGTAGTGCTTCTGTTTCATTTGTTGAGACGGGCTGTTCGCTCTTAGTAGCGCCTGTTCGGTTGCTTAGCTATGCTTTTTCTATATGAATCATTAGATGACTGAAAGCAAGTAATGGTCTCTTAAACCTAATTATAGTAATTTAGCGATTACTTCTGAGGAGAAAACTTAGGAACTCCACCAATTTTAATACATTTCATGGTATGTATGCAAACAATTAGAAACATAATTCGACCTGGTGTGCACAACAAATACAGAAAGGCGGGAGTAAGATTATTCCAGTGTTCATGTTAAACAATGTGACGTACACAAATTTACAATATGAATAACACTGGACAATTCTGCAAAGCATAGCCTATGGAAAGTATTGCCTGAGCGGTAGTTGTGTGTTGTGCTGACCATCATGGAGACTTGCAATGTGTAGACCTATCTCTCTTCAGTGTGTGTCCAAAAATAAGTGCACAGCGTATAACATAATCTTCACACATAATTTCTCGTCGACGTTAACTGTGAGCTCTGTTAGACATATTTTCGCTCACGGACACCAAGACTCAAGGGGCTTTAATAGGACGGTAAAAATCACTCCACACGAATATAAATGTTGAAGTTAAAACACTTTTTTTTCAGAATTCTACTAATCCTATTATTATTTTAATAAATTATATTCAGTTCACGATTTTTCCTTTGTATTGTTTCACAACATCCCTTATAACAGCATAAGTTAATAATATTAAAGTTTAGTTTGGTTAATCTTTATAAATTTTTAGTAGGTTATTTTACGGCGCTTTATCAACTTATTAGGTTATTTAGCGTCTGAACGAGATGAAGGTGATAATGCCGATGAAATGAGTCCGGGGTCCAACACAGGAAGTTACCCACCATTTGCTCATATTGGGTTGAGGGAAAACCCCGCAAAAACCTCAACCAGGTAACTTGCCCAGACAGGGAATCGAACTCGGGCTATTTGATTTCGCGGCTAGGCGCACTAACCGTTAATCCACAGGTGGGGACATCTTGATAGAAGTTTAACTTCATCTTGTTCCTATTTCGCATCTAGGTATTAATGGTATTTGTGAATTTAAAATGGTGTCGTTCTAATAATCTTATTATTAATGTAGGCAGAACTTTATGTTTATTTTTCAGTAATAATGTTAATTTTACATAATTAGTATTTCATCTTAAATCGTCCTTGAAGACCAACTTTCTTGGTGTAATGTTCGATAAGGATCTTAGCTAACATTTTCATATTGGTGACCTTTATAATGCTTTAGACTTAATAAGGGGGGCAAAGGCTAATTGGGATTTCCCGGTCTCTGATCGGGTCAAAAACCCTGATGGAACTGATATTTAACCCTCGTGTTGAATTTCGGTGAAGTCCGGAGGGCCTGATTAGTCAAATACACTCTCCTCACCTTCACGTTGGGGTCCTCTGGGATCTTTTAAGATGCGAAAGAGAGAGTGGTGTGAGGAAAGCAATGGGAAGCTGCCGCATTCACCAATCCCAAGAAAATTTGAATTAATGGCATGATGAGTCTTTTCCGGGTAAAAAATTCCGGACGTAAACTATCCCCCCAATCGGATGTCCGGGAGGGGGATACTGGGGAAGGACATGTCATGACGCAAAGCAACGGAGAGGAAGAGAGAAGAACGACGACTGCAACGAGCAATTCGAAGACACCACAGCTACCAAGTAAGTTGGGAAACATGAAGGAAGCAATGAGAAGAAACAGAGAGGATGTGATGGGAATATCAGAAGTGAGGTGGGAAAATAGTGGGAGTTGATTATTGATACCGGTAGGCCTAATAGGGCTCGGAAGTTGCTGGCAATTTATATAGGCCTATATATATTTTTTTAATCACAGACAATGCAGGATACTACATTAACTCGTTTAATTTCAATACGAACCCTTATAGGTAATCTATACCAATTTTTATTTTGAGTTTATTTGCATTTTTCGGTCATTTGTTGTTTACTAGTCATTTTTATAGGAAATGTACTTTTTGTTACATTTTTGCCCTTTTCTGCTATTTATCCTGTTCATTGGCTAGCAATCGGTGTGATAACGACGATTTAAACTCAGAATATTATTACTTTTTAGCTGGATCCGAAACAGAAGAAAGGTACATGAAGGACGCAGCCACACAACATCCAGAAATCATCCAGATGAGAACCGCATCCATATATGTGACCGAATCCATATTCTCTGAAGGTACAGTAATTGTTTATATCAATGGCTGTAGTAATATTTCAAAGTAGGGAAGCAGTAATTAAATACAATGAATATTTAGAAAATAATTTCCTATTCATCTTGATTTAAACTGCAAAACGATCCTCCCTTTTTGTTGTCAAACTCGTCTATGACATCATCGTAAAACCGAGATTGTTGTAACAGTTCCTTAATAACAGATTTTTCA
Organism: Periplaneta americana; assembly: GCF_040183065.1. Lineage (NCBI taxonomy): Eukaryota > Metazoa > Arthropoda > Insecta > Blattodea > Blattidae > Periplaneta > Periplaneta americana. The sequence continues at coordinate 173,037,765 of NC_091131.1, forward strand.
ATTTCAAAACTGCCGACTGTGACATTCGCTCTTGACTTGACAAGATATGATATGATATGATATGATATGATATGATATGATATGATATATGATATGATATATGATATGATATATGATATGATATGATATATTAAATATGATATGATATATGATATGATATATGATATGAGATATGATATGAGATATGATATGATATAGTAGGCTATGATATATGATATGATATGGTATGATGTATGATATATGACATAATATGATATGATACGATATATGACATATGATATGATATGACATATGATATAATATGATATATGATATGATATAATATATGATATGATGTGATATGATATGATATGATATGATATGATATGATATGATATGATATATGATATGATATGATATATGATATGATATATGATAGGATATGATATGATATATGATATGATATGATATATGATATGATATATGATAGGATATGATATGATATGATATGATATGATATGATATGATATGATATGATATGATATGATATGATATGATATGATATGATATGATATGATATGGTATGATATGATATGGTATGATATGATATGATATGATATGATATGATATGATATATGATATGATATATGATATGATATGATATGATATAATATGATATGATATATGATATGATATGATATATGATAGGATATGATATGATATGATATGGTATGATATGATATGCTATGCTATGATATGATATGATATGATATGATATGATATGATATGATATGATATGATATGATATGATATATGATATATGTAATACGATCAGATGAAACCTTTGCAGTGAGTTGTAAGGCTCTTGCGGCGGTCAGTGGATAGATGAAGTGTCTAAAGTCTCCTCCCCATCTTCGTGACGCGATTCAGTATTTTAAATTATACACATAGGCCTAATTTTATTACGCACGTACATGTTGAATTGCAATTTTCCTTTATTTGTAGCTGTTTATTATTACGTTATTTAATACTTTTATTTAAATTATGAAAATTACGGTATTAGCGGAAAGAACATGTTGTTAAAAAATTAGAATAACACAACTGGATTTATTAAAGAATCTGCAAGTGTAACCTTAACTTTTGTTTATCTCGGAATACTGGAGTTGCCCCATGTTAACATTACAACCAGAGATTTCACAGTTGGTTACGAAGCTGAACAAGCATATTCATAAGCGAAAGTTTTAATATTGTAATTTCAAAGTTATCATAATGTACCTATGTTTATTAATGGGGATTGCATGACCTTGTCGTGGGTAGTACTTGGGTGGTCTATGCTGGTGCAGTGCAGCTACTGGTAGGGCTGCTCTTGCCTTACAGACCGAAGGTGAAGATCTAGAAAAATAAACAAACCCAGAAGACGAAGTGGAAGAGATATCTTCACTTTAGATTCAAATTTTGAATACGGGAAGGCAGAACTCATAGCTGAAGTGAAAGCAATCTTCCTAAGGGAAGAAAGCCTGGATACAAAACATGCAAGTTGGGAGGCTGAAAGATGACAACCCCACCACCCAACTGTATCTGCGCAGCCTCGTAAGGTGGCCAGGCGAAACACTAATTACTGCAAAGCGATGTATGAAGGTGGAGGAAAATATTGTTGGCGTACTTGGGGAAAAGGAAAGGATCATGAAACTGAAAACGATTAGAAAAAGAAAACCTTTCAGTATAAACCCAGAGGAATAAGAAAAGTGGGAAGACGTTGGAAAAATGAGTCCTGTCGTAAATAACGCCGGAACAAGCTGATTAGGCTAATCCATGTAGTTGATGATGATGATGATGATGATGATGATGACGATGACGATGTTACTACTTTGCAACGCAGAAAGGGAAAAGGGCTTACTTTATTCAGAAATATGTAGATAATTTAATGTGGAATAACATCAAGTGAAATATTATTATCATGAAATAATATCTTAATTAATAATCTATCTGCCTAATTATAATCCCCAAATTTACTTTCTCCTCATTAGGTTAGGCGGTAACATAGATATGGAGTTCTAATTCCTTCGTCCCCATGCGCCTTCATTACATGTAAAGGTGACACTTTTATCTCTACCTTCACTACTATTATGATTTTAAAAAGTCACATTCCAACACAGTTATCCCACATTTTCCCACGGACTCCGTACAAATTGTTTCAATATGTTGTAAAATTAAATATACTATTTATGAGCTGAATACAAGTTCTTACTCTACAACGTTTCAGTTTTGTTCTGTTTGTTATTGGAATATAATTTTTTGTAGGTATATTTAATGCTAGTACTGGAGTAACTTCTTCATTGAAATACCACCATATCATGAGCAATCGGTTATGTAACTGTTTTATAAATTGTAACTTTCAGTTTTCTGAAAGAGTGAATGACAAAAAGTTCTCAATCGAAAAATAATCAGGAGTTCCCATATTTATTCTGCGCTTAATTTCCTCTCCAGTGTCATTTTTGCAAGTTATCTTGAACCGTACATCCCCTAAGTCTGACTTTCGAACTGCTCGGTACGGCATGTACTCATCAACGTAACGGCACGGCAAGGATGCCCCTCCCTCGGGTAACATGACTCTTTTCAGAAAACGTTGATTCTTTCACTTCACGGCTCTCTACTGTAAAAGAACTTGGTTCAATACAGACATCATCTCACGACACACTGGTTTTGAGAGGAGAATATAGATTCGTAGCAGGTTTTAATTAACCTGTAATGAGTAAGTATTTAAATATAATCGTGTGTACACTCCTCCTCTCTCATCCGAGCTGGGAACCGGCAATGGCGGCGTTACTACAGCTATTTCTATACATTATCTAGGCCTACATTACTTACACCTACGGCTATAACAATATTTTACAGGCTTATTATTTGAATTTACATTAATTTACAATTATACACAATCCATATCCCTATCATTGCTGCCATCATCGTCATCGTCTTCATCGATTGATCCAAAATCATTTATTATTTCGTCAATGGCATCATCCATTCGGAATTATCTTCTTAATCGTAGGTACTACTTTCTGAACAAGATAGAATTCTTCGATTGTATCCCGAATGACATGTTGATCGAAGTCGTCCACTTCAACTTTACACAAGTCCTAATTCTGGAATGAAATAGTATGTTTTGCAGAACTATAACAAAATAACTTACAACAGTAATTCATTATGTCGCTCACAGTACACACACTATTGTACATAACTATTATAGCAATAATTTCTAAACATTACATACCTATTATTTCCCGGAGTAGTATGAGGTTCAATCGGTTGTAATTCAATATTATTCTTAATTCTCTTCACGGAACTAATACTTTTGCCAGAGTATTTACCCGCTCTCTCATATTCCTTATCGAGAGGTTCCAGCAAACAATTTTTTTTTTTTAATTTTTCCTCCTCGCAACACTTATATTATATTTGCGATAATTTCTCTTTCTCCGCTGTGGATAACAGCGTTCCTTTTTTCCGCGGTGGTGTGATTTCAGCATAATTATTACCATGTGGTTGCTGCTCCATGTTAACACTACTGGTACGCAGTGAAGGAAATAGTTCTATGTTTTTTGACAAGAGATTATGATGCGAAGCATGCGCAAACATCTCAGTTGACTCCACCCACATTACGCGCTTCCTTTCCTCTGCCTCTCTGGCCCCGCTCAGAAAGTTCAAGATAACTTGCTATTTGCTTTTGCTCCAAGGTGTTTGGACGTACCTTTTCAATGGGTACTTACTTACAAATGGCTTTTAAGGAAACCGGAGGTTCATTGCCGCCCTCACATAAGCCCGTCATTGCTCCCTATCCTGTGCAAGATTAATCCAGTCTCTATCGTCATATCCTACCTCCCTCATATCCATTTTAATATTATCCTCCCATCTACGTCTCGGCCTCCCCAAAGGTATTTTTCCCTCCGATCTCCCAACTAACACTCTATATGCATTTCTGGATTCGCCCATACGTACTGCATGCCCTGTCCATCTCAAACGTCTGGATTTTATGTTCCTAATTATGTCAGGTGAAGAATACAATGCGTGCAGTTCTGCGTTGTGTAACTTTCTTCATTCTCCTGTAACTTCATCCCTCTTAGCTCCAAATATTTTCCTAAGCACCTTATTCTCAAAACCCTTAATCTCTGTTCCTCTCTCAAAGTGAGAGTCCAAGTTTCACAACCATACAGAAGAACCGGTAATATAACTGTTTTATAAATTCTAATTTTCAGATTTTTTGACAGCAGACTACATGACAAAAGCTTCTCAACCGATTAATAACAGGTATTTCCCATACATTTTATTCTGCGTTTAATTACCTTCCGAGTGTCACTTATACTTGTTACTGTTGCTCCAAGATATTTGAATGTTTCCACTTCTTCGAAGGATAAATCACCAATTTTTATGTTTCGATTTCGTACAATATCCTGGTCAACGTAGACATCAGGAACACGAAAATCAGAATGTGAATATTCGGTTGCAAAGTTCCAATCGTACATTGCAACTGCAATGACTACATCTGGGAAACAAAAGAACAAAAAGCGTCGTTCCAATGAACATCAAGAGATCTCTCTGAAACTAAGAAAATTTGCGATCCGACCAGTTGACGATGTCCGATAATGATGGTTATCAGCACTGGCCCCAGTACTTTGCCAAAGCTAGATGCAAATATGGCTCTAAAGGCTTTACTCAGGTAGTTTGCTCAAAATGCAAAGTAAATCTGTGCATGACTTCGGGAAAGAACTGCTTTCTCAATTTCCATAACAAGCAATCCGACAAAGATACTAAATTCTGAATGTTTGTAATGCTTTGTAAGACATGACTGTGGATTTTTATTATTTTCTAAAATAACTCATTGTAATGGTAACACATTTCTATTTTCTGTTGACATTCTTCGTCTAGTAATTAAAACATTGTAAGAAGTTTATTCCTGTTTTATAATACTTTGTGTCTTTCCACTATAATAACCACTCCATCCCAATGTAGCTCTCAAGCTACAAGTTAAAGTAGTGTAACCATACGAGGGATGTTTTTTTTTTTTTACAAAGTGCACATATGTATGTGTGAAAATACACTGCACTGTTCCGATAAAGTAGAGAAATTAAATTTTACATTATTTTTTATACATTTGGGTTTTTAAAGTATAATATGATATTCAATAAAAGCCACTGAATGCAATGACACATGCTTAACCATCAAGTTCATTTTCTTTTTTACAGAATTACTGGTTGTCGACTGTGACGATTATACATCAACATCATCTGCCACCCCTGCAGCAGCAGAGGAAAACTGTGGAGAAACGGAGAGAAAGGAGAAGGGTAATGTCTTCTTTTAAATTATTTTGGCGGTTTTGTTGTTATTGTTGTTTGGGGCGTAAGAAATAGTAAATTTTAAGTGTATGAATAGAGCTGGAACAAATTCTTCCTATAGAAGATAGCAGGACAACCATAACATTCAATTTGAAAATGCGTGATGGTGCTTATCCATCTTAATAAAACTGCACTGCACGTAAGAAATGTAACTTCAGTTGCTAACTACCAAACTGTGCACTTAAGAAGACACTATAATACTGTTATTGAACGGTACCTTGTTTACGAAAACATTGTTACCTCTTAATAAATTAGAGGCGGTAATAGGGTTTAAAAAGTGACATGCTATAACTGTACTTCAATGTAAACTGCAATGTCGCCAAAAAAATATAACGATCGATTCCCAATTTAGAGAAGGAATGGCTCTCTCTTATACTTCATTTAGTTTTCTTCTTCTCTGTGTCCTTCCGGTGTCCTTTGGATTCCCCTGGTTCCCGTTGTACTCGTCTTATTCTCTTCGCATCCACTATGCTGTTCTTTAACGCCTATCATTCTCTTGATATTTCTCTCGTTTCCATTGTATTCCCTAAGTAACGCTCGTATACCCATTGTTATTGTTGTATTCCCCTTTCTTGTTCTTGAATTTTTCTTATTCTCCTTGTATTTCATTTTCCATTAGTATTCTCCTCGTCTTCCTCAGCTTACCTCGTTTTTTCTTTCATTCCCCTTGTTCTCCTTGCATATCCTCTATTCTACTTACAGTAACATTTTCCCCCATTATACAAGAGTCATTAAATAATTAGTGGCAACAATGTTTATATGTGGCGCTATCAGCGGTAAATTATGAAAGCTGACAACAATGAGAAAGAAGAGCATCTGATGTGTGTTATCTGTGAGTTTGAAGACGTAATCTGATTTATAAGACTTCTGTAGTGAGCTTAATTAGTAGACACTTATCTGTAGTGCTCTAGAATGTTTAGCAAATACGAGCAAAGGTGCTTCATTAAAATTCAGATTGCAAGAGGCTCGACAATGCCATACAGCATTACTGGAAGCTTGTGGTAGAGAGACTTCACCATATGGTACCGTGGCTAGGTAAGCGCATGCATTTTGTAACGGGAGGGAAGAGGTCATCAAAAACGTGGAGCTGGTAGACAGCAATCGGCAAGTGATGAAACCCTATAAAAGCACTGCAGGGGCAGCTATGACATACATATATATATATATATATATATATATATATATATATATATATATATACACACACACACATATATATATATATATATGTGAATTTGGGAGATGAGTACATTGAAGACGCATTTTATCACCTACTCTGTTCAACATCTATTTGAAGGATTTAGTGAAAAACAGTTTTCAAAATATTGGAGGAGTGAAAGTAAGGGGCAGAAGAATAAAGTGTATAAGATTTGCTGCTGATATGGCGTTGTTAGCTGAAAAGGAGATGATACAAAGTGATATGCTATTGGAGCTAAATGACAGCTGTGAGCAATATGGGATGAAGATAAATGTAAATATGACGAAGATCATGGCTATAGGAAGAAATATAAAGAAGGTAAACTTGCGAATTCTAAATGAGGCAGTACTGCTAGAGGACAGCTTCAAATACTTGGGGTGTATTACAAGCAGTAACATGAGCTGCTGCCAGGAAGTCAAAAGGGGGATAGCAATGGCCAAGGAAGCTTTCAATAGAAAAAAGAGCATCATCTGCAGACTTCTGCAGAGAGAACTAAGGAAGAGACTAGTGAAGTGCTTTGTATGGAATGTGGCATTGTAAGGGGCAGAAACGTGGACGTTACGACGAAGTGAAGAGAAGCGAATAAAATCATTTCAAATGTGAATATAGAGAAGAATGGAACGTGTGATGTGGACTGAAATAATAAGAAATGAAGCTGTGTTGGAAAGAGTGGCTGAAGAAAGAATGATGCTGAAACTGATCAGGAAAATGAAAAGAAATTGGCTGGGCCACTTGCTGAGAAGAAACTGCATACTGAAGGGTGCAATGAAAGGGGTGGTGAACGGGAGAATAGTTCGGGGCAGAAAAAGCTATCAGATGGTAGACGACATTAAGATAGGCAATATGGATCATAAGAGGAGACAAAGAGGAAGGCAGAAAATAGGGACGTTTGGAGAAAGCTGGGTTCGCAGTGAAAGGCCTGGCCTTGGACAGAACACTGAATGAATGAATATATTTCTTTTTGTTCCCGTAAAATACCGCAGTTCACGGAGAGGGAGCTATTACATTTCTGACGAGGACTATGTGATTTTTCTGAAAGGAAAGAGCAAGTTTTAGGCCACATATGAGGAGACGAGGTAGTGTTGACATTATGTAATTGTAAGGATTATTAATGATAACTTATACAGAGTGTTTTAAAAATGGACTGAAAGTAATCCCAGTGTTAGGGAAATTTTAGCTAACAACAGTTAGTGGTTGAATTGTACTGTAACTTGCACGGAAAATATGTTATATGCAATCAGACCTTGTGAATCACCAGTATCGTGTCCTGAAAATTGACACCTGGTCCCAGTAGGGTACATCCTAGGAAATAGTTTCAGGAGAGCAGCAAGAGTCGTAAAAGACGAAAAGTGGAAACATTATTCGCAAGTATGAGTAGACGCAAACTAACTTCTGCTGGTCAGATTAGCTTACGATCAGAATAACGTTAAAATTATGTTTTAGAGAACATTTTTATAACGATTTTTTTTGTTTTCAATTTTGTTTGAAGAAGACAAACTTTCTCCTAAGTAATGGTTCGATTTTTTTTGAGGGGGGGGAAGTCAAGCCTAATAATAACTGATAGGCTTTGGGCAGTAATAATTCCACTTTCTGTTAAAGAAACTAAAACATCGGTGCCATGACTCTGTAAAACTCCATTTCCGAGTTATTCAGGATATAAAACTCACTCCGATCAGATCGAATCCGCTCTTCTCTACATGACTTGTAGATGTCTGAGCTACTGAGGCGACACGGAAGACTTCACTTCTATGCGGCATGTCAGTATCCCCACCAAAGTCTAAATGTATATAGACGGCCCAGTTCAAAAGGGAAACAACTCAAAATTTAAAGTTATGGGAAACCTGAATTTTAAAGTCTCATGTTGCTGTGAAAAATCCAACTAACACGTTCTAATTATTTGAAACTTGTAGCATAGCTATATGAAACACTATTAACAGAATTACGGAGTAATTTCAATGATCCTTTGGTTTCTCATAGCAACATATTGCTTTAAAATGTAGTTTTCTCAAAACTTTCAATTTTCTCTTCTTTCAATAGCTAGCAATCACTGTGATAACGACGATTTCAACTGAGAATAATATTGCTTTTCAGCTGGACCCGAAACAGAAGAGAGGAACATGACGGACGCAGCCATACAGACCAGCGAGCTCAATTTGTACGTGGAGCCCAGAGTGATGGTGATGGCTCGGGCGTCCACACAAACTATCGAATCCGTCTTCTCTCAAGGTACAGTAATTGTTTACATCAATGGCTGTAACAATATTTAAAAGAAGGGGAGCAGTAACTAAATACAATGAATATTTAGAAAATAATTTACCTACTCATCTTTCATTTAACTGCAGAACGATTCTACCTTTTTGTTCATCAAACTCGTTTATAACGTCATAGTATAACCGAGATTGTTGTGACAGTTGCAGTTTTATGACCCAAAGACATAATAGAACGATGGTAGGTGGGGTACGCCCTATTACTCGCATTTTGAAAAACTCGATTTTTGGCCGGGTTTTGAGATGATCGGTACCACTGTTCATCGGTCCCTATCCTGAGCAAGATTAATCCAGTCTCTACCATCATATCCCACCTCTCTCAAAACCATTTTAATATTATCCTCCAATCTACGTCTCGGCCTCCCCAAAAGGTCTTATTCCCTCCGGCCTTCCAACTAACACTGCATAAGTTAAGCATTTCTGGATTCACCCATACGTGCTACATGCCCTGCCCATCTCATACGTCTGGATTTAATGTTCCTAATTATGTCAAGTGAAGAATACAATGCGTGTAGTTCTCGTTGTGTAACTTTCTCCATTCTCCTGTAACTTCATCCCTCTTAGCCCCAAATATTTTCCTAAAAAACTTCTCAAACATCCTTAATCTCTGTTCCTCTCTCAAAGTGAGAGTCCAAGTTTCAGGAAAAACAAAAACTGAATAGACTATAGTGGACTTTATGTTTTCAGTAAACAGCTGAATACATTAAGAAGTTCTGTTGATTGATTGATTGGTAATGTAGCATATGTTTATTATTGGCGTTTGCATGACCTTGTCGTGGGTGCTCTCAAACTACACGTTAAAAAATGTAATCTTACGAGGGATTCTTTTTTTTTTTTTTTACAAAGTGCACGTTTGTGTCCAAATACACTCATTATTGGGATAAAATATATAAATTAAGTTTTACATAATTTTTTTTATATATTTTGGGTTTAAAGCCAGTGCATGCAATGACACATCCTTAACGATCAAGTTCATTTTGCTTTTTGCAGAATTAATGATTTCCCATTTCCACTATGACGATTATACGTCATCGTCATCAGCCAACTCTGCAACAGAAGAGGAAAACGGAGGAGAATCGGAGACTGGAAGAAAGAAGAAGGGTAATATCTCCTTTTCAATTATTTTGTTGCTGCTGTTAGAAACTTAAGAAGTAGTACATTTTAAGTGTATGACTATACCTATATTAGAAGTAACCGTTACTACGTGCTTCATCTTTTGATTCTTTTTCAGACTTTACTTTTATGATTAAGTTGTTTTTAATAGTTTAGTGACGTACATGTTGTCATGCTACTGTCCGTCCGAGTGGTTACGTCGCAGGGAAATCAATGACAACTACTTAATTAAGAAGGCTCTTTTCTTTAAATTACTTTAAACAGTTGTATAATAGTGCGTAAACTGTCTTTTAGCCCGACATGAAACAACTGACAAGCTGGCAAAGCCGACGCAGGTGGAATCCGCCGAGGAGCGCATCAGGCTGGAGGAGCTGCGGAAGCAGGAGCTGGACCGTTATGTTCGTTACTTCGATTTCGGTTGCCGGGAAGGTACAGTAACTGTTTACATCCTGAGGAAGTGCCACAAGCAGAGTCCGTGGAGCTCAAACTGCTAGTCGGCCGCCATTGTTATTCCATTTCAATACGCTTAGAACAGGAACATTTAAATTAAAACTCAATTCGGGCCTGTGTCCGTGACCTTAAAATTAAAAATATTCTATTCTGTTTTAGGCTACATAATTTCCTATAAAATTATATATGGAAAATAGCGAGCGCTCGAATAAAACTGGATGATTTGTCAGCATTTCCAACGCAAAGGACTGCGGTACTCTTGATATCCATGAACTCTGTGCACAAGTTCAGCAGACTTGAATCCTTACAGGTAGCGAATAGGGCGTTTCTCCAGTGCCGTCATTCAGCCAGTTCTCACCAGTGGCCCGACTCACTTGTTGAATTTGTCGCAGTTCGCAGAACTTGTTCTTGAATGTCTGAAGTTCAAACAAACTAGGTTCTTGACAGAAAGGAAGAACATTCATTTAACATAATAACAATAATCCGTGGCGCTACAGCCCGTGAAGGGCCTAGACCGACCAGCCGGCTGCTGGCTTCACGCCCACGTGCCGAAGCAAAGGTGGACCATCATCCAACCAGAATGGAGGTATCGTGTGGTTAGCACGATGATCCCCCAGCCGTTATAGCTGGTATTCGCAACCGGATTTCGCTACCTATCGTAGCTCCCCAAGTGCATCACAATGCTGGGTGGGCACCGGTCCCATACACTGGCCTAAATTTCATGAGAAAATTTCTTCCCCCATGAGGACTCCAACCAGCGCGCATTCCGTAACGCGAGTCCTAGGCGGGATGCCTTAGACCGCGACGCCACGGCGCGGGACTTCATTTAACATAGTAACACAAAATTATCTAGCTTTTTAATATGACAGTAAACATAATCAAATCATATTATTAAATCGTTGTTTCTCATCTAAGTGTGCAGTCAGTCAGAACAGGAATACAATATCGACGGGAAACAACTCAAAATTTAAAGTTTTGAGAAACATGCATTTTGTAGCTTTATCTCGGTATGAACTTAATCCAAATTCAAATCATGTTTTATATGAGTAGTTTAATATCAAAGGCGGACATCTGACCTCAGATCGAAATTTAGATAGCTGTGGATTTTTATACAATTTTTCATGTTTTTTCCAGTTATAGTGAAACCATATGCAAACTCTAACACTACATTTATAAAATAAATTGCGTTAAATATTACAAAGAACACTGTGGAACAAGAAATTGCCGCTAGATCAAAACTACGGAGACGACAAATGTCCGTCTTTGATATATGCCGTAAGTTTCAAATTAGAGTGTCACAGTAACATGAAGCTTATAGAATTCAGACATAGTATTCTTACTGATTACTGTGATTTTCAGTGCTTGAAATGCATACAAATATATATAATAAAAGTTCTATGTCTCTCCTGAAAATTATGGAAAAAATCACGTACGTGGTATTAGATCTAGTCCATCGATATGCTAATTTGGGACTTCATGCCATATAATACTGAAAATATGCTACAGTGCATGCTCAATTCTCTGTTATATATAGATATGCCTGAAATAAGCAAAAATACGTACAATTAATTTTGAATATTCTTCATTACAGTTGTTCAAAACATAAAAAAAAAATCGTATGGCTTGCAAATGGACAGTAAAAACATGCAGGTGCATCCGAATCTTCGCCCTATTAATATTTCATTCACTGAAAGCCAGTGAATGCAATGGATGTTTAACAACAAAGTTCGGTTTGCTTCTTGCAGACGACTTCCCGGAGGATTTTCAAGCTCCCATGACAGCGCCCATACCAGCAACTCCCATGCCAGCACCATCATCCGAAAAAGAAAAAGAAGATGATGATGAGGAAGATTCCATGTCAATAGGCCTACCATCATTTGCGCAAGAAGAAGATAAAGAACAAGAAGATGATGAGGAGGGAAATAGAAGACGTGGCTGCTGGTCCTGTTTAAAATATGTATTTTGTGGTTGTTTTCGTCGTCTTTTTGGGAGTAAGTAGTCACAAATTTTATGTGTAAGAGCCATTTACAGATAGATCGCCCTCGGCGTGTTCTACGTTTCCTTCCCCACTTGTTCATAGTTAATCAATTCTGTTACACTTATAGTAAATTACGTGTACTTCTTAGATACCAACCATTAAAACGTTCGCTTTGTTTGGCGGCCTTTTTCTCTATGTGCTGAAAATATGTCTGAACCTCAGGCTCCGTGCTTTGGGTCCACTCACTGTGGTGATATTTAAGCGCGTATAGTCGCATTCTCCATTTAATTTATAGGCACATCACGCATAGAAATATTTGGAACTTTATGTTATGAATTTATCATTATTATGTCAAGCAATAGGAAAGAAGTGTACTTTTTTTCTTGGTTCTTATTTTTTCACACTTCGTCCCAAGAAATGTCTTTTTCTCTTCCTGCCACTAGAGTGCACTGAAATTAATGTGTGAATGGGAACAGACATACAGCAAGGTAAGTTCATGCATTTCCTTTCTTTTCTTGAATGAAGTTAGTAATTACGAATGTTCTAGCATTTTTAAATGTTAAGGGATACTTTGTCTTAAACTACATTAACAACACCGTCCTAGCTTGCCGTTTAATAAGAAAACGTGTTAAAAAATTGAAATATTTTTAATAAAATGAATGTTTGACAATAAAATCATGACCACTTAACCAAGCCGAACAATCGAGGGCTCATAATAACGAAGTTCTATCTACTGTTTTGTAAATGTTACCGGAGGGCATTTTTAAAGTTTGTTTAGAAGTAAAAAGAAAACGGAGAACAGTTCTAATCACCACTCTAGTATGTTAGCCTCGTAAATGAGCTGTTTATCATTTCGTGAACCTAAAATATTTGGAATAATGTTATTTTATATTGTACTAAGTTGAAATAACTGGCAACAAGATTACACATATAGAATTTCGCAATAACACATTTTTTGAAATGGGCAATACTATTTTGAGGGATGCATATTTTAGAAAGTGTCATTTTCAGTGAGCTTATGTACATTCACATACTACATTAGGAACATGATAAAACTATCAATGAGTTGCTTTTTATATGCATATAATTCGTTTTCTCCTCTATTTCTGAAATGTGTATATACATATTCCGGTGTGCTCACTCGAAAGCAAGTTACGCAATTATTGACATTGGGAAAAACACGGACTTCCTAAGCCTAAACCAATGTCTGCGACTATCCTTGAGCTTTATTTTCATACTGTCAGTACGAATGCTAGCCGCACTGAAATCGCTGTTGCTTAAAATGGAATAGCATGTTAGTGGCCATCATAGGAATATGTGGGATAAAAACATTTTCTCCTTTCGTTTTGCAGTTGATATTGTCACTTCTATTGCATTTTGCATGAGATTTTTCATTCCAAATCTTGTTCCATTGCATAATTTTGGTGGTTCAATATTTCGCAATAGTACTATTGGTGATTAAAAATTAAGTATTTAATTATGTGTATGCAATCCTTGTGGTTTGAAAGAATTCAAGAATTCACGCGGTAAAACCAAGACCACCTTCAATACTCAGACCTGAATGCAGGTATCGATAGTAGCCAAAATGGCGCCGGTGGTGGTCCAAGCAGGATTACCACGTGGTTTTGTTATGATGTTTTCTTGTGTTAATTACGTCGTGAAATGGGCCGTTCGTGTTGTGTACCGGGTTGTAATTCTAATACTGGACCTGCGTCTCATATTTCAGCGTTTAAATTCCCGAAAAATACAACTTTACGCGACAAATGGTTTAGGTGCATAATCGTGACAATTTCCAAGCTAAGGAAATTACAGTTTGTTGTTGTCCAGTCAACTGTCTGAGCTTCGTAAATGATAACAATAAGGCACCACTTATGAGGCAACTAAGCCAGGATATAATGGGGTAGAGTGACCAGTTCCTATCTTCCTAAAATGTGTTGCACATAAATCATTTTGAACCTAGATTAGTTATTAGGGAAGATATTTTTCCTATCATAAATGGTGATGCTTTTCGTATTCTTCAGGAAATTTCGAATCTTAGCAATGATGCCTAAACAACCATAATTTCATTACTAACCTTCATACCGTACTGTCGGTTATTCTAGCATCCAGAAAGAATCCAGATCAACGGAAAGGGGGACAGATGGAGACGTCGAGCAGCCACGACCGGGACCCCAGAACACCAAGCCTGATCACACTGTGGAGCGGCGCCGATCCTTCTTTAGGTACAGTAATTGTTTACATCCTGAAGTGGCAGCGCTTCCAGCTACGCACTAGTTCGATTACTGGTAGCGAAGAGGAGATTTATCGAGTAGTTGGTCCAAACTACTTGTTAAATTTGTCGCAGTTCGTAAAACCTGCTGTTAAATATTTGATTTAAGTTCCTTACAGAAAGGAAGAACATTAATTAAACACGCTATTCTCTAGCTTTTCAATGTGGTAGAAAATATAATGCTAAAATAAAAGACAAAATACAACTCGAAGCGAATCATATTTATTATTACTTTCTACCCAAGTGTGCAGGCAGTCAGGACAGGAATATATTATGCCTGTAGCCTTGAAAGAGACTTGCGCTTATTTTGGCTGTCGTTTACCCTTATACTTTCCCCTTTCAATGATGATAACGCATGCACAACGTAGTAAGTTATTCAAAAACATAATTTAAAAAAAACAAAGGACTTCCAACTACAAAATGGACTACTGAGCACATTAATAAGGTACTTCCTTTTCCTCTTGTAATATTTCTCTTACAATTTCTTATTCTACTTAATTGTTCATTAATAATATTAAATGCTTTACAGCCGCTGGGTTGGTAGCTTCGCTTATGTTTGAATCTAAATTCCAGATCGCAATGAAACGTTAAAGCGGTCGATAAAGACTTTTTAGTAATGGTGGTTGGTTGATGTTTCGAAAAGTAAAAAGTTAAATTGGTAAATACGCAGTACATCACCCCCATTTTTTTAGGAAAGCCGGGCTGTATTTTTAGTCTACGGAATATATTCGTCTTTATGGAAAAACTCACTCCCGCCACTCAGTTACAAAAATGTATTATATTTTCCCTGGACCAAAGACAATGCGGCATTGCTACGAAGTGGCGCTGAAATGCTGTAATACATGTTAAATTAACTTAATTTGCTGTAACAGTAGTTCTGTAAGTGCGTGTGCAGATGTGGAGCATAGAGCTCTAACAAGCGAGCGGCACTTTGTTCTATTCTTGGCTAGGTACGCCTACATCTTCGACAGGTAAGATAATGTGCATGATATATGAGCCGTTCAGAGCAGAAGTGGTGCAAGTCAAAAATGTGTAATGAGGGTTAAAATAAACATTCTGTAAAATACAGCGCAAAGTAGCAACTAATATTAAATTTATTTAAACTATTAGTAGTCAGTGGATAGCAAGAAGGCATATTAATTGCTACTTTGCGCTGTATTTAACAGATTATTTACTTTGAACCTCATTACAGAATTTTGACTAACACATTTGCTCTGAACAGCTCATATATTTGAAGATGTAGCGAGGCAACCCTCCGCCGCTCTGATGTCGGCCAAGTGCACAGATGAAGTGTCGGAAGTCTACCCCTCCTTCTTCCTGACGCGAGTCAAATTTTAAATGATGCACATAAAAGCATGTTGATTTCCAATTTTACTTCATTTGGAGCTGCTTATTATTGCATATTTCTATTGAGATTATGAAATTTGCGGTAATTTTGGAATACGTTATATATTATTTGTTTTTTCCAGTCTTTTCCACATTGATGTGAATCACTATTATACCCACATAAAGCTTGTTTAGCCAGGTGTGATATTCAATTCAATTCAATTTATTTGGCCATTAGACATACAGTTTTAGGCTTCGTCAGAATACATTGAAAAAA
Organism: Periplaneta americana; assembly: GCF_040183065.1. Lineage (NCBI taxonomy): Eukaryota > Metazoa > Arthropoda > Insecta > Blattodea > Blattidae > Periplaneta > Periplaneta americana. Next base: position 173,054,009 of record NC_091131.1, read on the forward strand.
CATATAAATACATTTTTAAAAACACATAACAGAAACAGTAAAATTTAAGTAATACAATGAAAACATGAAATAATTTGAAACTTTTAAATTGAAGAAAACTAACTAAATTGGGATTAAACTTATTTATTAAAATACAATTTCATACAAATTTGTGTTGAAAAACTCAGCAACAGAATAATATTCGTAACTAATCTAAATAACTTTATTTATTAAAACAATTTCGTGTGAATTTATGTTAAGAAAGTCATCTACAGAGTAGAAAGGAATAATTAAAAGACAATTATAAAATCTAGCTTTGAAACTATTGGTTGGTAACTTATAATATTAACTGGGAAGCTTATTATAGACTATAATTTCATCCCCATGACAGAAAAATTTGTACTAGTTTTATGTAATCTACAGTATGGAATATTAATTTGTTCACTATTTCTAATTTCATGATCATGTATATTGGCTATTAATGAGTAATTTTCTATATTTTGTGGAGTGTAAAGGACTAGGTCGTATATGTATATATATATATATATATATATATATATGTATATATAAATTTATGACAGTTAATATCTGTGATTGTTTGAAAAGAGGTCGACAATGTTCAAGATAGTTTGATTGACATAGAATTCTAATGGCTTTCTTTTGCAAACGGATAGTAACGGATAGGTGAAAAACTTAGCGCGGTAGATGGGAAGTGATGTGAAGGATTAACTAGGGTTGAAAAGATGTCAAGTTGTGACCCTTTAAATTGGTACTTCGCTTGGAGAGACTTCACAAACATACACTCATAAATAAGGCCAAGGTTTATACACAAAATGTTCAAATGTGCATAATAAACCAAGACATTTGCAAAAGCATGCAAAATCCAATGTAACTAGAGTTTACTACTATTTTAAAAAAATGAGAATGATATGTCAGGCATTTTCCACCAAGAGCCAATATGTGCACTTCATTTCTTAGTTTACCTTACTTTATCTGGTTACAAAACACAGCCAATAGCGTTTGAAGCTTGTCTGTTGTCATACTCTGTTGCTTACAAGGAGATTTTTGAATATTGAATTATCGTTTAACATCACATGAAGTTGTTGACAAAATGTTTGTGTACAAATTGTGGTTTTGTAACATTCAGGTTGAGCACAGTGCTGCAACCAAGATATTTCGAAAGTACCCTGTCTAGTTTTGTCTTCACACTGGTTCCTTGTATGTGAGAAATGTATTGTTAGAATTCTAATATTACTAATAATAATTCTGCAGGAGGCATCACGAACAGATTCACACAATCCGTACATATAATACAACAAAATCACGCACTTGACACTCAGACTGCTGGCGTGCCAACAGAGAAAATATGGTATGTAGGGGTGTTTGGGAATGCTTCTTGTTTTGCAGCAGTGCAAAGGAACAAAGGCAGAGAGTGGTTGTTCGGGCTTTTCCACACCTACCCTTCATATGCAAGGATTTTCCGCCATAGAGCAGAATTAACAAAAATATTATGTGCTTACAAACAATCCGAAAAATTATATTTTTACGAAATATGCTAATTTGGGATTTTCTGACGCAAAACCCTGAAAATAGACTACATCGTATGCTCTATAGTCTTTTATAGGCCGTATAGAAGAACGCCTGAAATGTACAAACATATGAAACCGTAACTTCAAATATTCGTCATTACAGGCGTTCAAAACATGTATAAAATGGTTTTGTATGATTTTCTTACGAATCATCGCGCTATTAATATGACATTCAATGCAAGCCAGTGAATGCACGCTTAACGATCATGTTCATTTTGCTCTTTGCAGAAATACAATTTGTCGACTATGAAGCAGAAGAGGAACTGAGAGCAGAGAAGAAGAAGATGAAAAAGTGTAGTATCTTCCGTAACCTATTTTGTTGTTTAAGACGTAAGAGAAGTAAACTTTAAGTGTATGACTAGAGGTGGAACAATTCCTTTCTAGACAAAGTATCAGAACAACCATAACATTCAATTTGAAAATACGTGCTGGTGCTTATTCCATTTTAATAAAACTGCACTGGAGTAAGAAACGTAACTTCAGTCGCTAACTACCAAACTATTCACTTAGGAAGACACTACAGTATTATTGAACGGTACCTTGTTTACGAAAAAATTGTTCCATCTCTATTCATTAAAATAGATAAATGATAGTCATAAGTAATTATCTTTACATGTCTAATGTATTCAGATTGACTGATAACTTAGATAAGTTTCAATAACAATATTTCACATTATTATTATTATTATTATTATTATTATTATTATTATTACTATTTTGTCTTTTAATGCCTATTATTCTCTTTATATTCCTCTCGCCCTCATTGCAATCCTGAGTAACGCTTGTATATGCCTTGTTATTGTATTCCGCTTTCTCGCTCTCCTTGAATTTTTCTTACACTCCTTCTATTTCCTTTCCTACTAATATTCTCCTCGTCTTCTGGTTTCTTTAGACTTCCCCTTTCTACTCGGCTTACCTCGTTTTCCTTATAATTCCCTTGTTCACCTTTATTCCTTTTGTTCTCCTTCCATATCGTCTATTCTATTTACAATAACATTTTTCCTCATTATATTCACCTTATCCTCTATGTCTCTGCCTTGATTTCCTCGTCTTCTGCTTGCATTCGCTGTGCTGTCGTTTTATTCTAATTGTTAATATTGTATTCCTCTTATAGTTCTTATATTCCAGTTATTCCATCTATATTCCTCTTATTCCCCTTGTTTTGTGCCCCTCGTTCTCGTTCTATTAATCTTATCCTCCTTGCGTTTCATGTTCTCATTGCATGACCTTTTCCTCCTCGTATTCTTTTTCTCCACGTCTTCAATTTTCCTCTCTGTTTTCGCCTCGTTTGCTTGTATTACCAGTGTTCTCCTTGCTTCCTATCTCTTCCATTTGTTCTCCTTGCATTCCCCTTGTTGTCCTTATATTCGCCCCGTGCGCCTTCCATTTCTATTGTTGTTGTATTTTCCTTGTTGACCTTCTTTTACTCTTTCTTTCCTTGCACGTCTCTTGTTCTCATTGTAATCCAATTATTTTCCACGTATTCCGTTTTTCTCATTATTTTCTCTTCTACCATTCCACTTTCTCTCTCTAAATCTCGTATGTCGTCTTTGAATACCCTCGTTCTTTTTGTATACCTCGTTTTCTCAATGTATGGCCATTTTTCTGCATTTCTCCTTATATTCGCCTTGTTTTTCCTTTCATTCCCTTTGTCTACCTTGCATTTTTGTTTTCCCTTCATTTCCCTTCTTCTCGCATTCTCTTTTTTTAATTGCATGCTCCTTGTTCTCCTTGCATTACCTTTATTTTCCTTGTTTTTCTTTTATTACAACTGTTTTTATTGTATTCCTTTCGTTCTTCTTGTAGTCCAATTGTACTCCACATATTTCTTTTATTCTCCTTTCATTTCCCTTGTATTTTCTTTGTTTATTCTTGTATTCCCTTTGTTATTCAGATATATCTCCTGGTCTCCAGGTATTCGCGTTGTTCTCCAGGTATTCCTCCTTGTTCTCCAGGTGTTACCCTTGTTCTCCTAGTATTAAACTTATCCAGTTATTACCTTGTTCTTTAGGTATTCCACTTGTTATCCTTATATCCCCGTTGTTCTTCTCGTATCCTCCTCTATTCTCCAAGTACGAGTATTCCCCTTGTCCTCCTCATATTTTATTCCTGTCCTCGTATCCAACACCTGTTCTCCTCGTATACTCCCTATTCTTATGGTTTATCTCCCGATCCACGCCTGTTTTCCTCGAATACTTGGTCTCCTGGTATTCCCCTGTTCTTCACGTATCTCTGTTTTCTCCTCGTAACTCTAGTTTTCCTTAAATCTTCTATTCGTAACGCTCCTCCGCCTCGTATCCCGCTGTTCTCCTTATATCTCCCTAATCTCCTCGCATCGTCCTGTTCTCCTCATATCAAGTTCTCCTCTTATCCCAAATTTTCTCCTCGTATCCCTCTATTATCCTCGCTTCCCAATGTTCTCCTCGCATTCCCCCGTTCTTCTCATATATCTTCGTATATCTTGTGTTCTCCTCGTATCGTCCTGTTTTCCTCATATCAAGTTCTCCTCTTATCCAAAATTTTCTCCTCGTGTCCCGCTATTCTCCTCGCATCCCACTGTTCTCCTGGTACATTCCTGTTTTCCCATTCCTCTGTTCTCCTTGTATATCTTGTGTTTCCTTCATATCCCCCGTTGCCTGTAATTACCCTGTTTTCCTCGTAGTCTCCTTGTTCTCCTGATAATCCCTTGTCCTCCTTGTATCTCGGCTTTTTTTCCTTTTCTCCCACTTGTTCTCCTTCCATACCTCTAGTTATCCTTATGCGCCGATTGACCTCCTTTTATTCCTCTTGCTCTCTCTGTATTCTGCTTGGTCTCATCGTATACTCCTTGTATGCTCTGTTTTAGTACCCCTTCTTCTTGTATTTTACTTTCCTACTTGTATTCTCCTTTCTCTCCTTTTACTCCCATGGTTCTCCCTGTATTCCAAGTGTCCTGTTTATATTCCCTATGTTCACTTTCTCCTTACCTTCCCCTTTTTCTCCCCCTGTTTTCCTGTCGTTTTCATTTTATTTACATTTTTCTTGCATCTCCTTGTTCTAATTGTATGTGCTTTTCCTCCTTCAATTCTCTTTCTCCTCAACGACTTCTCCTTTTCTCCACGTCTTTCCCTCGTTCTCCTTGTAGTAAATTCTTCTTCTTGAATTCCTCTTGTTTTCCTTCCCTTTCGTTTGTACTCTTTGCTTTCCCCTTGTTGTCCTTATATTCGCCTTGGCCGCTTTGCAATTCTGTTCCTGTTCCACTCTCTTCCTTGTTTACCTTCCCTTTCCCTTTCTTTCCTTTCACTTGCCTTGTTCTCCTTGTACTCCCTTTGTTGTTCTTGTATTCCTCTTATTCTCCACATATTCCATTTTTCTCATATTTTCCTTGTGATCCGTCTTTTACACTTATATTTTACTTTTATTTCCCTTGTTCTCTTTGCGATTGTGTTTTCGTTGTCTTCCACTTGTACTCCTGGTATTTCCTTTGCTGTCCTTGCAATGAATTCTTCTCATTGTATTCCGATTGGTTTCGTTGTATTCCTCTTGTTACTCTTGTATTTGCTTCTTCACCTTATATTCCATATCCTCATGTTCTCCTGGTTTTCCAGCAATTCGCTTGTTATTTCCGAAACTTCTTGTATACCCATTTTCATCTCATTATTAACCCTGGCTATATTTTTATTCCCATTATTCATATTTATGTTTATTTTTTATCATCATAAGGCTTTCAGGTAGTGGTTTCCCTCACATTTCTGCATACGGTCCACCACTACCCTTGATTACATTCAATTACATATCCTAATATATTTCCCCTATCATCTATATCTCCCCATATCTTCCCACTAAATAAAGTTAAACCCTAATTCTTTCTACTTTTTCCTCCATACTTTCAGATGTACAGTTATTTCCAACTCTTCACCTTTTATTATCTTCCCTCAATCCCATTCCCGGATGCTATACAATACTATCTACCTTACTCTTATATACAAACATTCTCGGCTATAATATACTAATCCATCTTTACTAACATCGTCATCTTACATTACTATTATCCTTAATTTTCTGTTCATCTCAAAAGCCTTTTTATCTCGACTAGTATTCACTAAATTTTTCTACTTTGTCATCTATATTACCGTATCATATTATTTGTCTCATTTATTGTTCCAATGTTCTCCTGTTTGTAATACTTACTTGTTCAATTCACTTTTTACTTTTTCACTTTATTGGATAACTTTTACGGTTCACTCTCACTACTTGCACTCACTTTCTACCTCCTATCTCGATTACGTGCAACCCTAAATATATTTACTTACTATTTCCAAATCTTATCAGCCTCACTACCTTTAATGCTTTTCTTCTCACTGATTTATTCTATTCATCTTCTCATTAACACTTCACTACTTATTCCTCTATCTTATTCACATTTCCACTTCAGTTACACTAATTGATCTAATCCTCATGTTTTTGACCGTATCTAATACCACAGACTAAATCAGATTTGTCCTTTAGTTCACTTATTACACTTCACACATCTTTGTTTACACTTCCTTGTTTCTTTAACTATCACAAAACTCTCTGAACTTTTATCGTTTCCTCCAGTTTTTCGCAAATCTTTAGTACCCTATCAATATCTCCCACGGTTGCTGGACTTGGATCATCTGCGCTCTCGTTCTCTGTTATATTCTCGACTTCTTTCTTCTCTTCGTCGCACTCCCTTTCGCAACTTACACTCGCGAGGACTCCTTTCCTTATACTCTCCATATTCACCTTAGATGATTATCCTGTTTTTCCCAACCCTGGTTTCCTCTCCTTTTCTCCCCTTCTTCTTTCCTCTATTATCCCCTCACTTGATTCATATCCATCAGTAGCTCCCTCCTTCTTCACTAGACTGATTCATCATTACACAGATTAAACCTTTCTTTCTCTTATCATTGGCATACTTCTTTGCCGCTGTATCCTCTATGCCACTCTTCTTTGAAGTGTGCTTCTCATTGTCTGCTAGCTTGGTAAAATTTTGCTTGGTGATCCGTTTTTTGCTCTCTGGTTCGATGTCTTCTTTCTGCGTGTGTCGCCTTCTTGCTCCGACTCCTGATTCATCATTTTTCGCTCCATGCTTCACGTCACGTTCGGATTGTAACAGCTGTTTCGTCCCTTTACTCGGTATTAAACCAAACCATTGCTTTTCCAACATTTCTTGACTTCCCATATTGTGTATTGCGAATATTCTATTCTCTTTAGTTTGTACCTTGTACATCCCCTGTCCACTACATATTCTACATTAACTCCAATGTTGTCCTTTGAAGACGGTTGCTCTGTTCGCTTGATTTCATTCTCGTCTTCTGCTTTCGATTCCCGCTGCGCGTGTTTGTCAGTCTGCCTCTGATGTTTCTCTGCCACGTTATTTAATCCAAATTCCGGATGATTTACGTTCTCCTCACAAAACTCCAGGTCAAAGTACCTCCCGTTGACTTTCAGTTTGTCTTCACATATCTAAGCAAAGTGTCCCTTGTTTCTATTATTTCTAGCTGCTTTCATCAACGATATCAGTGATTTGCGTCTGCTTCTTTTTTCATAGTTTACTTCTTTTTCAACCCTTATTTTCTTCTTCGTTAATTTTCTTAAATTCCTTAAGATTATTTCTCTTGTTCTCATGCTTGCTAATGTTATTAAAATAGGTCTGAATCTTCCTTCCCCAATTCTGTACGTCTGTTCAATATGGCTTACTCTCACATCGATACCAAAAATCTTCTCGCACACGTTATATATAGTCTCATATGTATCCATTTCGTATTCATGACCCTCTTCTTCCACCCCGAAGAGTATTAAATTCTTCGTTCTTTGCTTATCTTCATAATATCTGATTTTCTCTTTCATTTGCCCATTATCCCGTATCAGATATTCAATCTTCGCACTGATGTTTTCATTTTACACATCCAGTTTCTGATGATATATCCACTTGTCTTTTCGAGTTTCCTGTACTATTCTGCATTAGTAATCCTCTATTCCTAACTCCATTTCTCCCCTCCTTTATCACTTCCCGTTGTAGCACTTCATCCATTTTATACTGTAACTTCTGCTTTACCACTCAGTCATAGGTCAATGCCTCTCTACGCTGTTCGGTCCCCGCTTCTTCAGCACACGTCCATACTCGGCCAAAACTCGCTGATGACTCCTATTCCCATTATTTCCTTCCATCCCCCATTCTATCATTGTATGCACTGTGTTCTTATATTGTTCTTTTCTTCATGTAATCCATTCTTCTATTTGCATTCACCTTCTTCTCCTTCTATTTGCTCCTTCGCTTAGATTTCAAACTGTTCTCCTCGTATCTCCGTATTCTCCTCGTATTTTCTCTGTTATCCCCGTATACCTCATATCCTAGTATTTCCCATATTCTCCTCGTATCCCCGTATTGTCTTCGTATTTTTGTCTATTCACCTCGTATACTCCGTATTCTCCTCGTATTTTCTCTCTTATCCTCTTATACCTCATGTCCTCGTATTTCCCATATTCTCCTCGTATTTTCTCCGTTATCCTCGCATACCTCATATCTTAGTATTTCCCAAATTCTCCTCGTATCCCCGTATTCTCCTCGTATTTTGTCTATTCTCCTCGCATACACCGTATTCCCCTTCTATTCCACGTATCCCCGTATAATCCTCGTATTTTCTCTGTTATCCTCTTAAACCTCATATCCTCGTATTTCCCATATTTTCCTTGTATCTCCGTATTCTCCTCGTATTTTCTCTGTTATCCTCGTATACCTCATATCCTATTATTTCCCATATTCTCCTCGTATCCCCGTATTCTCCTCATATTTTCTCTATTCACCTCGTATACTCCGTATTCCCCTTCTATTTCACGTATCCCGTATTCTCCTCGTATTTTCTCTGTTATCCTCTTACACCTCATGTCCTCGTATTTTCCATTTTCTCCTTGTATCTCCATATTCTCCTCGTATTTCCTCAGTTATCCTCGTATACCTCATATCCTAGTATTTCCCATATTCTCTTCGTATTCCCGTATTCTCTTCCTATTTTCTCTATTCTCCTCGTATACACCGTATTCCCCTTCTATTCCTCGTATCTTCTATTCACCTCGTATTTTCCCGTATTCTCTTCGTATTTCCCCTTTCCTCGTATCCCCATATTCTCCTCGCATTTCCTCTGTTCCCCTCGTATCCACGACTCCTCTTCATATTTTATGTTCTCCTCGTAACTTCTCCTCTTATCCTCGTATTGTAATTGTATACCCGTATTCTCCCCGTATTTCCCTTGTTCTTCTTGTATCCCAATATTCTCCTCGCATTCTCTCTGTTCTCCTCGTATCCCCGTATTCTCCTCGCATTTTCTCAGTTCTCCTCGTATCCCCGTATTCTCCACGTATTTTCTCGGTTCTCCTCTTATCCTCGTATTCCCCTTGTATCCCCGTATTCTCCCCGTATTTCCCTTGTTCTTCTCGTATCTCCATCTTCTACTCGCATTTTCTCTGTTCTCCTCGTATCCCCGTATTCTCCTCGAATTTTCTCTGTTCTCCTCGTATCTCCGTATTCTCCTAGTACTTTCTCGGTTCTCCTCTTATCCTCGTATTCTCCTTGTATCCCCGTATTCTCCCCGTATTTCCCATATTCTCCTCGTATCCCCGTATTCTCCTCGCATTTTCTCTGTTCTTCTCGTATCCCCGTATTCTCCTCGTACTTTCTCGGTTCTCCTCGTATCCCCGTATTCTCCTCACATTTTCTCTGGTCCCGTATCCCCGTATTCTCTTCGTGTTTTCTCGGTTCTCCTCTTATCGTCGTATTCTCCTTGTATCCCCGTATTCTCCCCGTATTTCCATTGTTCTTCTCGTATCCCCATATTCTCCTCGCATTTTCTCTGTTCTCCTCGTATCCCCGTATTCTCCTCGCATTTTCTCTGTTCTCTTCGTATCCCCGTATTCTCCTCGCATTTTATCTGTTCTCCTCGTATCCCCATATTCTCCTCTCATTTTCTCAGTTCTCCTCGTATCCCCGTACTCTCCTTGTATTTTCTCGGTTTTCCTCTTATCCTCGTATTCTCCTTGTATCCCCGTATTTCCCTTGTTCTTCTGGTATCCCCATATTCTCCTCGCATTTTCTCTGTTCTCCTCGTATCCCCGTATTCTCCTCGTACTTTCTCGGTTCTCCTCTTATCCTCGTATTCTCCTTGTATCCCTGTATTCTCCTCGTATTTCCCTTGTTCTTCTCGTATCCCCATATTCTCCTATCATTTTCTCTGTTCTCCTCGTATCCCCGTATTCTCCTCGTATTTTCTCGGTTCTCCTCTTATCCTCGTATTCTCCTTGTATCCCCGTATTCTCCCGTATTTCCCTTGTTCTTCTCGTATCCCCATATTCTCCTCTCATTTTCTCAGTTCTCCTCGTATTTTCTCGGTTCTCCTCTTATCCTCGTATTCTCCTTGTATCCCTGTATTCTCCCCGTATTTCTCTTGTTCTTCTCGTATCCCCGTATTCTCCTCATTTTCTCTGTTATCCTCGAATCCCCGTATTCTACTCGTATTTTCTCTGTTCTCCTCGTATCTCTGTATTCTCCTCCTATTTCCCCTGTTTCCTTAGAATCCCCGTATTATCCTCGTTTATTCCCTCTTCTCCTCGTATGTTCTCTGTTCTCCTCGTATAACCCGTATACTCCTCTCATTTCTCTTGTTCTGCTGGTATGAATGAATGTATATATTTATCTTTAAGCAATATACCTTTTGGTGTGGCGGCACTTCACATTATTAGTATACAGTGCCATCTCCCCGTTTTACAATGCCTCTCGTACAAGTCAATTAGGTCATTACTTATTTTTATTTTATTATTGCAATTCTTCCACTAGTCTTTTCTTGTCCGTCATCAATTCCTCCACTAATTTACTCCTAACGCATTATTATACCAAAAATACTTTACTTCTAATTTTTGACCCTAACTCCTCTATGACACATTTCCTCTCACTTCACATCTCTAACTATTAGCACTTTTCACAGCTAACTTTTCCACATTGCTACATTATTAAGGTCTTAATTTCCTTTTCTCACGATTTATTTCCTCTCCACACCATTTCCTTCCGTCATACAGTTTTTTTCACCTTGTTTTCCCCTCTTCCTTCATCACTGCTTCCTGAACTATCTCCTATTTGCGTTACTCTATTTCTCGTGAGCTTAGATTTAGATCTTAGTTTCTTCACCCGCTTCGGAATTGCTCCCATCTGATGTCCACTATTTCCATTCTCTTGCACTGAGGTCTTGTTCTAGTGTGCTTGCTGAATACCAGTTTGCGTCATTCTTGTTTCTTCTTCAGATGACGTCACTGCCTGCTTTCCGGAAAATTTCGCTGAGTTTAACACGTTTGCATTTGCCTCGCGTAAACTCTTCACACTTGTGTCACTAACTTCGCCTTTAGATACGATATTCTAGTTTTTTCTTTCAAAATTATTTTGTCCCTTTCCTTTTCATCCGAGCCTACAATCAGTTCCTTTAACGTTACTAGACACTACTCAACACTAAAAACCAAATTGTTTATCTTAAATTTGTCCTTGATAAGTATCGCGAATTGTCCATTTCTTCGTGCTGCTTTAAGAAAATGGATTAAAACTCTTCTTCTACTTCTCACTTCGTAGCTCCAGTCGTTATCTATTCTGATCGATGTGTTCCCTAGCATCCTTCTATTCTTCATAATCCTCTCCTTCGTAACCGAACTCTTAAATTTTACTAATGTTGGCCTAAGTTGTTCTGAGTTTTGTATTTGCATCTTTCCTATTCTAAATGCTTCCTGTACTTGTCCATCGCTCACGTCTATATCAAAACATTCCCAACACACTCCTAATATCTTCTCATATTTATCGATAAGTTACTCTGTTCTCTATTTTTTCTTCTATCCCGAAAAATAACAAGACTTTTTCTCCTCTTCTCCTCCTCAAAGTGATCCCATTTGCTTTTTAGAATTTCGTTTTCCAGTTGAATTTCTTCCATCTTCTTGCCATGCTCTCCTTCATTTCCCTTAGGTCTTGTTTCACTGCACTGTCCTCCATTTCACTGTTACGCACACTTATTCACCGGTTTAACACAGGTCAACGCCTCTACTACACGTTACTATCCCTGACTTGCACAAAGCGAACCGACTTCGTCTGCAACTTGCTTGAGACTGTTCTGCTCATATACCTCGTATTCTCCTCGTATTTCCTTTGTTCTCGTATTCCCCTTATTCTCCACGCAATTAATTTCAAAACCAGAGCCATGTCTATGTGGTGATAATTTTCTTAGAATTTCGCATGTCACTTTCAAATTTACTTTTCTTTTTTTGTGATGAATAAAGTATTAAATTTTCAAAGTAATGTCGCAGTAATGTAACATACGTATCTGTCATAGTGCAATAGCAGAACACAATATATCTTTTGCCTAATTTTCTTCGACGCGAAAATTAATTTAAACACATTTTAACAAGATAAAACGAAACTCGTTAATTATAACGAATTTATAAAGATAATAATATTAATATAATTATATTATTATTAGCGTTATTATTATTTTTCGGATCTGATGTAAGATTATTATAATATTTTATATATTATGTAGTTGGACATTATTGACAGCAATATATATGTAGTAAAGTAAATAACATAATAATTATTACTTTAACTTACTCTTAATTTCAATCAATGAAATAGGCAAACTACAATAATCACGATGTTGCAGTAATTTCCGATTTCACTGAGGACTACTCGTAAGACCTAAGAATATGATAATCATTTATATAAAACCCATGGCTATGGCATTCCACGACGCAATTATTTCGGTTTTCTCTTCGGGAACTATCTGCTAAACCTACCAAGTACATAGAATGAAAATGGTGGTTTGCCAAGATTCATTGCCTCCATTGCGGAATCATTAAATTCTTTCTTTCTTGCTGAAATATTAGAATGGTTTGACAAGAACTCATAGTATGAAGTACCGCTAAAATTATACTTTTATGTTCCGAAAACAACGTTCCACAGGGATGGTCGAGCTACGCATTAACTGACAGACAAAAATACTGCCAGTTACTCTCAACGTATATAAATAAGATAACGTCAAATGTTTATGTGTATTTCCTTGGAAAAATACATATCATATTTAGTTAAAATAAGGTAAATTGAAAAGTACACCGTTTTTCATAATGATCGCGCAAATTCGCCTGTAAAATGTTGTCATAGATGAACTATACTTAACACTAAACATGCACTGAGAGGCATTCGGTTTAATTATTATCGCATAGTAGTACCAAAATCACATTGGTTGGAGTAAATCATTGCACGTCGATAAGATAAATGAATTTGTGAAGTAAAGAGAACCGACATAACTAAAACCATGTAAGCTCGAGGAAAAAAAATATATCTTTAATCAATATTTTTCATTCCACTGCACATTTCCTGTGTTAAAAATGCAATAATTTCAAGTTGTGGCAGCAAATGTACTGGGTTGCGTCTGTTCTAAGTTCTTCCAGTTGAAGTTCACTTTACTACAGCGGTCAATGAGTGGACAAACATGGAGACAGCTTTTCCTGGACGTGCAAGAGTGATAATGAGATAATGCCAAATCATATTAATACTACGCCATGAAGACACTTCAGAGACATGGAGAAGATCATTACCGTCTTAATCCCGGCACTAGAACGAGGTGGTATGGTCGGCACCACACTGCGATTGTCTTTTGCCTCCGGGAAGATCCCGGCATTCATCTACAATGATTAACCATGAAAAACCTGGAGCAGTTACTTAAGAGATGAAAAAGAAACTAAAGTGTATTGGAGACAAAAATACTAGTTTCTCAATCATATGTGGTGAGCGAGATGTGTTAGTGAAACAATTTAAACTCTGACAGAAGAAATGCAGCAAAATTATCAGTGACATAATTATGTCATTGTTAGGGGTTTATCACTTTTCGCGACGTCGAAAGACTTTCTTACAGTAAAGTATTGTTTAAGTGACCACTTCATTTCAACTTCGGCTATTTTTTAATATGTTAAACGCAGGCGCCTTTTTTAAAATAGAAAAACTTTTATATTAAATCTCATCATAATATATGAAAATTAATTAAAAAAGAATTTATGAATGAAGTGAAGGCACAGGAGATCAAACTTACGGCAGAAAAGAATATAGAAAAACGAGAGACGAGAAAATAAGAAATGAAGAGCATAACATTCCTAAGAATGCCACAATACGTTCTTACCTAGTGTAACAGAATAATGCAATAAATGCGAGTGCAACTGCAAAATGTTAATAATTTAATAAAACTTTCGATGGCCAACTTATTTTTGATATGGTTACAAATTACGATCTAAATAAAAGGGAAATAAATTGAAGAATAGAAATGAAGGAAATAAAGGCAGAAAGAATAAATACGGGAAGAGATATTGAAAAAAAAAATAAATGGAAAAAAATGTAAAGAGTCACAAAATTAATATAAATCGGTCACAGCATTACTGAACAACAGAAATTCAATGGCCTACGAAATAAAAGAAATATACAAAGAAAAGAAGGTTGTTTTATATCAATGGCTAAGAGGTGATACGTCGTAGGCCTAACTACAAAGTGTTATTTATACATCTTGATTACACAACTTTTAACACTGTATCACTTCGGAATATGTATGATAAGAACTTTTTTGTGTTAAATGTTAACGTACCTTGTTAACGACCGAAAATAAGTCGAAACATGTTAACAAGGTACGTTAAAATTTAACGCAAGAACGTTCTTATCATACATATTCCGAAGTGGTTATTTAGTTTAACTGCATTATATTATGTGTAACAAATATTTTATCATTATCTTCACAAAATTGAGCAGATAACTAATATTTTGTCCTCGTGTAGAAGATCTTGCAAAGCAGAAGCATATTATTATATATAAAGTTTGTCTATTATGAGAGAAACTAACTGTACACCTCGCTGATAAATAGTAATAAACTTCAAAATTGAGATCGACAGTTTTCTGGTTGCTAACAGCCTATCAATCACATATTGTTTTGTTTGGTTAAATAATTATGTAAATATGTTAACAAATTATTTGATTATGCTGCTTGAAAAATGGCAATCCTCTTGTGTTTCCAGTAAAAATTAAAATTAAACTCTTGTCACTGAAGTATCTCTGACTGCAGTAAAGGGATCTATAAAAATCCTAAGAAACCATCTCTACACGTAAATAGATGGATCTTTACCTATGGCGATCTACTCATTTAAGTTGGGTCTTGCACTCTTGCAGAGCAGTATATTAGAGAGTACCGCATTCTCGGCGGCGGCGGCCATATTTACTCCTGGCTCGGCACAGAAGCGTAAGCAGTAATGCTAGAAGGAAGGTCAATAAAGGCGATATCATACATGTAGTTGTGGTTTATTGAATACAGGAGACAAGGATTAATAAACATTATTGCCATAGTGAAATGACTCGTTAGAGATAACACTTAATTATTTATGTTATGTCCATTTTAATAGGGATAACATCAGCAATTTTCTACTGAAATTCTCATACCAACATTTCGACTGCCACATTTAGCAGATTGTTGTAGTGCATTTGCTATAACAGGCAATTTTCTTAACAATAAATATATTCTGGTCCTAAAATACAGTGATAAGACGTTTTCAAAAATATTATAACAAGTTGGGAACGTATGAGTTGAAGTGTTAATGAATAAAGACTTCAAATCCTTTAATTTCAACTCATTTTCTATCAACGTTTCACATTTTTCTGCAAATAGAATTATATCAAATACGAATTTACAAGGGTATACAAGTGACATTACCTTATATGACTTGAGAGTCACTAATGTGCTAATAAAATTTATAGATTCATCCCTGTTATCAGTTATTAGAGATGAAAAACAGTTTTCACAAATATTATATAACTTATTTTTTTTTATTTTGAACAAAACTGTTCCCAACAAACAGTAAAGAGCTTGTTGTTCACTCAAGTCACTATTTATATTTTCAGTTAAAATACAATTTAGCCTATATCAATTTCCTTTTACTTACATTCATCTTCACTAGACCTTTCTGTTTCGGATTTACTTACATCTGTACCTAGAAACTCAATTAATTGTTCAGAATTGCAAACTGCGTAATTTTAATGCTTCGTTTTTTAGAAAAACTGAGAAATCGCAATGCAGTTTTGAATTATTTTGCATCCGGGATTGGATTTATGGAACGGACAGTAGAAAATAAATTTTCTAACGCATCCTGCATACATCTATCTGGCATAAGATATTAATCAGTGAGTGGAAAAAGGGAATAACTACTTTGAACCCAACTTTTCAGGAAACAAAAAAAAACTTTCTGCAGCTTTTCTGTTAAGTTTGATTTAAATGTTGTCAACAGTAAAATTGTTCACTATTGTTTGTAGTATATGTATTAATACCAAACTTTGCTCTATGCCTTGTTAATATTTGTATACAAGTTTTTTAAAATTTAAAACTTATTTCCTTTTTCCACTCAATCATACATTTACTTTATGAGCTTCCTAACCTCTCCTCCATTTTTTTCCTTCTTTAAAAATGTATATAAATGATTAAATAGGTTAATAACGACTTCCACATTACAATTTTATGGAAAAAAATACACAGGGTGAATCAAAAGTTTAGAACCAGATAAATATATTCCATATGCTTGATTTTCGAATAGTATAGGTATTATCAGTATTTGTAAGACTAAATGCTCTACCAGTGACACATTCGATTATAGCTCTCAGCTATTTAAAAAGCCGCCATTTTGAATGCAACTTCGAAATTTTAAATGGAAAGGGGGTCATGTAGGTACTCAAAATCATAGAAATTTTCTGAGAAAAACAATGTACAATCCGTTTTGAGATATCAATAATCGTTTTTAAGTTATTTAAAGATAGCTGTAATAATGACACAAACATTAGTTACTGCATCTACAGATATTTTGTAACATGGTACGATACTAAAGAGGCTTTGGAAAAGGTGATTTCATGAAATTCTGGTAATTAACTTTTCCTGCTTACTATTCGGTTAATCTGTGACAGTTTCAATGCATTGTTGATTATTTGAAGCTTTCCTACAACAAATTTCTTTATGGCATTATCGAAAGAGTAAGGAATTGGGATAATTCTTCGTTCTGGTAGGTTAAGCCACAGAAATGTTGCAGCAGACTAAACGAACAGTTCTCTAGACATTAGATTGGTCAACGTGGACCAACGTGGACCAGTAGAATGGCCGGCCATGTCTCCAGATTTAACAAATCTTGATTTTTTCTTTTAGGGTTACATAAAGAGCTTGATAGGATGAAGAGAAAATTGAGAATGTGGAACATTTAAAGAACCGTATCATTGAAGCCTATGCTAAAATCACCCCGGGAATGCTACAAAATGTTCTATTCGTATTCTCAATTTTCTCTTCATATATCAAGCTCTTAACCAAGAGGTGTTAAATCTGGAGACCTGGCCGCACGCATCACTAAATATATGCAGTTCCGTAACAAATTCTTGCAAATACGTGGACACATAGTGGGAAAGAAAATTGCACACTTCATCTGGACCTTTATTCCCATTTCCCTCATGGTATGTGTAGAAAACAGACGTGTTGTTAGAAAGATTATGAATATAGAATATGTACATCCGAAGCTTGAGAATACAAAACATCATTCTCCTGTACAGGAATAAAGGGAAGTGACAAGTTCTGCATGTAGTCGAATAATAGCCCAACATCATTTTCCCTTTGTTTACATGTACAGTATGATTTACTTCATGTAGCTTATTATTAGTTTATTATAAAACTTTTTTCAATATTAGCTGTAATAGAACAGCTGAGTCAGCCACTGGCACAATCTTGAGTGGAAAAAGGGAACTACTACAGAAGTTATATCCTTCTTCCACTCAACACAGAACAAACATGAGATTTTACCTGGGTAAGAATGCTAATAATATTCCCTTTTTCAGTCCATCCAATGAGTCTATCATTGAGGAACAAAATGGCTATCTCAGTTCAAATTAGCAACAAAATGTAGTTATTCCCTTTCTCCACTCACCGGTTCTTTGAAGTTCGCTTTATTAAGACAATTTTCATGAAAATCAAGAACTATTTTTGTTACCAATATTATACCAGTTTGGGATGGCTTCCAACGTCCCATTTTGCCCACCTTGATGATTTCAATTATAAATATTTTGTCATTACTTATTTATGGCTTTTAAGGAACCCGAAGATTCATTGCCGCCCACACATAAGCCCGCCATCGGTCCCTATCCTATGCAAGATTAATTCAGTTCCTATCATCATATCCCACCTCCCTCAAATCCATTTTAATATTATCCTCTCATCTACGGCCTTCCCAAAGATTTTTTTCCTCCGGCTTCCCAACTAACACTCTATATTCACAACTAACACTCTATATGCATTTCTGGATTCGCCCGTACGTGTTACAATTCCTGTTCATCTCGAAAGTCTGGATTTAATGTTCCTAATTATGTCAGGTGAAGAATACAATGCGTGCAGTTCTGTGTTGTGTAACTTTCTCCATTCTCCTGTGATTTCATCCCATGTAGTCCCAAATATTTTCGTACTTACCTTATTCTCATACACACTTAACCCTCCGCTGAACACGTTAAAAATGTTACGTGTATTGGCAAATGGGTCATGGGGTCTCAAAAGACCTCACATGCCCAGCGAAGGGTTAAACCTGTTCCTCTCTCAAAGTGAGAGTCCAAGTTTCACAACCATACATAACAGATAACATAACTGTTTTATAAATTGTAACTTTTAGATATTTTGATAGTAGACTAGGTGAGAAAGTCTTCTCAACCGAATAACAAAAATTTCCCGTATTTATTCTGCGTTTCATTTCCTCCCGAGTTTCATTTATATTTGTTACTGATGCTCCAAGATATATGAATTTTTCTACCTCTTCGAAGGATAAATTTCTTATTTTTATATTTCCAGTTCTTATAATATTCTGGTGACGAGACATAATCATATACTTTGTCTTTTCGGGATTTACTTCCAAACCCTTCGCTTTACTTGCTTGAAGTAAAATTCTCGTGTTTTCCCTAATAGTTTGTGGATTTTCTCCTAGCATATTCATGTCATCCGCATAGACAAGAGGCTGTAACCCGTTCAATTCCAAACCCTCTCTGTTATCCTGAACTTTCCTAATGGCATATTGTAGAGCAGCGTTGTCAGACAGAGACTAAACGGAGCGGAGCGCTCCACTAGACGGTTGTGTGCTCCGGTGTTTCCACAGACATAAGCAAGTTCACGCTCCGATCTAGCTCCACAACCGGTTTTGGAGCTTACAACTCTGACACTACTGTTCTAGAGCAAAGTTAAGAAGAAAATGTGACAGTGCAGCTCCTTGCTTTAGCCCGCAGTGAAAAATTATGTCGTTGAGAAAATTAATGATAGAAGTATATTCCTCGTCTTGTTTGTGACCTAATGCTAATTTTGTATAACAAAAATTGATTACACATTGATTAACTGCACAATAACGCGGCATTCTTCAAGATAACGATGGAATATCACACTATAAACCTGTGTTCCTACGCAAGACTTGCAGTGTACTGAGTCTCCGCAGGAGTAAATATGGCCGCCGCGTCGGCATTTGCCGGATCAAAAGAATGCGGTACTCTCCAATATACACTACTCTGGGGTCTTGTAACTAATGATAAATAGAAGACTGTGATCACTTGATAGCAAATGGATACCGTAGTAGGAAAATGTTACGTTTCTACTGGAATTAATGATCTTTTGTTTAGTCGTCTTCAATTATTTATAATTGTGTTATTTCTTTTTCTTTTCCTTCTTCATTGGTTTTTTTCCATTATAATTGTGTACCTACCATTTACTAAAAAAAAAACAACAATTTCTTGGTAAGCTCTATCTTCTAGGCAGCCTTCGCTTGGAGGAAGCTGACTAAAATTCAAAACAATATCATTATATACACCCGGGGTCTTCAATTTTTAAATCAATTTCTGTTTTACTTGCAAATTCACAGATACGAGATATTCAATTGTAAATGAATGTAACTGTAATCAGTTAATCACTCTAGTCGAATTTGAAGTTCCTATTTATAGTAATAGAATTAATTAAACATTTTTTTAAGGTGTCCCTGGACAAATTACAGTACAAACAATACCATAATACAGAAGTTGTTGCTATTATAATAAGTATTTTAACAATTGTGATATTTTTTGTTCTAGATGTTTTACATCTGCCACAGTACAAACAGCCCAACCTACATGCAATTTAGTTTAGTTTAATTTGTATAAGTTTTATTTTTTTTTTATTGCTAACTTTCTGTTATTTGTAAGTAGTATACCCTTATTGTTGTAGGGAAACTATGAAAAATGAATAAATAAATAAATAAATAAATAAATAAATAACTAAATAAGGTAAGTAAATAAGGTAAGTAAGGTAAGTAAGGCAAGTAAGATAAGTAAGGTAAGTAAGGTAAGTAATGTAAGTAAGGTAAGTAAGTATGGTAAGTAAGATAAGTAAGGTAAGTAAGGTAAGTAAGTAAGGTAAGTAAGGTAAGTAAGTAAGGTAAGTAAGTAAGTAAGGTAATAAGTAAGTAAGGTAAGTAAGTAAGTACGTAAGTAGGTAAGTATCTAAGGTAAGTAAGGTAGGTAAGTAAATAAAGTAAGTAAGGTAAGTAAGTAAGGTAAGTAAGTAAGTATGTTAAGTAAGCAAGGTAAGAAAGAAAGGTAAGTAAGCAAGTAAGATAAGTAAGCAAGTTTGATAAGTAAGCAAGTGTGATAAGTAAACAAGTAATGTAAGTAAGTTCAGTAAGGTAAGTAAGAAGGTAAGTAAGTAAGTAGGTAAGTAAGATAAGTAAGTAACTAAGGTAAGTAAGTAAGGTAAGCAAGCAAAGTAAGTAAGTAAGGTAAGTAAGTAAGGTAAGTTAGAAGGGTAGTAAGTAGGTAAGTAAGTAAGGTAAGTAAGTAAAGTAAGTAAGGTAAGTAAGTAAGGTAAGTAAGGTAAGTAAGCAAATAAGGTAAGTAAGTAGGTAAGTACGTAGGTAAGTAAGTAAGGTAAGTAAGTAAAGTAAGTAAGTAAGGTACGTAAGCAAGTAAGGTAAGTAAGTAAAGTAAGGTAAGTAAGGTAAGCAGGTAAGTAAGGAAGGTAAGTAAGTAAGGTAAGTAAGTAAAGTATGTACGTAAGTAAGGTAAGTAAGCAAGTAAGGTAAGTAAGTATGTAAGTAAGGTAAGTAAGTAAGGTAAGGTAGGTAGGTAAGTAAGTAAGGTAAGTAAGATAAGTAAGATAAGTAAGGTAAGTAAGTAAGGTAAGTAAGATAAGTAAGATAAGTAAGGTAAGTAAGTAAGGTAAGTAAGTAGGTAAGTACGTAGGTAAGTAAGGTAAGTAAGGTAAGTAAGTTAAGTAAGTAAGGTAAGTAAGATACGTAATGTAAGTAAGTAACTAAAGTAAGGTAAGTAAGAAAGGTAAGTAAGTAAAGTAAGTAAGGTAAGCAGGTAAGTAAGGTAAGTAAGAAAGTAAGGTAAGTAAGTAAATTAAGTCAGGTAAGTGAGCAAGTAAAGTAAGTAAGCAAGGTGATTAAAGTAGGAAAGTAAGTCGGTAATAAGTAGGGTAAGTATGTAAGTAACGTAAGTAAGATAAGTAAGGTAAGTAAGGTAAGAAAGTAAGTAAGGTAAATAAGAAACTAAGGTAAGTAACTAAGTAAGGTAAGTAAGGTAAGTAGGAAAATAAGCTAAGTAAGTAAGGTAAGTAAGAAACTAATTAAGGTAAGTAAGCAACTAAGTAAGGTAAGTAAGTAAGGTAAATAAGTAAGGTAAGGAGGTAAGTAAGGTAAGTAAGTTAGGTAAGTTAAGTAAGTAGGAAAGTAAGCAAGTAAGGCAAGTATGCAAGTAAGTAAGATAAATAAGGAAAGTAAGTAAGATAAATAAGTAAGTAATGTAAGAAAGTAAGGTAAGTAAATAAGTAAGGTAAGTAAGGTAAGTAAGTAAGATAAGTAAGTAAGGCAGGTAAGTAAGGTAAGTAAGTAAGGTAAGTAAAGCAAGTGAGGTAAGTAATTATGGTAAGTAAGATAAGTAAGGTAAGTAAGAAAGTAAGGTAAGTAAGTAACGTAAGTAATGTAAGTAAGTAAGATAAGTAAGTAAGGCAGGTAAGTAAGGTAAGTAAGTAAGTTAAGTAAGGTAAGTAAAGCAAGTGAGGTAAGTAATTAAGGTAAGTAAGATAAGTAAGGTAAGTAAGAAAGTAAGGTAAGTAAGAAAGTAAGGTAAGTAACTAACGTAAGTAATGTAAGTAAATAAGGTAAGTAAATAAGGTAAGTAAGTACTAGGTAAGTAAGGTAAGTAAGTAACTAAATAAGGTAAGTAAGGTAGGTAAATAAGTAAATTACGTAAAGTAAGTGAGTGAGCAAAGTCAATAAGTAAGGTAAGTACATAAGGTAAGTAAGAGAAGGTAAATAAAGAAGTAAGGTAAGTAAGTAGGTAAGATAAGTAAGTATGTAAGGTAAGTAAGGTAAGTATGTAAGGTAAGTAAGTAAATAAGTAAGTAGGTTAAGTAAGGTAAGTAATTAAGTAAAGTAAGTAAGGTAAGTAAGCAAGTAATTAATGTAAGTAAGCAAGGTAAGTAAGTAAGCTAAGTAAGTAAGGTAAGTAAGTAAAGTAAGTAAGGTAAGTAATTAAGGTAAGTTAGTAAGTAAGGTAAGTTGGTAAGTAAAGTAAGTAAGGTAAGTATGTAAGCTAAGTAAGTAAGGCAAGTAAGCCAGTAAGGCAAGTAAGCAAGGTGATTAAAGTAAGTAAATAGGTAATAAGTAAGGTAAGTATGTAAGTAAGTAAAGTAAGGTAAGTAAGTAATTAAGGTAAGTGAGTAAGGTAAGTAAGATAAGTAAAGTAGGATAAGAAAGTAAGTAAGGTAAGTAAGCAAGTGAGGTTAGTAACTAAGTAAGGTAAGTATGATAAGGTAAGTACGGTAAGTAAGAAAGTAAAGTAAGTAAGTAAGATAGGAGGTAAGTAAGTTAGTAGGTAAGTAGAGTAAGTAAGGTAAGTAAGCAAGTAAGGTAAGTAAGTAAAATAAGTAAGAAAGTAAAGTAAGCAAGGCAAGAAAGTAAGTAAAGTAATTAAGCAAGGTAAGTAAGATAAGTAATTTAAGTAAGATAAGTCTGGTAAGTAAGTAAAGTAAGTAATGTAAGTAAGCAAGGAAGGTAAGTAAGGTCAGTAAGTATGTAAGGTAAGTAGGTAAGTAAGGTAACTAAGTAATGTAAGTAAGGTAACTAAGTAAGGTAAGTAAGTAAGTATGTAAGGTAATTAAGTTAGGTAATAAGTAGGTAAGGTAAATAAGTAAGGTAAGTAAGATAGGTAAGTAGGTAAGGTAAATAAGTAAGGTAAGTAAGTAATGTCAGTAAGTAAGTTAGGTAAGCAAGTATGGTAAGTAAGCAAGTAAGGTAAGTAAGGAAGTAAGATAAGTAAGTATTTAAGGTAAATAAGTAGGGTAACTAAGTAAGTTAAGTAAGAAAGGTATGTAATATAAATAAGGTAAGAAAGTAAGGTAAGTGAGGTAAGTAATTAAGGTAAGCAGGTAAGTAAGGAAGTAAGGTAAGGTAGGTGAGTAAGGTAAGTAAGTAAGTTAAGTAAGTAAGTTAGTAAGTAAGTTAAATAAGGTAAGTAAGGTAAGTAAAGTGAGTAAGGTAGGTATGTAAGTATGGTAAGTATGTAAGTAAAGTAAGAAGGCAAGTAAGGTAAGAAAGTAAGTAAGGTAATTAAGTATGTAAGGTAAGTAAGTCAGGTAAGTAAGATATATAAGGTAAGTAAGTATGGTATGTAAGTAAGGTAGGTAAGGTACGGAAGGTAAGTAAGTAAGTCAGGTAAGATGGTATGTTAGGTTAGTAAGTAAGGTAAGTAAGTAAGTAATGTATGTAAGGACGTAAGTAAGGTAAGTAAGCAATTTAGGCAATTAAGTAAGGTAAGTAAGTAAATTAAGTAAGTAAAGCAAGTAAACAAGGTAAGTAAGTAAATAAGTAAGGTAATTAAGTAAGGTAAATATGTAAAGTAAGTAAGGTAAGTGAGCAAGTAAAGTAAGTAAGTAAGGTAACTAAGTAAGGTATATAAGTAAAGTAAGTAAGATAAGAAAGGTAAGTAAGAAAGTAAGGTAAGTAAGCAAGTAAGGTAAGTAAGTAAAGTAAGCAAGTAAGATAAGTAAGATAAGTAAGTAAGGTAAGTAAGTACGGTAAGGAAGTAAAGTAAGTAATGTAAGTTAATAGGGTAAGAAAGTGGGTTAAGTAAGGTAAGTGAGGTAAGTAGGTAAGTAAGGTAAGTTAAGTAAGTAAAGTAAGGTAAGTAAGTAAGTAAGTTAAGTAAGCAAGTAAGGTAAATAAGCAAGGTGATTAAAGTAAGTAGGTAATAAAGTAAGTAAGGTAAGTATGTAAGTAAGGTAAGTAATTAAAGTAATGTAAGTAAGATATGTAGGTAAGTAATGTAAGTAAGGAAGGTAAGTATGATAAGTAAGGTAAGAAAGTAAGTAAGGTAAGTAAGCAAATAAGGTAAGTAACTAAGTAAGTAAGATATGTAAGGTAAGTAAGTAAAGTAAGTAACTAAGTTAGTAAGTAAGTAAGTTAGTAGGTTTGTAAAGTGAGTAAGGTAAGTAAGAAAGGTAAGTAACGTAAGTAAGGGAGTAAAGTAAGTATGGTAAGTAAGGAAGTAATGTAAATAAGATAGGTAAGTAAGGAAAGTAAGTAAGTAGGTTAAGTATGTGAGGTAAGTTAGTAAAATCAGTAAGGTAAGTAAGTAATGTAAGTAAGCAAGTAAGGTAACTAAGGTAAATAGGTAGGTAAGGTAAGTATGGAAGTAGGTAAGTAAGGTAAATTAAGTAAGTTAAGTAAGTAAGGTAAGTAATATGGTAATTAATGAAAGTAATAAGTAGGTAAGTTAGTAAGGTAAGTAAGTAAGGTAAGTAAGTAGGTAAGGTAAGTAAGTAATTACGTAAGTAAGGTAAGTAAGTAAGTAAGTAAAGTAATTAATTTAAGTAAGTAAGGTAAGTAAGTAAGTGGGTAAGCAATAAATTAATGTAAGTAAGTATGATAAATAAAGTAAGTAGTAAGAAAGTAAGTAAGCTAAGTAAGCAAGTAAGGTAATTCATGTAAGTAAGAAGGTAAATAAATGAGGTAAGTATGACATGTAAAGTAATTAAGTAAAATAATGTAAGTAAGTAAGGTAAGCAAGTAAGGTAAGTATGATAAGCAAGGTAAGTAATTAAGTAAAGTAAGTAAGTGAGGTAAGTAAGGTAAGTGAGATAAGTAAGGTAAGTAAGTAAGTAAGGTAAGTAAGTAAGGTAAGTAAGTCTGGTTAGTAAGGTAAGTAAGATATGTAAGTAAATAAGGTAAGTAAGGCAAGTAAGGTAAGTAAAAAAGATAAGTAAGTAGGGTAAGTAAGTAAAGTAAGTAAGGTAAGTACGTAAAGTATTTAAATAATGTAAATAAATAAGTAAGGTATATAAGGTAAGTAAGTAAGGTAAGTAATATAAGTAAGTAAGGTAAGTAAGTAAGGTAATTAATTAAGGTAAGTAGGTAAGTAAGGTAATTAAGTACGTAAGGAAGGTAAGTAAGTAAGGTAAGTTAGTAAGTAAAATAAGTAAGTTGGTAAGTTGTGTAAGGTAAGTAAGTTAATAAGGTAATTAAGGTAAGTAAGTAAGGTGAGTAAAGCAAGTAAGTAAGGTAAGTAAGTAAGGTAAGTAAGCAAGTTAGGTAAGTAAGGTAAGTAATGTAAGTAAATAAGGTTTGTAAGTAAGGTAAGTAGGTAAGTAAGGTATGTAAGTAACTAAGGTAAGTAAGTATATTAAGTAAGGTAAGTGAGTAAGTAAATTAGTAAGGTAAGTAAGTAAGGTAAGTGAGATAAGTAAGGTACGTAAGATAAGTTAGGTAAGTAAGGAAGTAAGGTAAGCAAGTAAGTAAGGTAAGTAAGGAAGTAAGGTAAGTAAGATATGTAAGTTAAGTAAGTAAGGTTGAAAGTAAGTATGCAAGGTAAGTAAGTAAGGTAAGTAAGCAAGTAAGGTAAGTTAGTAAATAGGTAAGTAAGGTAAGTAAGTAGGTAAGGTAATTAAGTAAATAAGATAAGTAAGTAAGGTAAGTAAGTTAATTAAGTTAGGTAAGTAAGGTAAGGAAGGTAAGCAAGTAAGGTAAGTATGTATGTAAGGTAAGTAAGTAAGGTAATTAAGGTAATTAAGGGGGTAAGTATTGAAGTAAGTAATGTAAGTAAAGTGAATAAGGTAAGTAAGTGAGTGAGTAAGGCAAGTAAGCAAGTAAAGTAAGTAAGGTAAGTAAGTAACGTAAGTAAGAGAGGTAAGTAATTTAAGTAAGTAAGGTTAGTAGGTAAGTAAGTAGATATGTTAAGTAACTAAGGTAAGTAAGTTAAGTAAGTGAGGTAAGTAAGGTAAGTAAGTAATGTAAACAAGTAAGTAAGTAGATAAGTAATTAGGTAAGTAAGCAAGTAAGGTAAGTAAGGTAAGTAAGTAAGGTAATTAAGGTAAGTAAGTAGATAAGTAAGGAAGTAAATAAGGTAAGTGAGTAATGTAAGTAAGGTAATTAAGGTAAGTAAGTGAGTAAGGTAAGTAAGATAGGTGAGTAATGTAAGTAAGTAAGTAAAGTAAGTTATATAAGCAAGTGAGTTAAGTAAGGTAAGTAATTAAGATAAGTAGGTAAGGTGAGTAAGTAATTAAGGTAAGTAAGTAAAGTAGGTAAGTAAGGTATTTAATTATGTAAGTACGGTAAGTAAGCAAGTAAGGTAAGTAAGCAAGGTGATTAAGGTAAGTAAGTAGGTAATAAGTAAGTAGGGTAATTAAGGTAAGTAAGTAAAGTAATGTAAGTTTGTAAGTAAGGTACGTAAGTGAGGTAAGTAAGTTAAGAAAGGTAAGTATGTAAGTAAGGTAAGTAATATATGTAATGTAAGTAAGGTAAGTAAGCAAGTAAGTATGGTAAGTAAGTTAGTAGGTAAGTAAGTAAGTAAGGTAAGTAAGCAAGTATGGTAAATAAGGTAAGTAAGTAAATTAATCAAGGTAAGTAAGTAAGTAAAGTATGTAAGTACTGTAAGGTAAGTAAGATAAGTAATTTAAGTAAGATAAGTCTGGTAAGTAAGTAATTTAAGTAAGTTTTTAAGGTAAGTAAGTAAGTATTTTAAATAAACAAGTAAGGTAAGTAAGTATGTAAAGTAATTAAGTTAAGTAGGTAAGTAAGGTAAGTAAGTATGTAAGGTAAGTAAGGGAAGTAAGTAAGATAAGTAAGTAAGGTAATTATGTAAGTAAGTATGGTAAGTAAGATAAGTAAGTAAGGTGAATAGGTAATTAAGTGAGGTAAGTAAGGTAAATAAGTGAGGTAATTAAGTAAGTAGGGTAAATAAGTAAATAAAGATGTAAATAAATAAATAAGTAAATAAATAAAAAATAATCACTTCTTAGCCATCGATATGTTATGTCAACTGAATGTTACGATACTACCTAATTCTCACTAATGACAAATGGTCTTCGGAAGTAAAGAACTGATATCGGAACAAAGAAATGTAACTAAGCATGTGACAAATTTTGATTATTATAATATTATTAATTAATTAGGTATCGTACTACAACAACATCTTCATGGAGGCTTTCAAAGCCTCAGATAAGGTGTTGTGAAATGTAAAGCTACATAAATACAAGACTGACATTGTTTCACGTGAAAGAGTCTGTAGACATTTAACTGAAAAATATAATTAAACCTCATTACTTTCTTTACAGAGGAATTCATTTTGAAATTTTTTTTACTGTTTAATTAATTTGTTTCATAATTTTCTGTAATTTGGGCTGTATTAACCGGCCACAAAGAATTAGCGGCAGCTGATGACACCCGTTCCATCACAGCTCACTTCATACGTAAGCTGCTATGGACTTAATGCAGCTTCTCGCTATACTCTCTCCTTGTTAGGAGCGTATTGATGTTTATTGAGACACGTTTATCCTTATAGTATTCCGAAATTAATTATTGTCACTCTTAATAA
Source organism: Periplaneta americana (assembly GCF_040183065.1). Taxonomy (NCBI): domain Eukaryota; kingdom Metazoa; phylum Arthropoda; class Insecta; order Blattodea; family Blattidae; genus Periplaneta; species Periplaneta americana. Next base: position 173,081,528 of record NC_091131.1, read on the forward strand.
CTGAACTGAATTACTGATATTTAACATAGTAACAAGGGAAATTAAAATATTATCACTTGTTATTAAAGTACAGTGTCCATAAGCCGATGTCAAATATTTAATTATGTAGTCTAATATGTTAAATACGTAATATGTCACGCATCCACTTAATATTATATGGTAGAGTAAATCAGCATTATAATCATCGCCCATCTGAAGATGTAAGCCTTGCATGTATTGTACTTGGTTTTCCTGTGTAATGTGTTTTATGTTGTGATTGTGGAAGTGGTTAGTGACCAATGCTTCGTTTGCTATAGGCCCTACCAATAATATAATGGGATCCGGTAATGACAGTGCAATTGATATTTCGAAATTTCTGCGGAATATGTGTTGACTGCAAGACTTTATTATGGCGATAAGAGATTGAAGATATCTGCGTGTATTGCACTTTTACCGTGTACATCAGGTGATGAGTTTGCAACCCAACATTGTCAACAAACGATATGCCGCCATAGTGAAGTACTGATTTCGGTCATTTTCTCCCACTGCATTGGATTGGACTTGAAGGACCAATACCATTTCCTGTGAGACTATGTAAAGGATTTCTAGATTCAGAGGCACTGAAGGAAGTTACAACTAATGCAGTGAACTGCATTGACATAACCAATATTACAAAACATCGGACAGGAACTGAATTCCATTCGAATATTTCAAGAAGGGCCGACGGTGTCAGTGTTCAGATTCATTAATGATTTTATTAGGTTACGATAACTATCCTATATTATATGTTATTCTGTTTAGTTTGTACTTGATGTTAAATAGTTACACGCTAATGTAAGTTTACTCGGCTTGTGGACAAGCGTACTTGGAACAAGAACTGTTTTAAAGTCATAATTCATTTTCAGGGTGTAATTAAACTAAATTCGATTTCACAAATATCAGTGTTGTTCTATGTACTTCTGAACTTTACTAAGCCTTTTATTTACGATCAGTTGGTGCGTCAGTATTAGTCTACATTACCTTGCCAGATCGAGTTTCAGCTTTACGAATATTTAATTCTATGGATAAAAGCTATAGGAAATTTTGTATTTGTATTCAATTGCTTGATTATTTTCAAATTGAATGTTTCATTTAAAGGCGATGAATATTAAGTAAATAATATACCAATTATTTCAGGGAAGATGAAAGTACCTCGAGAAAATGCTAATACACTGTATTTCAACACTGCAGCCTATTTGGTCTCGCTGATATTTGACTTAGCCTCTAGCGTTGAAATTAAAATAAAAGTTATTTACTTAACTAAATCTGAATACTACTTTCATATCAATACTATTCTTGTATTATTTATATTACTAAGTGCGCTTTGTAACTGCCGATAATATTGAACGTAGCTGATGTAGGGTGGCTAGTTTAATGGGTAGGGAAATCAAGTAGTACTCGAAAAAGTTGATATCACCCTGAAGCATTATTGTTATAACATTAAAATATTAACAATTATTTTCAAAATAACCATTAATTCTGAGCCACTACATGGACTTGTAATACATTTAATTATAACTAATATATTTCATTAAATATAATACATGTTCACGCGAGAGAGTTATAGCTTGAAGCTGGGGGACCGGATGCTGTACAGCCCAAGTGACATGTTCGTATTTTATCGCTTTTAAGAAATTTGAAGAGTATTGAAGAGCAGATAAGTAAGTACATTTAAATGTTTAACGGATAATTACATAACTGATTTCTGGTACAATTTCCATATTCATCTATAGGCTATGTCTCACCTTATATCTTGACTGTGGTGGTAGCACTAATACTTGTAGCAGTACTGATGATAAAGAAATATTATTAGTACGGTTCGAATAAAGTAACTATCAGCATAGGCATCCTTGGTCCGTAAGTTTTGTTTACAAATATTAACTGCTGGGAAGAGCGTACCCACCCCTAGCTAAAACATAAGTCAATGGATAATACAGACCTAGTTGACGTTTGTAAACAAAACCCACGGACCAAGGATGCCTATCCTGATAGAGCTACCGTAATTATTGGTAATTGTAGCTATGATGTAATGGGAAGCGCGGTAGCGTCGCGGTTAAGAAGATCGCGGGTTCAATTCCCGACGGCGGCGTCATGAACTTTCGTCAATAACGTAATCCTTCCTGCCGAACTATGGCTCTGGGCTAACTTAGTCACTAAAAGAAATGAGTACCAGGAGTATTTCCCTACGGATAAAAGCGATAAAAGTAGCGGGAACGTAGTACTGACATCCCTATTCCCATTTACTACCAGTATCTGTCCAGGTGGTAGCCTTAATCAAAGGCGTTTCAGTTATAGCTCTAGACACACAATTGGCGCTGGTGTGCTGTACAGATCAGAGTCCGTGGATATACAGGGACATCATTTTATTTTTACTAACATTTTTAATATTATCCTGGCTATACCTTTAGAGAACCGGAAACACCGTTTGCTACCCCCTTCCACGACTGTAGTTCGATGATACTGGCGTAAAACACAAACAAATCACTTTACTAGGTATAGGAGGGAAGAAAAGTAGTTCATCCATTTACGTAAACTAGGAAATATCGCGATTTTGAGTTTGATAATTTTCATTAGGTTTTTGTTTAATCAAAATAGCTACAGTACTGTATTAACAATAAGTATTTTTATTCACGAATTGAGTTATCCATGCGAATGTATTCATTATGCAGTGTATATTATACTATCTGCAGCACATAAGCGTACAATATAGAGAATGAAGTTAAATTGAAAAATAATCATGATATGGATATTTAAACACATTTTTTAAAATGGTGGCCGTTCATTTCGATACAGACTTCAGTTATAATGTGCATATTATCGCAATATAGACTATTGTACCTAATCCGAATTACCAGTTTCGTCCTTCGTACTCATGTTGAAATAAATCTGTACCTACTCTATAAAAGAGTACCTTACGTACTGTAAATTCAATCTTCACTTCTGCCCGACCCGCACAGATAAAATTACTCAGACATGCTATCTACTGTCCGTCCAAGTGGTTATGCCGCAGGATCGTAGAAAGGGGGACAATCACGTGACAGTTAATTACTTAATGAGGCTTTTTATTTAAGTTATTTTAAACAGTTATATAATATTACGTGAACGTTCAATTCCTAACAGAAATTAATGTTTTCAGAAAAGAGCTAAGACAGCCCAGCTTTTACAGAGGGGAGTGCAGAAGCAGGTGGGAGAAATCGGGATGCGACATAGCAAAGAGACATTACCTGTGCGAAAATATGATTCAATATTGACAGCTCTTTCGTCACTGGAAAACGCGAACGTATTTCTGGAACGTACTATACTCCTAACTCAGTGCTGTTTATTATACGCGGCCTTTATTGTGTCTGGAGAACAGTTGGAACTTCATTAGTAGAAGGGGTGGGAGTGAAGTACATTAAAAAACTCAGGTACAATAAAAATTTGAATAAAATAAAATGATGTCCCTGTACAAAGTACCGCAATTCTTTTCGCCGGGAAATGCCGGCAAACTAGGCATGTTGCTCCAGCGCGCGCTCTGCAGTATACAGTTGTATAGGGAAAGAATGGAATGCAAGTGCGAAAACATGTTTGGGTAGATTGGAAAATACGAAGACGGTAGAGACTAGAAACCCTATTTGTGTAGACTGATGTGACATTTCAGTTTTCTAAACTATTCTAGGTATATCTCTGAAATTTCGTCCTGTGCATATAAATAGTCTCTGCACAAATTTTAATCTAATTTGGTACAGATATGTAAGAATTATTAACAATTTTGTGATTTTAAATTGTGTAAAATTAGGTTTCCAAAAATTGCTATTATTTTGGCCCGAATTTTTGTCTACATACTTGTCAGACCTTCAGAAACAATACTTGTTATACATTTTGCTTCTTATTTCACTAAAAAATAATTTAAAATATTCACTTCACTAAAATGTAAAAACAGAAAAAAATACAACACGAGCATAAAAAATTAGTATTAAAAATACCTATTATTGATATTCTGGCTGATATATATAACCAGGCAGTACATCTCACTTGACGATATGTGTCAAAGGAAGAACAATAAAATTGTTTGTATGCATCTGAAGCTGATTAGTGGAATATGTCGCTAATCGGCGAAGTATGCGTTGGGGGGGGAAAGGAACTGGCCACCCTACCCCATTATCTCCTAGTCTAGTTGTCTCATGAGTGATGCCTTATTGGTGTTAATTATGAGAGTTAAACCTGTCTTCAGACAGGTGGCTAAGCAACAACAACAAACAAATATGAGTGTTAGGTATAATCCTGATAGTAAGTTTTGTTTTAGCAATGCAAAATTTACAGAAAATTAAAGTGGAGAAAATTGACTTCAAATTTGGGATGATAATAATGAACCAGGTTTCGGTCTTTTTTATTTCCTAGGCATTTTGAAATACATAGACCTAGCATATTATATGCAGAAGTTCTCTTATATACACTACCACACTGTGCACACCTAACCTACACTAGTAAATAAAGATGACGACTGAAAAAAACTATTTAAATTTAAGAAAACACTATACCAGATAAATATCATTTACAAATCACTATAGACTGTAGACACTATTATAACACTAACAATGAAACTGTTTGAAACTTGCAAATATTTCTTGTAACACAAACAAAAACCAAGCATAAAAAACACGTTGTTATGGCTACTAGCAATAATTGGAATTTTCCTTTAGACAAGAGTTGTACTCTCCTTTGTAACTGAAAAATTTTCAAAGGCAAGCAACCTTTGAAGTAAGATCTATTGGATTCTACTTCGAGAAGTCGAGAAGTTGCACTGGTTCAATCGGAAATCTAATATAATAAATAATGTATGAAACACAGCGTAATTTCCAAAATGGTGGCAGAATTCAGAGTAGAGGACGTGGACGGAGCACTTAAATTATCAGTCAAAGCGAGCATCCTTTTAAAAAATGTAACCATAAATAAATTAAAAAAAATAAAAACAAAGAATCGATTTTTTTACCAAGCATGACTAAATCTCACATCAATGTATCCTTGGGGACATTATACTGAAATTACTAACTTCCATATTTTTAAAGCTAAATTCACAAAATTTTTATCAATAGTATATCTGGTTAATAATAACACATGTATAAAATTTCGTCCCTCTAAGATAAATGGTTTGCATTTTATTAATAACTTCATAAAATATTGTATTGCTTTATGCAAAAAGTCCCTTGCGCCACAATTTATATTATTTTCAATTAACATCCACTTATATTATTCTTCATATACATAGGAACAAACATTACTCTTGGAATTTTCTTCACAGTGAATGACTAAGTTATGACTTAATATTTTTATTTTATAATAAAAAATTCTAGTAAATTACTGATTAATTTTACAGCAAAACCCGATAGTAAGCTTCTATTCCATGTATCTAAGGATCCATATAAGTGAATATCCCTTAAGAATAATGTCAATTGTATTGCAAGCGACTTTTCATAAAGAGATTCTATATTTTATTAAAGTAATTAATAAAATGCAAATCACGTATCATAGGCAGATATACCAGTGATCAAAATTTGGTGAATCTAGCTTCCTAAGTATGGTAGTTATTGATTAAATTTAATTGTTGTGAACTCTTAAAACTAAGGAACTTCGAGAAATTTCAGTATAGTGTCCTCTTATATGCGGAGGCCGTAGAGTTTGCACGAGAAATGCAGTTGGAAATGTTTAGATTTATTGTTTTGTTTATTGCAACATTATAAATCAGACACACAAAAAGAAATACAAAAACTTCTAGCACTGGAAACGATCAATACTAGATACCCTACAGAAGAATGACTACACATATATACTGATGGATCAACCACAGAAAACCTTACTGGAGCTGGAGTTACATGTACACATTTTTCCTTTTATCATTCTGTTGGCAGAGACACAACAAATTATGATGGTGAAATAGAGGCTATACACATTGCTCTCCGACAATTATTAAATCTTCCCTTAAATAAATATAACAAGATAGTAATTCTTTCAGATTCTAAAGCTGCAATTCAGGGAATATGTTCAAATGCTACAAAGAAGTCAACGAAAATAAGAGAATGCTACAAAATGTTAACAAAACTCCAAAAAATTAATAAGATTGTCCATCTCCAATGGATTCCAGCACAGTGTGGAGTCATGGGGAATGAAACCGCAGACACACTTGCCAAGAAAGGTACAACAATAAAACAAAAGTCTAAATTTAATTTCTCATATTCCTCAATAAAACGCTTGATCTCATTCATACCTACAAGAAATAGAATCAAATGCTAAAGACAAAAAATGGATTACATTACTTTCCAACCCAGATATAATCCCCCAGAGACCAAGGAAAACAGCAGTTGCAGCCTTCAGACTATTGATAAATCATGACTGTCTAGCAAGTCATCTCTACAGAATAGGTATCTCAGCTTCACCCATATGTATCCTGTGTAACGATCCAGCAGAAATGAATGAAGACCACTTGCAGACCTGTGAAGCATTAAGGTCAGAAGAAACTACAGTTTCAAAAGTATTGAAAAGCACGACTGCTAATGGCTTCATTGCCAAGTGCAAGGCACTAGACAACACAACAACAACAACATTGTTTTCATTTGTTACTTGTAATTTATTAAGTTCATGTTGCTATAATACCTATAACTGTGATGTGTATGAAGGAGTGTGTTGAACACTTAAATGTGTATTTATGCAGTAATAATTATTACATGATATTTTTATACATTAATATGTTGACTGATAATATTGTACTAAAATGTAAGAAGATTCTTTAGAAGCTTTTGCTATTCAAGTTAAAAATATCTGAGTTTTACTTTAACTGTTCCTATCCTAAGCGTGCTGAAAAGGAATAACAATGGCGGCCGAATCGGTGATTGCTTGTATGCATCTGCTATATCCACGGACTATGGTACAGATTTGAAACCTCTCGCGCAGGTTCGCATGACTCCACGTTTCGGGAGCACAAACGGTTGTTCCTATGTATAAAGAGTTCGTAGTTCAAAAAATACCATTGGGTATAGCAGTAGCAGTAGCAGTAGCAGTAGGTTTATTTTGCGTGGCAGAGTTAAGGCCATGAGACCTTCTCTTCCACTCAACCAGGTTTCAATAATATACATGAAATACAAAATTAGATTACAAAACAACACAAAAGAAAATACCTTAGAAATTACATAAAATATAGTACAAAATTACAATAGTCAAGATCAGTTACATTATATAAAATTACAAATAGTCAAGATCGGTTACATAATATATAAAATGAAGTAGAAAATTACACATAATCAAAATCAGTTACATAACATAAGGGGAATATACACACTCACACAGACACAATTTATAAGACCTAAAATGCCCGAGATAAATTCGACGATTAATTCACTTGAGATATATTATACAGTTAATATACTAATAGGAGAATACATGTGGGTTACAAGACATAAAATGTTGATTAGCAATGTCGTACTAAATGGCATACACACACAAATGATTAAGTAATCTATCAAGATAATAGAAAAGAGAAAAAAAAGAAGAAGAGAGAGGAGAAAAAAATAACAACTTGGTCATTTAAGACTATTTAGAAACTTCCGCAAGAATCTAGTTCTGTTCATTAAAAACATTTCTAAGTAGAGTGTACGTAAAAGATTTTAGACTCCGACTGCTCTTGACTTCCTGTGACAAGGAATTCCAGGAATGAGCTGTGTGTATTGTGAAGGAAGCAGAATAGAGAGATGTTTGATGGAATGGAATTGATAGCACAAGGTTATGCTGTGAACGTGTATCACGGTTGTGGTGGGATGCTAAAAGTGTGAAGCGAGGAACTAGGTAAATAGATGTGGAATTATTTAAAGTCTGATACAGCAAACAGAGTGAATGAACTGAACGTCTCTCCCGTAAACGAAGCCAAGATAATTGAAAGAAATACTCGGAGACATGATCATAGCGACGGCTGTTAAAAATTAAACGAACATAAGCATTATGAACACGCTGAAGCCTCAGTGACAATTCAACACCAAGATCACTATACAAAACGTCGCAATAATCAAAGTAAGGCATCACCAGGGTCTGTATCAAGATCTGTTTCAGTATCTGTTCAGGTATAACGGAGTCTTCTTATCGGACATCTCCCCTCTTTGTAATATAACTAAGGTAACTTATTTACATATTATTTCCTAAAGTGTACAAAACAAGAGAAGTAAGAGTAAATCTAAAAATTATAACTAAGCAATTTTCTCATCAGAAGTAAATGCTATATTATTGTAATTTGGTTTAAGAGACCATTACTTGCTTTCAGTCATCTGGTGATTCATATGTTTTCAAGATTCAGTTAATAAAGCTATTTGCTGAAAAACTTTCGATTATTGCTTCAAATATAAGTGCTTATATTGCTCATATAGAATTACAGCATGTACTTATTTATATGTATTGCCAATAACCGAATACATGGAATAAATTTACTCCTGTTATTTTTATACACGCTAGCTAATGTGTAAATAACTTATTTAAGTTTTGTTGCAAAGAGGGAGGGATGTCCACTATGAAGACGCCTATATACCCAGTAGTATTTTCTAAACTCCGAATCTACTATAATAATGATCCTCAGTATTTTGAGAATCAGAGGCGATAGAACACTTTTGAACTTTCAACTGTATACAAAACTACAGTCTCCATATTCTTACACCATTCTCAATGACAGGATAATTCTGAAAATGTGATTTTATAAATTGCTGGCTTTGTTGTTAAATTAATAAGAAAATATGTTGTTATAAATCTGAAGAATAAACGTATGGTCCCAGCAGTGAACAAAAATCTGTTTTTCTTTCATCTTACGAAAGAATGAGTGCCTGTTATGCCATCATATAAAATATGCCGCTTACATGAAATGGCGATTACGCAGATATTGACAGAGTGGCTTATCTCCCATGGGTCCTGTATTACATCGTGTGAAAACAATGAGATCCAACAGTTCAACATTTCCACAGCAGAGGAGCATATTTTAGAAAATGTTTCGCAGAGAATCACATTTTAAACTTCTTAAACTGAACATAGATATGTACAGATACGGAATTAAAATTTGGAGCGCGTCTTGACTGGGCTCTTGTTTATTGCACATGCGCAGTGTCTTGTAAGCGAAAATTATACAATAAGGGAGCTCCAGATTTTATTTCCGTATCTGTACATAAAAAGCAGATATCAACAAACTGCGAAAAGTTAGAATACGAGTTTTCATAAAAAAAACGTTATAAGACAATAATAAATTTAGCTAAGTCACTCTTATTAATAATGAATCAATAAGTAAGATCTGTTTTGTACAGTAGGCCTAATGCAGATTACACACAGAGAGGCCTAATATCCATATAATAATGTGTTCAAGTTTATTTGACTGAGTAATTCATGCATGTGAAGTTTATTTTGTACTACTGCTGTGATAATAAACTAATAAATGAAAGACCTACTTATAATTCCAAGCTGAAACATTAGGCATAGACATTTTTAATTTTCATGCGATATGGAAGCAGATGAATAATAATAATTATTCGTTTCTCATTTACATCAAAGAGAACATGTATAATATAATATAATATAATATAATATAATATAATATAATATAATATAATATAATATAATATAATATAATATAATATAATATAATATAATATAATATAATATAATATAATATAATATAATATAATATAACAGTAGTGTGAAGGATATTTAGCAGAGTTGTTTCGACTATTAGATAAACCGCTGCCAGCTAATGCAACAGGATCTGAAATTTTCAGACTTGTTAGTGAGTACTTGGAAGAAAATCATATACCCTGGGACAATTGTGTTCGTGTCTGCACAGATGTGCAAAGGCAATGGTTGGGAAACAACTGGTACAGTATCGCGTATAAAGTCAGTTGAAAAAAATTGGGAAAGTAGTCATTGTATTTTGGACCTTCAAGCTTTGCCCACATAAAAAAATCCCACTGTCAGTCAAAAATGTTCTTAATGAAGCAGTAAAAATCGTTAAGTTTATCAAGTCCAGACCACTAAATTCAAGACTCTTCGAAATCATTCGTGAGGACATGGGAAACCTTCATAAATCTCTGCTTCTCCATGCAGAAGTGACATGACTTTCTCGCGGAAAAACTGTAACTGGACTTTTCGAACTTAGGGCTGAGGTGTTGACTTTCTTCATTGACCACCATTTCAAGTAGGACGATCGTTCGAGTGACAACCAATGGCTCTTGAGACTTGCCTATTAATCTGACATTTTTGTCAAAATGAACGCAGTAAATGTGTCATTGCAGTTGAAAAATGGTAATATATTCACTGTAGTAGATAAAATCAGGGCTTTCAAAAGAAAATTGCAGTTCTAGATTAGAAATATAGCTGGCCGTGAATTTGAGAGCTTCCCTGCTTTGAAAGATTTCCTTGAAAAGAACGAAGAACCTCTCCTAGAACTTGATGAAATCAATAAAGAATTAGTAAATCATTTGGAGGATATGCGCCACACTGTAGAGCAATATTTTCCAGAACAGTAAAGTGAAAACAATTCTGAAACCTTGTGAGTCAAAAATCCATTTGACATCAAAGAAAAACCTTCTTTCCTCGCTTCTGAAGAATACGAAGCATTACTGGAATTAACGTCTGATTCATCCCTGCAATCCCAGTTTAAGAATCTCCTGTGATGGACTTTTGGCACAGCCTGAGAAGAGAGTACCCAGTGTTATCAAAGAAAGCTATTAAAATCAACAACATTATTTATAATTTTTAAATATGTATAATATGTGACATAAATAAAAATGTGTAATGTTAGTGGTAAAAATGCATTTGGTAATTTAATATTGTCTGTAATATACACACACACCACTAATATTACGCTGGGTTCCACAGTTTTATTTTGGGTTTAAAAGGGTTCCGTGGATATAAAAGCTTGAGAAACGCTGCGCTACGGGACCGATGGACCTAAGGGTAAGAATAATGCAATCGTTATGCTATCTGGTAGTGATCTGTGACTATGCGTCTGCAATGTTGGAGATAATATTGTTCGCTATATGACCGTAAAATTCGAAATGACCGTGTGAGCTATATGACAATTTCTAAGATAAAATCTTAAACTTGAGCGCAATGTAACATCCGATCCATACATATCTTTGATGGTCTATTCTTTTCTCTTCTACCTTCGGTTCTACGACTGTTCATCGGGGATTCTTTTTATATATCCATACTATTCCAATCTTTCTCCTTCAATTTCCAAAATATTTCTGTATGCCCATAATTTCTCTTATTGTAATATTTTTAACCCTTTCCCTTTCTGATTTCTTGGGTGATCCATGAGTTACGATCTCCGAGGAAAGTGGTTCGGCACTGAAGAATTCTCCACGGAGAAGAATATCCTGGCGTGTACTCCAGACAACATTGCTGATCTTCGGTTTGCTGCGCCGCTCTATGGACTACGTACTGTACGTCGGGGTTGTGAAGATGAATGGTAGTCATTTAAAGGCTGTCCTTTCCAAGAAATAAATGGCAGAATACGATTTTTATGATCCCATGTATATCATTTAGAAAAGAAGAAATTCGTCAGTTAATTAACTCCTACTTTTAATTGCCCTTCTGTCGGACCCTGTATAATAGTGGAAATTGCAATCATCCGGAAATAGAATTTATATGTGCAAATAATAATAATTTTAATCAAAATATGTCGGGATTGTATGAACGCAATGACAACATTCTGAACAACTGCTGTAACACAGGTTAGTAGCCTATTCATTATTCAATAATAGTTATTTACATTACATGGGGCGAAAGTGAGGTTTAATGTACGAGTTCAGACGGCTCAGCTGAAATTTCGATACGAAACGTGAAACATTTTCGCCCTCGTAACGAAAAATATTTCATTCCATACCATGTTGAATTTTCTTCTTTTTATTTAAATAATATCCAGATGAGTCCGCCGAGTTAGCTCTGTGTTTGAGCGTCTGCCTCCAGACTAATCGGGCTGAGTTCGATTCCTAGCGGAGTGAGAAATTTTCATGTAAAATTTCTATCTCGAGACTAAGACAGATGACGGTGTACAACTTCTAATCACTAGATTGTGTACCAATATGCCTGGATTAAATTCCAAATCTCTCCGCAGTGTATATGAAGAGAAGCCATATGTCACTGTTGATAGCGATTCGTCCGTCAGACGGGGACGTTAAGCCTGGCGGCTGTCTTGGTGCTATTCGACAGGAGTAGGCTACGTTCCGGCACCAGGTTTCTCCTTCTCCCTACCTCATCTTCATCATCATCCTCACCCATTTCCTACACTACATTTAAACGAACACTTATGCATACCCTCACAGTAGTGCGTGATGCGCCACTAATACAGTAGCTTCATGGGGCCCATGCATTTATTAAGTGAGTTTTAACCCGAATCTGCCTAGCGGTACCGTATGGTACCACGATACATATAGTAGTTTCCAGTCGCTGTGTTGGCAACAATGATTATTTTCACAATTTCTCATTGTTTAATTTACTCACTGACATTCCAGTCCTTGTTAGGAAAACAATATTTTGAAGTTATTTGGCTTGGTATGCGTAGTGGCGTTCGGTAATTATACACATTTTCTTGAATCACTCAATTTTGGTATCTGTTTGAAGTCAATATTTGAATACATTCAATTAGGATTATAATTTTGAATAAATTCTGATTTCATATATTGAAAAAGGCTTATATATAGTAAAGCATTCAATTCATGTTTTCACTATAAATATATGAACTGCCAAATATATATGACGTAGAATTAGTCTGGTACCGTATGGTATCACTAGGCAGATGCCGTAGCATTTTGTAAGGAATCGATTTTTTCTCTTTGTAGCATTCATATTGATAATTTATTATGTTTCCTGGGACATAACACTTACTGAAGCTGTAAGAATAATAGAGGATGACAGTATAATAATCTAAGTACTATCTATATTGATCCACCAGACGTCACAGTGAATTCTGATGAAGATTATAGAGAGGAAGATACAGGCGGTTTACATGATAATCTCTTAGGAAATCAATTTTATTACGGTGAAATGCATATGATTTATCTAACTGTGATGAAGATAGTGATGTGGCAAATAAAGAAAGAAGAAATAAGAAAACATAAAGAAAAAATTTTACTTTGAAGAATCGAAAGAGGCTTGAATCTAAGAATGAAGATGAGATGAGGACAAGTAGTTCAATTTCGTGCTCACAAAATACAGAAGAAAAGCGTAACCAAGAAGGAAACAATCAAACTCACACGAAAACCAACTTCATAGATACATGATGAACATCCCCCTTCTAACAGTAGCATTTTTCCTGCAGTTGACTACACATTTTATAGAGGAAAATAGCCTACAGAATTATTTGAAGTATTCTTTGACTGTAATGTTATTGATTTTATTTCGTAAGAGAAATCCAGCATTATGCTTTATTTCTAAATGCACAAGGTTTACAAATAGGCCTAACAGCTGAGGAATGAAGTTCTTAATCGGAATTCTTCTCTTCAATGGCTACAGTTTTGTACCTAGCAGAAGATGCTACTAGGAAAATGCACTGGACACGCAATGAATTAGTTTACAAAAGCATGTGGTGTGATCGGTTTGAAAAAATCGTGCGATTTGTCCATTGTGCCGATAATGCCAAATTTTAGATCGGCAAGACAAAATGTGTAAGCTCCGACTTCTGGTAAATCTGATGAAGGAGAGATTTATGAAAAATTACATTCTGGCATAATGTATGAATTTTGATGAATGTATGATTCCCTATAGACGTCATTCTGCATACATTTCATCAGGGGAAAGGTTCGGCTTGAATTATGGTGCCTAAACATTGCTTATGGGCATATCTGATATCTTTTGAAATATGCCAAGGGAAGAGGGTAAGTGCAAATGATCACTTTGAATTTGATTATGGTAAATGTGCTGCACCTCTCGTTGAAATGCTCGACAACTTACCACATGATATGAAGAGCCTACCCTTCCGACTGTACGTACTTTGATAACCTGCGAGGACTGACTGACTGGCTGGCAGGCTGTCCTCGTATACTCACACAATGCATTACGAGTGAAGTGGGACTCTGTGTAAAATGTTTTGAAAAATGATATAAGTGCAAATAAACCAAGGAGCATTGAGGTGCGAACCCTTGTTATTTGTAAAAGCTAGCTCCATTGCCCTGTTATTATCATACAAGAAACAAAATAATAAAAGATAGTGAATGATATAGTGAAATTCTTTTGTCATTCAAATAAATAACGACTTAAAATGATGAAATCTGAAGAAAAGAAATATTGCACCCGTATCTGCCTAGCGGTACCGTAAGGTACCACCCCTTATCTTTGAAAGTAGATGATTTTAAACAAAACCGAGTTTAATTCCATAATAAGGACGTTAGTTTGAACAAATGTTGAAGAAATTACAAAAATCTCCACATGTGAGAAAACCAGGCAGATTAGGGTTAATATTGAACAATGAGAAATCAGAACAATTCTTCAACTGCCATACAGCTTATTACCTTAAACGAATGGAAAATCCATTTTCAAGGTTTATTAGTAGAAAAGGAGATTAGAATTAGGGAATGAAGACTCAGTTGATGATGCTTCTAATAGAAATATGGAACCTATTTTAGAGGAGGAGTTGAAGTGTGCACTGATGAAGGCAAAAAATGGCAACGCTAGTGGCCCTGGAGAAGTAGTGTTAGATTTGTGGTAATATGGATCTATCTCCTACTGAGACTTATTACGAAAATGTTTAATCAGGTTATAGAAGGAGATAATATTACCAAATACTGGGACCTGTCTTATATATCTGCCATACACAAGAAAGGAAATAAAAAGACCCGAATAAGTACAGAGAAGTTAGTTTAATGGCATCAATTAGTAGAATTTGGAGTAGCATTCTTAAGGTCAGATTGGAAAAGTCACTTGCATGGAAAAATTTTGGAAGACCAAGTGGATTTTAGTTTATGAAAATCATGTTTGGATTATATTTTCTGCCTTAGGCAACTAAGTGAAAAACGCATGGGGAAGGAGAGAAAGTCCTCTTCATATCTGTTGATTTGGAAAAGGAATATGATTCACTAATTATAAGAGATTTGTGGAATGCTCTTAAGCGAATTGGAAGCTTTTGGAAGCATTTGAAGTTGGAGGTCTTCGGGTGAATGTGAATAAGACTGAATATCTCGTTATTGGAGGAGATGGGAAAGATATTATATTGCCTCAAGGGACCATCAAGGCTGTTAGGTATTTTAAACATATGGGATCTATAATCCATGAATCAGGCTCGATAAAAATTCTGAATGCGATTCTATGGAGCAGAAATCTTAGTAGACAAACAAAGAAGAGAATCCTTCAAACAATCATTGAGAGTATTTTAACTTACGGTGCTGAGAGTCGGGCGTTAGTAGAGAGGCAGAAAAGTAGAATATTGGCAGTGGAGATGGATGGGATCCGGAGAGGGGCCAGAATATCTAGGTTTGAAACAAGGAAAAATAAGATGTAAGACAGCTAATGTAAATGGAGGAATCTGTTATTAAGAGAATTGAAAGACAAACACTACAATGGTATGGGCACGTCAATAGAATGTATTGTGAAAGACTTCCTAAAAACTTTTCTCCATTGGTCACATTATGGAAGAAGAAAGTGTGGACGGTCGAGAGCATCATGGAAGTCTGGTGTAGTCCAGATGATGAAGTAATATAATCTGAAGGAAGAGGACTGGCAAGACGGTGAAGTATGGAAGATGGGAATACAGAAAAACCCTCAAAAGTAAAAAGTAGTCAATATTATTGTGAATGAATAACTTCACGGCACTACACCTAGTGAAGAGCTGGAGCCCCCAATTTTTTATATTTTCACACTAGACAGACCAAGGGCTGCACGCATTGTATTCTTCACCTGACATAATTAGGAACTTCAATCCAGACGTTTGAGATGGGCAGGGCACGTAGCACGTATGGGGGAATCCAGAAATGCATGTAGAGTGTTAGTTGGGAGGCCGGAGGGAAAAAGACCTTTGGGTAGGCCGAGACGTAGATGGGAGGATAATATTAAAATGGATTTGAGGGAGGTGGAATATGATGGTAGAGAATGGATTAATCTTGCTCAGGATAGGGACTTATGGCGGGCTTATGTGAGGGCGGCAATGAACCTCCGGGTTCCTTAAAAGTAAGTAAGTAAGTAAGATAGACCAAGGAGGGACTTCTATTCTCATACGTGAAATCAGCACGACTCCGATCTCCACGAGACAAATCAGGAAATTACATTAACAATATAAAACCATTCTCACGCGTTGACAAGATTCAATCTCAGGACTGTAGCTCCTCGCCACGTTGAAATGCGTGCAACCTTCGCGTAGTTAATATTTGCTACCGACTAAAATCTAATGCCAAGTAAGATAATAGTCATAAATAGTCGCACGATTCTTGTTCTGCTGCTGTATATAGATGAATATCTATGATTAGATCTGCATAATTCGAAATATTCGCTGTTTATATTTACACTGTTTACAATAACCTGTGATACGGGAATAAAAGTTTCTCTCAAAGGGAACCCTGTCACATTCCCGCATCCAAATTCCATAACATTTTCACAGCGGGTAACAATTGGTAGAAGTCGCAGTCATTTGAAAGACATTAATTTGCTGTAATTGTTCACGGTTTGTACACTATTAATGCCCGCTACTTATGCAACCCGTCAGTCACCAATGTTCGGCGTGACAACAGTTTATACTCATAGTCCTGAACATCCAACACTAGAATACTCTGGAACCATTGCAATAAATTGTAGTAGGCCTGCATCTGCCTGCTGAGGCTGCTGTTTATATAAATGTGCAGTACAGCTATAGCTCACAGATGGTATTGTTGTAATCCCTAACTATTGGATATATTCTAAAGGAGAAAGTTCCGCGTAATTTTTCATCTATGTAGAGCCGTCCAGTTTTTACAGACGCATTGCTCAACAGTTGTCTAAAATACTTTTATGCTCGACCATGCCGAAATGTAGTAATCATACACCTGGTAGCAGCCCTTTAATGGACCTCATTAAAGTACACCTATTCATCAAAGATCAGGTGTTCCACCAATCAGAAAACACCATTGTAGCAATATGAAAGCGCAAGTATCGATTATTCTCGGATATGCAATAGAAAGACAACTAGCGAAACGTCACGAAACAGAATATAAAAAAACGTGAATATTATTCATATCGGAATTTCACAGATTTATTACAGATGTATTTGAGAAATTGTACAAGAATAGTAATTAGTAACAGTGTCCTATTTATTCTTCTTGGAGCCAAATTTGTAACTTTTGAAAGTGTGGTTACTATGTTGAAGTGTATGTGTTGTAACGGATGCTTGATTTGTTATGTATGTGAGTCAGTTATGGGATGCTTGATGTCGTCGCAATGTCGTAATTATAGTTTGATTGTGTTTGTGTGACTATTATGTATTAATTTATGATATATGGTACGGAAAGCTTCATATTTGTGTTATAGAAGTGTTACGTATGTGTGTTGTTAATGTTTTTGTATGTTTCAAATTGATACCCGATATTTGTTTTGCAATCGCAATGCCTAATTTACGGTTTGTTTATGTTTTGTTTACATCGCGTAAGCTAATTTAATTTTCTTTTCCATTTCTCTTTATGCTTATCTTTTTTTGTGTATGAAACTATAGCCCTAACATACATATGTCAAATAGGGCTAACCCCCATTGGAGATACTGTAGCTACAATAGTAATAATTATTATTCATATCGTTATAAAACGATAACAGAATACAAATGATGACTTGAATTTTATTCATATGTCTAAAGAACGATAACAAAATATAAATAACGTGATATCCATCAAGAACGATAACTGGATATAAATGATAATTTGAATATCATTTACATCGCTAAAGAACGATTAAAAAATAAAATGAAAACTTGAAGAAGCCCCAAACCCAGAACCTTTGAATCATTAAACAAGCACTCTACCGCTGGTCTGCTAGGACCAGATATGGAACACTTTCATAGTTCCGGAACTGCTTGTACAAGCACATGCATCGTGTAACATCGCCGCGACCCGAAGTGGACTTTGAAAATATTCGCTGTTCACGAGTGCGGCCAATTTTTTTTTGACAGCTGTACTTATTGGTCTGCTAGGTGGGAGCAGCGAGTCTAGATGCTGCCAGTGTGGTAGCTCAGAGAATATTGTAGATACCCCAGGTGTAGCCTCGAGCTTATCGGTTCTGCCAGGTGGAGTATTCAAAATGTTTGAAAATTTTGAGGTATTGAGAAAATGTTTGGAAATATTCAGATTTTTTGGAATGTCGACAAATTTTGAAGATTTTTGAAAATTTTGAAATTTTTTGGAATTTCGTCGAATTGTGAAAATTATTGAAGATTTTCGAAAATTTTGAAAATTTTTGAAAATTTTGAATTTTTTGAAAATTTCTTAGAATTTCGACGAATTTTCAAAATTTTTGAAAATTTTATAATTTCGTTTAATTTTTATAATTATTGGTCTACTAGGTGGGAACAGCGAGCAAGCAGGTGCTGCCAGTGTGGTAGCCCAGAGAATGCCGTATCTGCCCGAGGTGTAGTGAGAAATTTAAAAATGTTTGGAAATTTTAAGATTTTTTGGAATTTCGACAAATTTTGAAAATTTTCAATTTTTTGCAATTTCGACGTATTATGAATTTTTTTAAATTTTGATAATTTTTTAACATTTCAAAAACTTTGAAAATATTTGAAAATTTTGAGAAATTTAGAAAATATTTGGAAACTCAGATTTTTTGGAATTTCGTTGAATTTTGAAAATTTTTGAATAATTTTAAATTCTTGAAAATTTTTGAATAATTTTAAATTCTTGAAAATTTTTCAAACATTTGAAAATTTTGAAAATATTTGAAAATTGGAAAATTTTGAAACTTTTTGAAAATTTAAAAAAATTTGAAATTTTTTGGAATTTCGAACAATTTTGAAAAATTTTTGAAAATTTTGGAAAATTTCTTAAATGTCCTTTAATTTTAATTATTGGCATTTTCTGGACTAAAACACTGGCGGCACCTGCAGGCTCGATACTTCCAACTGGCAGACCTATAATTAAAAAAATTTAAAGTCAACATAAGAAATTTTCCAAAATTTTCAAACATTTTCAAAATTGGCCGAAATTCAAAAAAATTTCAAAATTTTCATATACTTTTAAAAATTTTCAAAATTTTAAAAAATTTTCAAAAATTTCAAATGTTTCAAATTTTTCAAAAATTTAAAATTATCAAAAAATTTTCAAAATTCAACGAAATTCCAAAAAATCTGAGTTTCCAAATATTTTCTAAATTTCTCAAAATTTTCAAATATTTTCAAAGTTTTTGAAATGTTAAAAAATTATCAAAATTTAAAAAAATTCATAATACGTCGAAATTGCAAAAAATTGAAAATTTTCAAAATTTGTCGAAATTCCAAAAATCTGAAAATTTCCAAACATTTTTTAAATTTCTCACTACACCTCGGGCACATACGGCATTCTCTGCGCTACCACTGGCAGAACCTGCTTGCTCTCTGGTCCCAACTAGCAGACCAATAATTATAAGAATTGAACGAAATTTAAGAAATTTTTCAAAAGTTTTGAAAATTCGTCGAAATTGTAACAAATTTTCAAAGAATTGACAATTTTCAAAAATTTTCAAAGTATTCGAATATTTTCAAAAATTATCAAAATTTGTCGAAATTCCAAAAAATCTGAAAATTTCCAAACATTTTCTAATATTCTCAAAATTTTTTTAATATCTTCAATACTCCCCCTGGCAGCACCGATTGGCTCGAAATTACTCGGGCAGCCACGGCATTCTCTGGGCTACAACACTGGCAGCACCTGCAGGCTCGCAGCGCCCAACAAGACCAATAATTTTAAAAATAAAAGGAAATTTTCAAAATTTACAAAAATTTTCGAAATTCCTCGACATTCCAAAAAATTTCAAAATTTTCGAAATTATTAAAAATTTTCAAAAATTTTCAAAATTTGTCGAAATTACAAAAAATCTGAACATTTCCAATCATTGAATTGAACCTGAGACGTTGACATCGAAATTCCAACGTTCGTCCGCTGAGCTACGAGAGCAAAAGTGTGGAAACATTTTCGAAAAAATTGGCCCAACCACTCTAAGATTTTCTGACTATTCGTAGAAGCTAGTCCAGGATGCGCGGGGCAAATTCTAATTGAGATTTCCCGGTCTCTGATCGGGTCAAACATCCTGATAGAATTAATATTTAACCCTTGCCGTGACTTTCGGTTAATTCCGAAGAGCCCAATTAGTCAAATCCACTCTCCTCATCTCCACGCTTGGGCCCCTGGAATTTAATAAGCTGCGAAAGATATAGTTATGTGCGGAAAGAAACGGGATGTTACCGTATTTAGACCTATCCTTCAAAAGAAAAACTGCAAACATGAACAAAGGAAGCTTTTAATAGAAGAAGGATCTTCTGGGGACCTCTGGAAAAAGAACTAAGGAAGAGCCTAGTGAAGTGCTTTGTGTGGAGTGTGGCATTGTATGGGGAAGGAACATGGACTTTACGACGAAATGAAGAGAAACGAATTGAAGCATTTGAAATTTGGATGTAGAGAAGGACGGTGCGTGTGAAGTGGACAGACAGAATAAGGAATAAAATTGTGTTTGAAAAAGTGAGTGAAGAAAGAATGATGCTGAAACTGATTAGAAAGAGAAAAAGGAATTGGTTGGGTCTCTGATTGAAAAGAGTAATAGACGACATTAGGATATGCGGATCATATGCGGAGACTAAGAGGAAGGCAGAAAATAGGAAAGATTGGAGATTGCTGGGTTTGCAATGAAAGACCTGCCCATGGACAGAACATTTATGTATGTATGTTCAGAATGCTTGGAATATCGTGTCTAAGAACGGTCGCTATTTGCAAGGACTACTCGATTCCATGCCCACTCGACTGCAAGATGATCGAGATAAGAGGAAGATAGACTAAATATTGAATTGTGACTTTTTGTTTTGTTTTTTGAACGCTTAACTGTATGAATGTTTTGAGGCCGACGCCAGTAAATTTGTTTTGTTTATGCCACGAAAGATATTTTTATTGAGAATAAAATCTTTCTTCTTTCCATTTGCAGCCACAATATCATAATGATAAATTCATGGCATAATATATTAATGAACCTGATGATAATTACTAAAATAATCGTAAAAGAGAAAGGAGCCATTATGATTAGTTTGTCTCTCTCAAAAACAGAACAAAAAGGAACATAAAAAGCACGAAGTTATATTCGAACGCAGGAACTCATGAATAAAAGACCTGAACGCTACCTTTACGCTATTGAATAACACATAGAATACTCCAATTATAACTGTAGGTATCAGACAACGTGTTCCAACAACATGTAACATCGCCTGTCGAAATTTAGAAAAAATCCGTAAATTTCCAAACATTTTCTACGTTTCTCAAAGTTTTCAAACGTTTTCCATACTCCCCTGACAGTACCGATAGGCTTGAGGCTACACATCCGGTAGCCACTGCATTCTCTGGGCTAAAACATTGGCAGCACCTGCATGCTGGCTGCTCCCAAGTAGCAGACCAATAATAATAATTAAAAGTTATATAATAAGCTTTCAAAAATTTTCAAAATTCAACGAAATTCCATAAAATTTCAAAGTTTTAAAAAATTTTCAAAATTTTCAAATTTTAAAAATCTTCAAAAATTTTCAAAATTCGAAGAAATTCCAAAGAATTTCAAAATTTTCAAAATTTGTGGAAATTGAAAATATCTGAAAATTTCCAAACATTTTCTAAATTTCTCAAAATTTGCAAACAGTTTCAATACTCCACCTGGCAGGACCGATAAAGTCGAGGCTACACCTTGCGGAGCCACGGCATTCTCTGGGCTAAAACACTGCCAGAACTGCATGCTGGCTGCTCCCACCTAGCAGACCAATAACTATAAAAATTAAAGAAAAATAAAGAAATTTTCTAAAATTTTCATAGTTTTCAAAAGTTACAAAAAGTTTCAAAATTCTCAAAATTCGTCGAAATTCCAGAAAATATCGAATTTTTCAAAATTTTCAAAAAATTTTAAATATTTTCAAAAATTTTGAAAATTCGCCGTTATTCAAAAAATCTGAATATTTCCAAACATTTTCTCAATTTCTCAAAATATCTAAATATTTTCAAAACTCCCCTTGGCAGAACCGATAGGCCAACCACGGTATTCTTTGGCCTACCATAATTGCAGCATCTGCAGGCTCGCTGCTCCCACCTAGCAGACAAATAATTATAAAAATTAAAGGAAATTTAAGAAATTTTCTAAAATTTTCAAAATTTTCAAAATTTTCAATCATTTTCAAAATTCGTCGAAATACAAATAATTTTAAAAATTTTCAAAAATTTCAAAACTTTTCAAAATCTGTTGATGTTCCTAAAAATCTGAATATTTCCAAACATTTTCTCAATTTCTCAAAATTCTCAAATATTTTCCATACTCCCCCCTGCAGATCATATAGGAGCGAGGCTACACCTAGCGCTTCCACGGCATTCTCTGCGCTACGTCACTAGAAGCATCTGCAGGCTCGCTGCTCCCATCCAGCAGATCAATAATTATAAATATTAAAGGAAATTTTAGAAACTTTTAAAAAATTTTAAAATATTTTCAAAATACGACGAAATTGCAAATAATTTCAAAATATTCAATAGTCTCCAAATTTTCAAAAAACCTAAAATTTTCATAATTTTTTAGAATTTTCAAAATCTTGAAAAATTTTCAAAATTCTATAATATTTTCAAAAATTTTCAAATTTGGTCGATATACCAAAAAATTTCAAAGTTTTCAAAATTTTTCAAAATTTTCAAAAATTGTCAAATTTTTCAAATTTTTCCAAAATTTAAAAAAATTCAAATTATTCACAAATTTTCTAAATTCGACGAAATTCCAAAAAAATTCAAAATCTTCAAATTGTTCAAAAATTTTTAAAAACTACAAATTTTTCAAAAATTTAAAAAATTTCCAAAACTTATCAAAATGTGTAATATTTGTCGAAATTCCAAAAAATTGAAAATTTCCAAACATTTTCTAAATTTCTCAAAATTTTCAAACAAGTATTGAACTCCACCTGGCAGGACCGATAAGTTCAAGGAGCCACGGCATTCTCTGGCCTATCACACTGGCATCATCTGTAGGCTCGATACTCCCACATAGGCCAATAATTATAAATATTAAAGGAAATTTAAGAAATTTTCTAAAATTTTAAAAAATCATCAATGTTTTTAAAAATTTTCAAACTTGGTCTATATCCAACAAATTTTAAATTTTCAAAATTTATCAAAATTTTCAAAAATTTTTAAAATTTTAAAAAATTTTCACTTTTCAAAAATTTTCAAATTTTTCAAATCTCTCAAAATTTTTAAAAAATTGTCAGATTAAAAAATTTTCTAAATTCGACCAAATTCAAAAAAATTTCAAAATTTACAAGATTTTTAAAAATTTAAAAAAATTTCAAAATATTCAAAATCTTCACAATTCTCAAAATTCGACGAAATTCGAAAAAATTTCAAAGTTTCAAAAATTAAAAAATTTTCAAAATTTATCAAAATTTTCAATATTTGTTGAAATTCCAAAAAATCTGTAAATTTCCAAACATTTTCTAAATTTTCCAAATTTTCAAAAATTTTCAGAATTCGTCGAAATTACAGAAAATTTAGAATTTTTCAAAATTATCAAAAATTTTCAAAATTCTCAAAAAATTTTCAAAATTTGTCAAATTCAAAAAAATCTGAAAATTTCCAAATTTTTTTAAATTTCTCAAAATTTTCAAACAATTTCAATATTCCACCTGGCACGACCGATAAGTTCGATGAGCCACGGCATTCTCTGGTCTTTCACACTGGCATCATCTTCAGGCTCACTGCTTGCACATAGACCAATATTTATAAAAATTAAAGGAAATTTAAGAAATTTTCTAAAATTTTAAAAAATCATCAAAATTTTTAAAAATTTTCAAACTTAGTCGATATTCCAAAAAATTCCAAAATTTTCAAAAATTTTCAAATATTTTAAAAATTTTTAAAAATTTCAAATTATTGAAGAATTTTAAAAAAATTTGCTAATTTCGACGAAATTCCAAAAATTTTCAAAATATTCAATATTTTGAAAATTATCAAAATTCTAAAAAATTTTCAAAATTTTCAAAAATTTTCAAATTTTTCAAAAATTGTCAAGAATTTCAAATTCTTCAAGAATTTTCCAAAATTTTCTGTATTCGTCGAAATTCCAAAAATTTTAAAAAATTTCAGTATATTTTAAATTTTAAAAAATACCAAATTTTCAAAATCTTCAAAATTCTCAAAAATCGAAGAATATCCAAAAAATTTCAAAATTTTGAAAAGTTTAAAATATTTTCAAAATGTATCAAAATTTTCAATATTTGTCGAAATTCCAAAATATCTGAAAATTTACAAAAATTTTCTAAATTTCCCAAATTTTGAAAATTTTTCAAAATTCGTCTAAAATTAGATAAAATTTCGAATTTTACAAAATTTGTGGTCAATAGAAAAAATCTGAAAATTTCCAACCATTTTCTAAATTCCTCAAAATTTTCAAACAATTTCAATACTCCACCTGGCAGGACCGATAAGCTCGGGGAGCCATAGCATTCTCTGGCCTATCTACATCTATTTCTGGTTTCATCTACAAGCTCGCTGGTTCCACATAGCAGACCAATAATTATAAAAATTAAAGGAAATTTAAGGAATTTTTTTAATTTTCAAAAATCCTCAAAATTTTAAAAAATTTTCAAATTTTTCAAATCCTTCAAAATTTTTAAAAAAATTTCAAATTATTCAAAATTTTCAAAAATTTTCTCAATTCGACTAAATTCCAAAAAATTTCGAAACTTTCAAAATTTTGAAAAATCGTTATTAATTTCAAAATTTTCAAAAATCTTCAAAATTTTCAAAATTCGACGAAATTCCAAAAATTAACAAATTTTCAAAAATTTTAAGAATTTTCAAACCTTATCAAAACTTTCAATATTTGTCGCAATTCCAAAAAATCTGAATTTTTGAAATTTGAAAAATTTCCAAAATTCATCGAAATTTCAGAATTCCAGAATTTTTCAAAATTTTCCAAAATTTTCAAAATTCTCAAAATTTTTCAAAATTTTTCAAAATTGAGAAAAATCTGACAATTTCCAAACATTTTCTAAATTTCTCAAAATGTTCATACAATTTCAATACTCCACCTGGCAGGATTGATGAGTTTATGGAGCCACGGCATTCTCTCGCCATACTGCCATCATATGCAGGCTCGCTACTTCCACATAGACCAATATTTATAAAAATTAAAGGAAATTTAAGAAATTTTCTAAAATTTTCAAAAATTATCAAAATATTCAAAAATTTTCAAACTTAGTCGATATTCCAAAAAATTTCAAAATTTTCAAAAATTTTTAAAAATTTCAAATTATTGAAGAATTTTAAAAAATTTTCTAATTTCGACGAAATTCCTAAAATTTTCAAAATTTTCAATATTTTGAAAATTATCAAATTTCTCAAAAATTTCCAAATTTTCAAAATTTTTCAAATTTTCAAATATTTCAAAAATTTTGAAGAATTTCAAATTATTCAAGAATTTTCCAAAATTTTCTATATTCGTCGAAAATCCAAAAATTTTCAAAATTTTCAGTGCTTTTAAAATTTTAAAAAATTCCAAATTTTCAAAAATCTTCAAAATTCTCAAAAATCGGAGAAAATCCAAAAAAAACTTCAAAATTTAGAAAAATTTAAAAAATTTTCAAAATGTATCAATTTTCAAAATTTGTCGAAATTCCAAAAATCTGAAAATTTCTAAACATTTTCTAAATTTCCCATATTTTGAAAAATTTTCAAAATTCGTCCAAATTAGATAAAATTTTTGAATTTTTCAAAATTTTCAAACAATTTCAATACTCCACCTGGCAGGACCGATAAGCTCGGGGAGCCATAGCATTCTCTGGCCTATCTACATCTATTTCTGGCTTCATCTGCTGGTTCCACATAGCAGAGCAATAATTATAAAAATTGAAGGAAATTTAAGGAATTTTTTAAATTTTCAAAAATCCTCAAAATTTTCAAAAATTTTTTAAAATTTTAAAAAATTTTCAAATTTTTCAAATCTTTAAAAATTTTAAAAAATTTCAAATTATTCAAAATTTTCAAAAATTTTCTCAATTCGACGAAATTCCAAAAAATTTCGAAACTTTCAAAACTTTTAAAAATTGTTCGTGATTTCAAAATTTTCAAAAATTTTCAAAATTTTCAAAAATCGACGAAATTCCAAAAAATTTCAAAATTTTCAAGATTTTAAGAATTATCAAAACTTTCAATATTTGTCGCAATTCCAAAAAATCTGAAAACTTCCAAACATTTTCAAAATTTTTCACAAATTTGAAAAATTTTCAAAATTCGTCGAAATTCCAGTATTCCAGAATTTTTCAAAATTTTCCAAAATTTTCAAAATTCTCAAAATTTTTCAAAATTTTTCAAAATTGAGAAAAAATCTGACAATTTACAAACATTTTCTAAATTTCTCAAAACGTTCATACAATTTCAATACTCCACTTGGCAGGACTGATGAGTTCAGGGAGCCACGGCATTCTCTCGCCATACTACCATCATATGCAGGCTCGCTGCTTCCACATAGATAAAAATATTTAAAAAAATTAAAGGAAATTAAGAAATTTTCAAAAATTTTCAAACTTGGTAGATATTCCAAAAAATTTCAAATTTTCAAAAATTTTCAAAATTTTCAAAAATTTTCAAATTTTTCGGAAATTTTCAACAATTTGAAATTATCAAAAATTTTAAAAAAATTTCTAAATTCGACGACATTACAAAAAAAAATTTCCAAATTTTTAAAATTTAAAAAAATGTGCAAAAATTCCAAAAATCTCAAAAATCTTTATTATTCTTAAAATTATTCGACATTCCAAAAAATTTCATTATTTTCAAATTTTTTCCAAATTTTAAAAAATTTTTAAATTTTTCAAATTTTTCGAAAATTTTTAAAAATTTCAAATTATTCAAAAACTTTCAAAAATTTCTAAATTCGACGAAATTCCAAAAAATTTCATAATTTTCAAAATTTTAAAAAATTTGCAATAATTTCAAAAATTTCAAAAATCTTCAAAATTCTTAAAATTATTCGACATTCGAAAAAGTTTTCTAAATGTTGAAAAATATAAAATTTTTTTATCAAAATTTTCATTTGTATTTCCAAAACATCTGAAAATTTCCGAACTTTTTCTAAATTTGTCAAAATTTTCAAAAATTTTCAAAATTCGTCCAAAATCCAGATAATTTAGAATTTTTCAAAATTTTCAAAAATTTTCAGTTCTCAAAAATTTTCAAAATTTGTCAGAATTCAAAAAATCTTAATATTTTCAAAAATTCGTCGACATTAGAGAAAATTTCGAATTTTTCAAAATTCACAAAAATTTTCAAAATTTGTCAAAATTCAAAAACATCTGAAAATTTCCAGACATTTTCTAAATTTCTCAAAATGTTCAAACAATTCCAATACTCCACCTAGAAGGACCGATAATTTCGGGGAGACAGCATTCTCTGGGCTATCACACTGGCATCATCTGCAGGCTAGCTGCTTACACAGATAATATAAAAATTAAAGGGAATTTAAGGACTTTTCTACAATTTTAAAAAATCATCAAAATTTTCAAAAATATTCAAACTTGGTCGATATTCCAAAAAATTCAAATTCTTCAAAAATTTTAAAAAATTTTCTAAATTCGACGAAATTCCAAAAAATTTAAAAATTTTAAAAAATTGTCAATAATTTCAAAATTTTAAAAAATCTTCATAAATTTCAAAATTGGACGATATTCCAAAAAAATTCAAAATTTTCAAAAATTGAAAAAATTTGCAATATTTATCAAAATTAAAAAAATTTGTTGCAATTCAAAAAAATTCTGAAAATATCCAAACATTTTCTAAATTTCTCACAATTTTCAAAAATTTTCAAAATTCGTCGAAATTCCAGAAAATTTCGAATTTTTCAAAATTTTCAATAATTTTTAAAATTTGTCGAAATTAAATAAAAGAGAGAATTTATGAACAATTAGTAAATTTGTCAAAATTTTCAATTTCATTACTCCACTTAGCAGGGCCGATAAGCTCAGGGAGCCACGGCCTATCACGACAGAATCATCTGCAGGCTCTCTGCTCCCTCATAGCATTCAAATAATTATAAAAATTAAAGGAAATTTAGGAAATTGTCTAAAATTTAAAGAATTTTCTGAACTTTTCAAATTTTATCAAAATTTTCAAAAATTTTCAAACTTGGTCGATATTCCAACCAATTTCAAAGGGTTAAAAATTCCAAAAATTCCAAATTGTACAAAAATTTTCTAAATTCGACGAAATTCCAAAATATTAAAAAATTTTCAGAATTTTAAAAAATTTTTAAAAATTCCAGTTTTAAAAAACCCTTAAAATTTTCTAAATTCGACGAAATTCCAAAATATTAAAAAATTTTCAGAATTTAAAAAAATTTTTAAAAATTCCAGTTTTAAAAAACCCTTAAAATTTTCAAAATTCGACGAAATTCAAAAAAATTTTAAATTTTCAAAAATTAAATACATTTCAATATTTATCAAAATTTTCAATTTGTCGAAATTCCAAAAAATCTGAAAATTCCCAAACATTTTCTAAATCTCAAAATTTTCAAAAATTTTCAAAATTCGTCGAAATTCCAGAAAATTTAAAATTTTTCAAAATTTTCAAAAATTTTCAGGTATCAAGAACTTACAAAATTTTCAAAATATGTCGAAATTCATAGAATCTGAATATTTCCAAACATTTTCTAAATTTCCAAAATTTTCAAAAATTTTAAAAAATTATTCGAATTTACAGAAAATTTCGAATTTTCCAAAATTCTCAAATATTTTCAAAATTTTTCAAAATTTGTCGAAATTAAAAAAAAATCTGAAAATTTCCAAACATTTTCTAAATTGCTCAAAATTTCCAATAATTTTCAAAATTCGTCGAAATTCCGGAAAATTTCGAATTTTTCAAAATTTTGGTAAAAGTTCAAAATTCTCAAAAATTTTTCAATTCGTCGAAATTCCTAAAAACTTCGAACCTTTCAAAATATTCAAAATTCTTCAAAATTTTCAAAATTCGACGAAATTCCAAAAAATCTGAAAAATTCCAAACATTTTCTAAATTCCTCAAAATTCTCAAAAATTTTCAAAATTTGTCGAAATTAAAAAAATCTGAAAATTTCCAAACATATTCTGAATTTCTCAAAATGATCAATTTCAATACTCCATCTGGAAGATCCAATAAGCTCGCCGAGCCACGGCATCCTCTGCCCTATCACACTGGCATCATCTGCAGGCTCCCTGCTTCCATATAGACGAGTATTTATAAAAATTAAAGGAAACTTAAGAAATTTTCTAAAGTTTTAAAAAATCATCAAAATTTTCAAAAATTTTCAAACTCGGTCGATATTCCAAAAAAAAAAATTTGAAAAATTTTATAACTTTTGAAAAATTTCAAATTTTTTCAAATTTTTCGGAAATTTTCAAATATTTCAAATATTTCAAAATTTTCAAAAATTTTCAAAATTTTCAAAAATTTTCATAATTTTCAAAAATTTTCAAATTTTTCGGAAATTTTCAACAATTTGAATTTATCAAAAATTTTCAAATATTTTCTAAATTCGACATTCTAAAAAATTTCCAAATTTTAGAAATTTTAAAAAATTTGCAAAAATTCCAAAATTTTCAAAAATCTTCAAAATTCTTAAAATTATTCGACATTCCAAAAAATGTCATTATTTTCAATTATTTCCAAATTGTAAAATATTTTCAAATTTTTCAAGTTATTCAAAAATTTTCAAAAAATTTCTAAATTCGACGAAATTACAAAAAATTTCATAATTTTCAAAATTAAAAAAAATTTGCAATAATTTCAAAATTTTCAAAAATCTTCAAAATTCTAATTATTCGACATTCCAAAAATTTCAAAATTTTCAAAAATTTAAAAAAATTTTCAAAATTTATCAAAATTTTCATTTGTTGTAATTCCAAAATAACTGAAAATTTAAAATATTTTCTAAATTTCTGAAAATTTTCGAAAATTTTCAAAAATTCGTTGAAATTCCAGAAAATTGAGAATTTTGCAAACTTTTCACTAATTTTCACTTCTCAAAAATTTTCAAAAATTTTCAAAATTTGTCGAAATTAAAAAAAAACTGAATACTTTCAAAATTAGTCGAAATTAGAGAAAATTTCGAATTTTTCAAAATTTTCAAAAATTTTCAAAATTTGTCGATAAAAAAATCTGAAAATTTCAAAACTTTTTCTAAAATTCTCGAAATTTACATACAATTTCATTACTCCACATTGCAGAACCGATAATTTCGGTGAGCCAAATTTCTCTGGCCTATCACACTGGCATCATCTGCATGCTCGCTGCTTGCACGTACCCAATATTTATAAAGGAAATTTAAGAAATTTTTTAAAATATTAAAAAATCATCATGATTTTAAAAAATTTTCAAACTTGGTCGATTTAGCAAAAAATTTAAAAAATTTCAGAAGTTTTCAAAGGTAAAAAATTTTCAAAATTTTCAAAAATTTTCAGAAATTTCAAAATTTTCAAAAATTTTCAAAATTTTCAATTATACAAAAATTTTCAAAAATTTTTTTAATTTCGACGAAATTCCAAAAATTTTCAAAATTTTAAAAAATTTAAAAAAATTCAAAATTTTCAATATTTCTCGAAATAAAAAAAAACTGAAAATTTGCAAACATTTTCTAAATATCTCAAAATTCTTAATTTCAATACTCCACCTGGCGGGAACGATAAGTTCGGGGACCCACGGCTTTCTCCGGCCAGTTATACACTGGCATCATCTGAGGGCTCTCTGCTCCCACATAGCAGACCAATAATTATAAAAATTAAAGGAAATTCAAGATATTTTCTAAAATTTCCAAAAATTATCAAAATTTTCAAAAATTTTCAAACTTGGTCGACATTCCAAAAAAGTTCAAAGTTTTCAATAATTTTCAAAATTATGAAAAAATTTCAAATTTCAAATTTTTCCAAAATTTTCAAAAATTTCAAATTATTCAAAAATTTTCTAAATTCGACGAAATTCCAAAATTTTCCAAATTTTCTATATTTTAAAATATTTTCAACAATTTCAAAATTTTCAAAAATCTTCAAAATTCTTAAAATTATTCAAAATGCCAGAGAATTTCAAAATTTTCAACAATTTAAACAATTTTCAAAAATTTCAAAATTTTCTATATTTGTAAAAACTAAAAAACTGAAAATTTCCTAACATTTTCTAAATATCTCAAAATTCTCAATTTCGATATTCCACCTGCCAGGACCGATAAGCTTAAAGGAAATTTAAGAGATTTCTAAAATTTTCAAAAATCATCAAAATTTTCAAAAGTTTTCAAACTAGGTCGATATTCAAAAAAAGTTTAAAATTTTTAAAAATGGTCAAAATTTTCAAAAATTTTCAAACTTGGTCGGTATTTTAAACAATTTAAAAATTTTCAAAAATTTTCAACTTCAAATATTTCAATAATTTTCAAAATCATCAAATTATTCAGATATTTTCAAAAGTTTTCTAAATTAGACGAAATTCCTGAAAATTAAAAAAATTTCAGAATTTTTAAGAACTTTCAAAAATTTCAAAATTTTAAAAAATCCGTAAAATTTTCAAAATTCGACCATATTCCAAAAATATTTTAAAATTTTCAAAAATTTAATACTTCAAAGTTTATCAAAATTTTTAATTTTTCGAAAAAAAAATCTGAAAATTTCCAAACATTTTCTAAATTTCTAAAAAATTTCAACAATTTTCAAAATTTGTCGAAATTCAAAAAATCTAAATATTTCCAAATATTTTCTAAATTTCAAGAATTTTCAAAAATTTTCAAAATTATTCGAATTTACAGAAAATTTCGAATTTTTAAAAATTCTCAAACATTTTCAAGAATTTTCAAAATTTGTCGAAATTAAAAAAAAATCTGAAAAATTCCATTTTCTAAATATCTCAAAATTTTCAAAATTCGTCGAAATTCAAAAAAATTTCGAATTTTTCAAAATTTTGAAAAATTTTCAAAATCTTCAAAAATTTTCAAAATTCGTCGAAATTCCAGAAAATTTCGAATTTTTAAAAATTCTCGAAATTCTAATTTTTCCATAATTTGATGAAATTCCAAAAAATTTCAAAATTCTCAAAAAGTTTCCAAATTTTAAAATTTTTCAAAGAATTTCAAAACTTTCAAATTATTCAAAAATTTTCAGAAAATTCTAAATTCGACGAAATTCCAAAAAATTTCAATATTTTTAAAAATTAATATCTTCAAAATCTCAAAATTCGACGAAATTCCAAAAAAATTTCAAAATTTTCAAGAATTAAAAAATTTTCCAAATTTATCAAAATTTTCAATATACGTCGAAATTCCAAAAAAGCTGATAATTTTGAAACATTTTCCAAATTTCCCAAATTTTCAAAAATTTTCTAAATTCGACTAAATTCCAAAATATTTCAAAATTTTTAAAAAATTTCAAATATCTTAAAAATCTCAAAATTCGACGAAATTCCAAAAAATTTCAAAATTTTCAAAACAAAAAAATTTTCAAAATTTATAAAAATTTTCAATGTTTGTTGCAATTCCAAAAAATCTGAAAATTTTGAAACATTTTCCAAATTTCCCAAATTTTCAAAAATTTTCAAAATTCATCGTAGTTAGAGAAAATTTCGAATTTTTCAAGATTCTCAAAAATTTTCTAAATCTCTCAAAACTCAAATAAATCTGAAAATTTCAAAACATTTTCTAAATTTCTCAAAAATTTTAAAACAATTTCAATACTCCACCTGGCAGGACCGATAAGCTTGGGGAACCACAGCATTCTCTGGCCTATCACACTGGCTTCATCTGCAGTCTCGTTGCCCGCACATACCCCAATAATTATAAAAATAAATGGAAATTTAAGAAATTTTCTAAAATTTACAAAAATCATCAAAATTGTCAAAAATTTTGAAACTTCGTGGATATTCCAAGAAATTTCAAAATTTTCAAAAAATTTTCAAAATTTTCAAAAATTTTCAAAGCTTCCCAAAAATTTTCAAGGTTTTCAAATTTTTCCAAAATTTTCAAAAATTTCAGATTATTGAACAATCTTCAATAATTGTCTAAATTCGAAGAAATTCCAAAAAATTTCACAATTTTTTTAAATTTTAAATATTTCATATTTTTCAAAAATCTTAAAAATTTTCAAAATTCGTCGAAATTCCAGAAAACTTCGAATTTGTCAAATTTTCGTAAATTTTCAAAACTTCTCGAAATGATAAAAGAAAAAAAATTCCAAACATTTTCTATATTTCTCAAAATTTTCAATTTCAATAGTCCACCTGGCAGGAACGATAAGCTCGGGGAGACACGGCATTCTCTGCACTATCACACTGGCATCATCTGCAAGCTCGCTGCTACCACATTGCAGACCAATAATTATAAAAATTAAAGGAAATTCAAGATATTTTCTAAAATTTTCAAAAATTACCAAAATTTTCAAAGATTTTCAAACTTGGTCGATATTCCAAAAAAATTTAAAATTTTAAAAAATTCTGAAAATTTTCAAAAATTTTAAAAAAATTCAAATTATTGCCGGTCGAGGTGGGTTCCTCCAAGTGGTGACCGGGGTGTGCAATGGTGGCTCTCGTGTTCTTCTTTTCGGCCATTTTTCGTCCTATCACCATGCACTCCTCTTCGTTCTCTCTTCTTTTTCATCACTATTTCTCTCTGCCGGCCGCCATTGCATGCGGAACGCCCACCACATCATCACAGCCATTTTCACCTCTCCATCCCCGCTGTTTTTGTTCTTGCCACGTCCACCACCATGACGGGATTTGTTAACAATGCCTCATGAGGCTTTATTCTTCTTCCCCTTCTAATTCTTAGATCTATTATTAGGTTAAGTTTCTTAGGTTTATAACTCCCGTCTCACCAGCCGGGATCTTTCCTATCTCCGTGGTCCTGTCCCACGGTTTCGAGCGCGACTTCCAACTTGTGTGGCCCGACGGGGCGCCCAGCAACGAAGCAATAGTGGACCCTTCATACTGTCCCTAAATGCAAGTCTAGGTGCGGAGCCCGGACCAGTAGTCATGTACACTCACGTAGAACCCCAATGGGGGTCCGGAGCGACTTAAACGTCCCGGTGACCGACTCTGCTCGCCGGGGCGGATATATCGCTCCGACGTGTTACCGCTGACGTATGGGTGTCGCAGTGTAATCAACCACAAGTCCCCTGAAGCTGCGTGCGGTCTCGTATTGCTCCGGCTTGGGAGGGTCGGTCGGAGTTAGCCGCAGTAGTCTGGCACTTGTATTCGGTGTAGAGTGGGGAGCCACGGGCGGTTATTCCCGTGGTAGGGGCATAAAACTGCGACACGCCTCTGGTGTAAGACTTGCCATTAGGTGTGTAATGACCAGTTTGAAGGGTAACTTGCGTGAAGTGGGTTGCTTGGGATCGGGCTGTGGGGGGGGTCCCCACGGCCGGCACAGACCGCGAAGAATTCTTAGGTGTCTTTTTCTTTCGCCCCCCCGGTGGCAGGCTGACGCCGACAGTTCCGTAGGGGGGGGCCAGTTCAAAATGGCCTCTTCGCACTCCTCTTCTCCTCCCTCAGAAAAAATAATAAAAAACAGAAGACAGGAATTGATACGACTGGTGGTCAAATTTTGACGAAATTTGCTATGGACTTGGACCCTGAGAAAGTAACTGTCAAAGTGCCGCCTCCGAAGTTTATCAGTATCACCTTGGACGGAACAGAAAAGACAATGAAAAACATTAGTCCATTTTATGTGAGACGCGCACTCGACGGACTCGTTGGGAAGGTCAAAAATGCAACTCGCCTACGCAACAGTAGTCTCCTCGTCGAGACGGTATCTCCAAAACAGAGTGAGACGCTGTTGAAAGCGAAGTTGCTAGGGTCTTACCCTATTAAAGTTGAACGGCACTCCTCGCTGAACACCACGCGGGGAGTAGTGCATACGGATTCTCAGGACGGTATGTCTGATGAAGAGATCCAACTAGAACTGGCGGAACAGTCTGTGTCCAAGGCTTACCGTTTATTACGTAAGCGGGACGGACAGACTATTCCGCTGAGCACTGTCTTTTTGACCTTCGAAAAGCCTGTCCTACCAGAGTACATCCTTGTCGGGTACGAGCGTGTCCCAGTTCGTGCGTATGTGCCGAACCCAATGCGGTGCTTTAGGTGCCAACGGTTCGGACATACGCAAAAACGTTGCACAAACAACATCGTATGTGCAAGGTGCGGCGGTTCTGACCATGGGGAATCCCCGTGTGCCAGCGCCGAGCACTGTGTGAATTGTGCTGGGGACCACGCCTCCAATTCTAAAAATTGCCCGAAGTATATGGTAGAGAAGGATATCCAAGAACTGAGAGTCCGAGAAAATATTACGTTTTTCGAGGCGCGTAAGCGTATTTTAGATCAACAGAAAAAGGCGACGGAAAAGTCCTATGCAGCAG
The DNA here is from genome assembly GCF_040183065.1 of Periplaneta americana. Classification (NCBI taxonomy): domain Eukaryota; kingdom Metazoa; phylum Arthropoda; class Insecta; order Blattodea; family Blattidae; genus Periplaneta; species Periplaneta americana. The sequence continues at coordinate 173,117,103 of NC_091131.1, forward strand.
TTTTGCAAAAGGCAACACAAGCAATAGATGTATTTACGCAAACGCCACCTCTTGTTAGTATACCTGGGAAGCGTATTGAAAGCGCAACCCAGACGTATGTAGACTTTGCCACTCAGACTGCTGAGTCAGACGACTCGTGTGGCCTTGACATAAGGCCTTATATTCCAAAAAAAATATTACCGTGGCGACAGAGAAAGACTCTACGCCTGGTAGATCGCCGCGACGTCGCGCTCCCTGTTCTGGTGACGGGTCGAGATCACGGTCTCGATCAAGATCACGATCGGGCGTGCGGCGATCTGCGAGCGAATCCCCACGGTCGAAGACCAAGCAGTCTCAGTCAACGGCACGAAATCCTAGAAAAGATAAGAAGAGAAAATCACCCGTCAAGACAGCATGATAATTTAGATCCACATAATGACTGATATCATACAATGGAATGTGAACGGTGTACGCAGCAGATATGCAGAACTACAGCAATTGATCTATCGTGAGAACCCTGCTATTTTATGTCTACAGGAGACACACCTCCGACCTGAACATTCCCTGAAAATCTCGGGATACAATGTTTACCGGTATGACCATCTTGCCGGTATTCGTGCTAACGGAGGTTGTGCCCTCCTTCTCCGCCAGAATATCTTTTCCTCTGTTCTAAACATTAACAGTCCTCATCAATGCATAGCTGCCAGAGTAACCTTACCTACCATACTGTTTTCAATAGTCTCCGTTTATATGGCCCCAGATACACCCTTTACAGTACTTGAAATTCAACATATTCTTTCACAGATACCTGCACCATATCTCTTGGTGGGGGATTTCAATGCATCCCACCACTCTTGGGGCTCAAATTCCGATGACGACAGAGGAAATAAAATAGCAGAGGTATGTACCCGTCTAAATCTTGTTACCCTGAATTCAGGGGAAGCAACACACCTTTCCTTGGCTTATGGTACATACCCCATGATAGATATCTCCATTTGTAGCCCAGTTTTGTCCACGCATTTCGAATGGTCTGTGATTCACGACCTACATGGTAATGACCACTACCCCATCCGAATGCGTATGTCCGCTTTACGTCCTGCGGAATCTCGATCTCCAAACTGGGTTATTAAAAAGGCGGACTGGGTCGGATTTTCGGAGTCCATATCATTCGATGATAACGGACATGAAAGTGTGGACTCCGTAGTAGACCATTTCTCAAATATGGTTATCAAGTCAGCGGAATTATCTATCCCCCGGTCGTCCTGCAGGCCAAAACGCTTCTCTGTCCCCTGGTGGTCGGATGCCTGCAGAGATGCAATCCGAGACCGCCGATGTGCCTTACGCCAATTTGAGCGCCATCCGACCCAAGAAAATTTTGTCCAGTTTAAACGTCTTCGAGCAAAAGCTCGTCGCACTGTATGCGATGCTAAGAAGACGTCCTGGACAAACTACGTCAATTCAATGAAAAGGAATGTCCCATCTAACATCGTATGGGACAAAGTCCGCCGAATAATGGGGAAACGTAGTTCTGTAATTCCGGGAATAATAAGCAATGGATTAACGACCACCAGTCCAATAGAAATTGCAGAAATATTCGCTACCTCGTTCGCACAGATTAGCAGCTCAAATAATTATGACCCGGAATTTCTGAAAATCAAAGATGCTGCGGAAAAACGAAACCTCAATTTTATATCAGATAATACAGAGTATTACAATACACCGTTCACATCCGAGGAGCTGGAGGCGGCACTAGACACATCCCCTGACACCTCCCCTGATCCTGATAACATCCATAACCGAATGCTTCGCCATCTTCCCCCTGCTGGAAAATCCTTTCTTCTGGCAATGTATAACAGAATCTGGACTGAGGGAGTGTTCCCATCTGCTTGGCGTTCCGCCATTGTAATCCCCGTCCAGAAACCAGGAAAGGATCCTTCTTTGTCTGGAAGCTACAGACCAATTTCTCTCACCAGCTGCGTATGCAAGGTTATGGAAAGAATGATAAGCAAACGCCTGATGTGGGTACTCGAATCGGAAAACCGATTATCTAACATCCAATGTGGTTTTCGTAAGCACAGATCCGCCGTAGACCATCTTGTTCGGCTAGAGACCGCCATTAGAGATGCTTTCCTCAAGAAGGAACATCTTGTGGCGGTCTTCTTTGATCTAGAAAAGGCTTACGATACCACATGGCGGTATGGCATTCTGCAAACTCTGCATGACTGGGGACTTCGTGGTAGTCTACCAACGTTTATTGCGAAGTTCATGGCAGAGCGGTATTTCCGAGTTAGAGTAGGCACCACACTTTCTAACGAACACCTCCAAGAAAACGGCGTTCCGCAGGGTTCTGTATTAAGCGTTCTTCTTTTCTGCATTGCGATCAATGGAATTGCCCACTGTGTGGGTAACCGAGTATCTTCTCTGTTGTACGTTGATGACTTCAGTTTATATTACAGCTCCCGATATCTTCCGTCCATCGGTCGACATTTGCAGCTGGTCATCAACGTACTATCAGAATGGGCTGTTCGCAATGGCTTTAAATTCTCCACTCAGAAGACGCAGTGTGTCCACTTTTACAACCAACGTGGACTACATCCACATCCCGAATTGCGTCTGAGTGGAGTGGAATTGCAATATACAGACACTGCGAGATTCTTGGGCCTTATCTTTGATTATAAGTTAACGTGGGAGGCGCATATACGTGATTTGAGAAGGCGTTACGAGAAATCCTTAAACATCTTACGCCTTTTGTCAGGGGTCCGATGGGGTGCAGACCGTACAGTGCTTTTACGCCTTTACCGAGCTCTTATTCGATCAAAGCTGGATTATGGGTGTTTTATTTATGGCTCAGCAAATAACTCTAAATTACGTCTTTTAGATACTGTACATCACCATGGGATACGACTCGCTACAGGTCCTTCCGAACCAGTCGGATAGCGAGCCTGTATTGTGAAGCAGGAGAACCATCACTGTATCGGCGACGTCATATTTTATTGTGCTCATATGCTGTTAAGCTCCGCTCGCAGCCTGAGCACAACTCTTACGACTCTTTCCATCATTCGTCTCTTTACGGCCGATACAGTGAAAATCCACGGAGACCTCGTCCAGTAGGTGTGCGGTTTCGTGAACTGCTCTCTGAGCTGGATATACATCTACCATCAGTCCGCACACTGAAGTATACCACCACTCCACCGTGGATTATGCGACGTCCCATGTTTGATATAAGTCTGAGCCGCTGTTTTAAGAATTTTACACCAGCTTTTGTTTATATACTTCGTTTTAATGAACTTTTATACCGATATCCAAATTATTCATTAATTTTTACTGACGGATCCCGGATAAATGATTGTGTTGGTTGTTCCTTCGTTACAAATGGAGAGATATTTAAATACAGACTAAGCCATATACTAGTGTTTTTACTGCTGAACTCTATGCTTTTTACAGAGTTTTATTGTTTTTAATTAGGCAACCTTACTCTTTAAGTGCCATCCAGTCCTTGCAGTCTTTTAATTGTGATGATCCGCTTGTCTTAAGAACTCAGCAGCTGCTCCATACTCTCCTTTGCTCTGATTATGAGATTGGAGTAGTGTGGATTCCTGGCCATATAGGGATTGCAGGAAATGAGGCTGCGGATGCTGCAGCCAGGGCTGGAGCACTGGATGGCTCTCTGGTATATTGGCGCGAGAGGTGGCAGGACATTCGAAACTACTTGAAATATAAAATTTGGTGGCAATGGGAAGGACAATGGTCTGCACAAGAGGGAAACAGATTACGAAATATAAAGAATACTGTTAGAGTTTGGGATTCGTCTACAAGAGCGTCGCGACACGAGGAGGTTTTACTCACCCGGTTGAGGATTGGTCATTGTCATCTGACACACGGCCATCTCCTACGTGGCGAACCTCAGCCGGAGTGCGATATGTGCCATGTTCCACTTACGGTGGAACACTTTTTATTGCGTTGCAGGAAATATGACCATGCACGGAGGCAATATGGAATTCGGCCGACATTACGTGACGCTCTTGGAAATGATTTTAATTGTGCAAATGCAGTTCTGCGATTTTTATCAAATACAGGTTTGGATAAGGTGATTTAGTTTTTTATTGATCCGTTTTACTCATCCTCCGGACTCTTTACATCCGGAGGTTACATTTGTTGTTTTATATTTGATTTTACATTGTTGACATTTCGGACTTTATACATCCGAATATTTTATAAAATTTTATGGTTTTAAAATATGTTTGACAAGTTATCTCTGGTGGCCTTAGTTTTATTGTTTTATTTGTTCGTCTTGAATACCACCTAGTGTGGTAGAATTGCTCACTTTTATGATTCTGTAGAAATCACCTTAAGTATACTGCATGTGTGTGCCTCGTTTTATCGTGACAACGCTTTTTAGTTCTTTTAGCACTCTGATTATTATATTATTTATGTATTTGTTACATTAAGAATTTTAGATAAGGGCGCAAATAGCCATAGTAGCTGACGCGCCCTTCTTAAACCTTACTACTACTACTCAAATTATTGAAAAATTTTCAAATATTTTCAAAATTGGTCGAAATTCCAAAATATTTCAAAATTTTCAAAATTCGACGAAATGCCAAATAAATTAAATTTTCAAAATTTTCAAAATTTTTCAAACTTTCCAAAAATTTTCAAAATTTGTTGAAGTTGCAAATAATTTTAAAAAATCCGAACATTTTCAAAATTTCTCAAAATTTTTAAATATTTCGAATACTCTTCCTGGCAGCTCCAATTGGCTCGAAGTTACTCTGGCAGCCACGGCATTCTCTGGGATACTACACTGGTACAACCTCCAGGCACTCTGCGCCCACCTAGAATGATAATTTTAAAAAGTGCAGAAATTTTCAAAATTTTAAAAAAATTTTCAAAATTCCTCGATATTTCAAAAAAAAATTAAAGTTTTGAAAATTATTCAAAATTTTCAAAAGTTTCACAAATTTTTAAAACATGTCGAAATTCAAAAAAAATCTGAAAATTTGGAAACATTTTCTAATTTTCTCAAAATTTTCAAATATATTCAATACTCCCACTGGCAGGACCTATATGCTACACTTCGGGGAGCCAAGGCATTCTCTGGGCTACCATAATGGCAGTACCTGGAGGTTCGCAAGACCCACCTATTAGACCAATACTTATAAAAATTGTAGGAAATTTAAGAAATTTAACAAAATTAAAAAAAAACAATCAAAATTCGTCGAAATTCCAAAAATTTTCAAAATTTTCACTTTTTCAAAAATTTTCAAAATTTTCAAAAATTTTCAAAATTTTCAAAAATTTTCAAAATTCGCCGAAATTCCAAAAAATTTCAAAACTTACAAAATTTTCAAAAATTTTCAGAAATTTTCAATAGTTTTCAAAATTTGTCGAAATTCCAAAAAGTCTGAAAATTTCCAAACATTTTCTAAATTTCTCAAAATTTTTAAATATTTTCAGTACTCCCCCTGGAAGTACCCAAAGGCTCGATGCTACTCCTCGGGCAGCCACTGCATTGTCTTGGCTACCACAGTGGCACCTGCAGGGTAGCTACGCCCACTTAGAACAATAATTTTAAAAATTAGAGAAAATTAAAGAAATTTTAAAAAAATTTCAAAATTCTTCCATATTCCAAAAGATTTCAAAATTTTCAAACATTCTTTAAAATTTTGAAAAACTTTCAAAATTTGTCAAAATTACAAAACAATCTGAAAAGTTCCAAACATTTTCAAAACTTCTCAAAATTTTTTAATATTTTCAATAGTCTCCCAGGCAGCACCCTTAGGCTCGATGATACTCCTCGGGCAGCCAAGGCATTATCTGGCCTATCACACTGGCAGAATCTGCAGGCTCCCTAGTCCCACCTAGCAGACCAATAATTATAAAAAATTATAGGAAATAAAATATAATTTCAAAAATATTCAGAATTTTTAAAATTTTCAAAAATTTTCAAAATTTAAAAAAATTCCAAACAATTTCAAAATTTTCAAAATTTTAAAACATTTCTAAGAATTTCAAAATTTAAAAAAACCTTCAAAACTTTTCAAAATTCGACGACATTCCGAAGAATTTCAAAATTTTCGAAAGTATAAAAAATTTTCAAACTTCATCAAAATATTCAAAAATCTTCAAAATTTGTTGAAATTCGAGAAAATCTGAAAATTTCCAAACATTTTGTAAATTACTCAAAATTTTCAATTTCATTACTTCACCTGGTAGGACCGATAAGCTCGTGGCTACGCCTCGGGTAGCCACGGCATTCTCTCGGCTAAAACACTGGCAGAACCTGCATGCTCGCTGCTCCTACCTAGCAGACCAATAATGATAAAAATTAAAGGAAATTTATATTTTCTAAAATTTGAAAATTTTCAAAGATTTTCAAAATTCGTCGAAATTCCAAAAACTTCAAAATTTTAAAAATTTTTAAAAATTTTAAAAAATTTCAAAGCTTTCAAAATTCTTTAAAATTTTCAAAATTCGGCGAAATTCCAAAAAATTTCAAAATTTTAAAATTTAAAAAAATTTAAAAAATTTTCAAGATTTATCAAAATTTTCTAAAATTTTCAAAATTTGCCGAAATTCCAAAAAATATGAATTTTTCCAAACATTTTCTTAATTTCTCAAAAGGTTCTATAATTTTCAATACTCCCCCTGGCAGGACCGATAGGCTCGAAGCTACACCTAGGGCAGGCACGGCATTGGCCTTTTTCAGGCAGCATCTGCTGGCTCACTGCTCCCACCTATCAGACCAATAATTATAAAAATTAAAGGAAAATTAAGAAAATTTTACAATATCCACGATTTTCAAAAATTTTCAAAATATTCAGAATTTTAAAAAATTTCCAAACATTTTCTAAATTTCTGAAAATTTTCAAAATTTTTCGATATTCCAATAAATCTGAATAATTCCAAACATTTTCTTAATTTCTCAGAATTTTCCAATATATTCAATATTCCCCTGGCAGGACCTATAGGATCGAAGCTACACCTTGAGCAGCCACGGCATTCTTTCTCCTACGAAACTGGCGGCGTCTGCAGGCTCGCTGGTCCCACCTAGCAGAGTAATTTTTATAAATATTGTGACAGCGACGTGAAATTCGAACTCACGACCAGCGTCCCGCGAGAGAGAGCATATCGCGCGGGCTTCATGAAGCATGAGGGACGGCGCGACGAGGGGAAAGGGAAAGGCCCACGCGACGAGGGGAGAGTGCACGCGCAACTGCTGCATGCGGAGTAAGGGGGAATGGACCTTCCCGACCCTTCCAGAAATGCGTCGAAGTGGAGATATCCAGATAATTCTCTACACACCTGTAGAAGGTTCTCGCAACTATGATTTTGCTATAAAAGAAGAAGCGCCTGCGAACTCGAGCAGAGTTTTCAGTTATTCAGTCAGTGAGTAAGCCAGAACAAGCAAGCCTTGTGTACCGGAGTTCGACTCGAGTGTGCGTCCGCAACTGTATCAGCATCCGAAGGCCTGAGTTCGAGTGCAGTGGACCGCAGTTGGAGGGACCCGAGTTCGAGTACAGTGAACTGTCTCTGAAGGTCTGTGGTTCGAGATACTGTGAGATACTCGAGTGGCTGAGATAGAAGAACTGTGAACTGAGAACTGATCGTTCTGATTTGTAAATAGTGCTTTGTAAATATTAGTTAAGATTAACAGTTCATTGTTGTTCGTAATAGTCCAAGTAAATTGTCATTGTCGTCGGTGGAGTGCTATAACGAATACTGTGTTGAGTGAAAATCCAATTGTTGACGAGAGCGTTTAAGGCGAATTGTAGAAAGGAATTATTGTTGTGACGAATAAATTGCATTGTTGTTACTAATAAAATTCACATTGGTGTCAGAATCGGGACATTATCGACAATGGAGAACCTACAGCAGATCCTGCAAGCCATACATCGCGGAAATGAAAGCTGAAATGAAAAACGGCATAAGTGCAGTAAAAGCACAAATGAAGAACGATATCAGTGAAGTAAAAGATAACATGAACAGGCACATTAGTGAGGTTAAGAACGACATAAGTGAAGTGAAAACGGAGATGAAAAGTGACATAAGCGGAGTGAAAGATGACGTCACTACGCAAATTGAAAGCGTTTCAGCCCACGTAGATGGAATTGTCGCCATCGTGAAAGACGAAATCAAAGCCGATCTTGACAACCCAAACAAGAATTTTACAACTATAAACGAGACAGTAACCGAATTGAGACAGGAGGTAGACCATTTCGATGGCAAAATCCGTGATCTCGAGCGTCGTCAAGAGCAGACGACCGAGTTGCTGGACAAGACGAGTGAGATGATGGATAAACACGCTGAGGAAAACAAGCACATTCTCGCGTTGGTGGATCGCCAGGCTAGAGAACATAAACAGATAGTTGCCGAGGAGGTTCGACGTGCCATGCAAGAATCGGCCACAGAGTTGAGGACTCCATATAGTGCCCCTGCGGAACCATCGCCTTCAGCCAGACATCACAACGTCAAGACGCCGAAGTTCGACGGTACGACGTCTTGGGCGATATTCCGTCGCCAGTTCGAGGCCATCGCAGAACAAAATGGGTGGACGCCAGCAGAGAAAACTACTCAGCTGCTGGCCGCGCTTCAGGGACAGGCGTCGGAGATTCTTCACAGCGTTCCAGAAGATGGGACAGCCGCTGAGATAATGGCGGCCTTGGAGGGACGTTATGGTGACCATCAACTTGCTGCAGCATTCAGGACCCAACTGAAAACGAGGGTCCAACAGTCAGGCGATTCCCTGCAAGAATTCGCGATGGCGGTGGAACAACTGGCCCATAAGGCGCTCAGGGGCCTACCTAATGACTTCATCGCTGGAGAGGCGGCCTACACATTCGGCAGCGGAGTTCGAGACACGGAAATAAAGCAACAGCTACTCCTGGCAGAGCATCGCACCATCAATGCAGCTCTGGCGGCGGCCCTCAGGATGGAGGCAGCCAAGTTGACGGCGAACGTCTCGGCATCGCACCGGATTAGGAGCGTCGCGGCGGCCGACGTCGAGGAACGTCAACCGAAATCACCCGAGCGACGAAGAAGAGGAGTGCCCACCTGCTGGTCCTGCGGCGAGCCTGGACACCTGAGGAGGGACTGTGACCGATCTGGTCACAAACAGGAAAACTAAAAGGGGCCGATGCGACGAGGGGCACGTCGGCGCCGTCATCACCATCCCCTCGGCTGATCCTGAAGACGGTTAACAGAAGATGCGACGATGGGCTGATTGCTGACGGATGGATAAGAGGCCGCCCATGCAGAGTACTGGTAGACACCGCGGCGTCGCTCACTATCGCCAGACCGGAAGTCGTGCGTGGCCTACCTGGGAGGACGCCGCTGCGCCGGTATGAGCTACGTACTGCCTCAGGCGAGAACCTGCCCATCCAAAAGGAGGTTTTCCTGGATCTGACATTGGGAAAGAGGAGACTGGAGATGTGGGTGTTCGTCGCCAACATCACTGAAGACGTCATCCTGGGACTCGACGCCATGCGGATCTTCGATGCAACGGTGGACGTCAGGCGCCGTATCCTGCGTTTTGGTCAGGATGAAGTGTTCCTGAGGGACGTCGAAGACCAACCCATGGCCAGCAGACTCACCCTGGAGAATCATGTGACAATCCCGGCAGGCTGCGAGATGGTGGTGACGGCAAGACTGGACGGAAAACCTAAGAGAAACCTGCTCCTCGATTCGCAAACAACTCCGATAGATGGGGTTTATGTGGCCAGATCCCTACTCCCGAATCAGAAGGTGGTACCGGTGAAGGTCCTGAATGTCACCAATCGGGACAAGGAGGTGCCTAGCGGAACTGTACTAGGTAACGTCGAGCCGGTGGTGTCTGTGACGTCTCTGGCAGATAACGAGGAGTGTCACCGACCACGTCCAGATCTACACCCATCACTGAAAGACCTGGCTCGAGAATTGGCGGAGAATTTAAGCAAAAGAGAAAGAAGACAAGTCCACGATCTACTGACAGAATTTCAAGACGTGTTCAGTCTGTCTGAAAACGACTACGGGAGAACGGAGAAAGTTCAGCACCGCATCGACACCGGAAATGCTCGCCCAATCAGACAACCTCCTCGACGCGTCCCTCTAGCAAAACAGAGGGAGATTGACAACCGACTGGAGGGCATGAAAGCAAGAGGGATCATCGAGGAATCCGACAGCCCTTGGTCATCACCTGTAGTGCTGGTGAAGAAGAAGAATGGGGACCTGCGTTTCTGCGTGGACTACAGAAGACTGAATGACGTCACCAGGAAAGACTGCTTTCCCCTCCCACGAATTGACGACACCTTGGACACCCTGGCCGGAGCAGAGTGGTTCTCGACGTTGGATCTCAAGTCAGGATACTGGCAGGTGGCGCTACATCCTGAGGACAAGGAGAAAACGGCATTCTCTACAGGCCAGGGACTATGGCAGTTCACCGTTATGCCGTTCGGCCTCTGCAACGCCCCGGCTACATTCCAGAGACTAATGGAGTCCGTAATGAGAGGCCTGACATACGACACCTGTTTGCTGTACCTTGATGACGTCATCGTGGTGGGCAAGACTTTCGGCGAACAGCTGTTGAACCTGAGGAAAGTGTTCGAAAGACTGCGACAAGCCAGACTGAAGTTGAACCCGAAGAAATGTCATCTATTCCAGAAGAAGGTCAACTACTTGGGATACGTAGTAGGGACCAACGGAGTGGCCACGGACCCGGAGAAGCTACAAGCCGTCAGAGGATGGCGGAGACCGAGGGACAAGCAGGAGCTGCGCCGCTTTCTCGGCCTTTGCACTTATTACAGAAGGTTCGTAGCTGGGTACGCCAACATCGCTAAGCCTCTAACCCAGCTGACCGAGGAGAAACGACAATTCCAGTGGACAGACGAGGCGGAGTCATCCTTCCAGTCGCTGAAAGAGGCGCTCTGCACTGCTCCTGTACTGGGATATCCCATCCCTGGAAGGAAGTTCACGCTCGACACTGACGCTAGCAACGTAGCCATCGGCGAAGTACTCTCTCAGGAACAGGACGGGCAAGAGAGGGTGATTGCCTACTTCAGCCGAACACTATCCAAGGCTGAGAGAAACTACTGTGTGACGCGTAGAGAACTTCTTGCCATTGTGGAAGCCCTGAAGCACTTCCACAAATATTTGTATGGCCAGGAATTCCATCTGAGGACAGACCATTCTGCACTCACCTGGCTATTGGGCTTCAAGAATCTGGAGGGGCAGACCGCCCGTTGGGTTCAACGTCTGCAGGAGTACAACTTCACCTCTGAACACCGACAAGGGAAGAAACATTCCAACGCTGATGCCCTGTCACGACGTCCGTGCCCGGATGGCTGCAAACACTGCCTGAAAGTAGAAGAGCGGGATGGCGCCCACGCAGTCCGAGCAATTGCCGCCCAGCCGAGCCCAGGATGGGATAACGCCGCCATAAGGAGGGAGCAGCTGGAGGACCCAAACATTGGACAGCTACTACGTGATGTGGAGTCCGGCCAGAGATCAGTATGGGCCGATATCGCCAACCGTAGCACCACTTACAAGAGCTACTGGGCCCAGTGGGAATCCTTCACTGTCAAGGACGGTATCCTGAAGAGGATTTGGGAGTCGGCCGATGGAAGGACCCACATAGAACAACTTGTCCTGCCCAGGAGCAAGGTGAAGGAAGTGCTGGAGGAGACTCATGCTGGAGTGACTGGAGGCCACCTGGGAGCCAACAGGACGCTGGACATGTTAAGGCAGAGGTTCTATTGGTTGCATCAGAGAACCGACACGGAACAATGGTGCCGAAGATGCGACACCTGTGCAGCCAGTCGCGGACCAAGGACCCGCAGCAGGGGAGCCATGCAGCAGTACAACGTGGGAGCTCCTTTTGAGAGGATCGCCATTGACGTTGCTGGACCGTTCCCGGTCACGGATCGCGGGAACCGCTACCTGCTAGTCGCCATGGATTACTTCACAAAATGGCCAGAGGTGTACGCGATTCCCAACCAAGAGGCTTCGACGGTGGCCGACCCGCTGCTTGACAACTTCATCTGCCGATTCGGGGTGCCCCGGGAATTGCATAGCGATCAGGGGCGCAACTTCGAATCCAACCTGATGGGAGAATTGTTCGAGAGTCTGGGGGTGCATAAAACCAGGACCACTCCCCTCCACCCACAGTCCGACGGCATTGTGGAACGATATATCAAAACCGTGGAGGAGCACCTGCGGAAGGTGGTGTCCAACCATCAGCGAGACTGGGATGCCAGAGTTCCAATGTTCCTCTTGGCCTACAAGCTTCGGTCCACGATACAACAGGGATTACACCGGCAAACATGGTCTTCGGGAGAGAGCTGCGCCTGCCCTGTGACCTGCTGTTTGGCACGCCACCCAGCGCCGACCAGCCAGCGACTGACTATGTGGCAGAACTCACCGAGAAGTTGAATGGAGTTCACGAACTGGCCAGAGAGCACCTCAAGATGGCCAGCGACAGGATGAAGGTGCGCTACGACAGATTAGTCAACTCTGCAGGATTCCAGGAGGGCGACCTGGTGTGGCTGTATCGACCTACCAGGACCAAAGGGAAATCACCAAAGCTTCAGCGTGCCTGGGATGGACCATACCGCGTGGTGACCCGGATCAACGACGTGGTGTACCGCATCCAGCGACAACCTCGAGGGAAGATGATGGTGGTGCATCTGGACCGATTAGCAGCCTACCAAGGGACTGCCCGGGACGAGCAGCCCTAAGGAGGGAGCAATGTGACAGCGACGTGAAATTCGAACTCACGACCAGCGTCCCCGAGAGAGAGCATATCGCGCGGGCTTCATGAAGCATGAGGGACGGCGCGACGAGGGGAAAGGGAAAGGCCCACGCGACGAGGGGAGAGTGCACGCGCAACTGCTGCATGCGGAGTAAGGGGGAATGGACCTTCCCGACCCTTCCAGAAATGCGTCGAAGTGGAGATATCCAGATAATTCTCTACACACCTGTAGAAGGTTCTCGCAACTATGATTTTGCTATAAAAGAAGAAGAGCCAGCGAACTCGAGCAGAGTTTTCAGTTATTCAGTCAGTGAGTAAGCCAGAACAAGCAAGCCTTGTGTACCGGAGTTCGACTCGAGTGTGCGTCCGCAACTGTATCAGCATCCGAAAGCCTGAGTTCGAGTGCAGTGGACCGCAGTTGGAGGGACCCGAGTTCGAGTACAGTGAACTGTCTCTGAAGGTCTGTGGTTCGAGATACTGTGAGATACTCGAGTGGCTGAGATAGAAGAACTGTGAACTGAGAACTGATCGTTCTGATTTGTAAATAGTGCTTTGTAAATATTAGTTAAGATTAACAGTTCATTGTTGTTCGTAATAGTCCAAGTAAATTGTCATTGTCGTCGGTGGAGTGCTATAACGAATACTGTGTTGAGTGAAAATCCAATTGTTGACGAGAGCGTTTAAGGCGAATTGTAGAAAGGAATTATTGTTGTGACGAATAAATTACATTGTTGTTACTAATAAAATTCACAATATGAAAGGAATTTTAAGAAATTTTTAAAAAAGTTTCTGAAATTTTCATAATTCGACGAAATTGCAAAAAATTTAAAAATATTCTAAATTCTCAAAATTTTTCAAAACTTTTTAAAATCTTCAAAAATTTTCAAAACTTTTTAAAATCTTCAAAAATTTTCAAAATTTTTCAGAATTTTCAAAATTTTTCAGAATTTTCAAAAATTTTCAAAAATTTAAAAAACGTTTCAAAATGTTCAAAACTGTTCAATTTTCTCCCTCACAGGACCGATAATATCGCGGGTACACCACGGTCAGCCAGGACATTCTCTGGGCTAAAACACTGGCAGCACCTAGTCTCGCTGCTCCCAACTAGCAGAACAATGAAAAAAATTAAAGGAAATTTAAAAAATTTCCGAAAATTTTCAAAATTTTAAAAATTTAACAATATTTTTAAAAAATTTCAAATTTTGTTGAATTTGCAAAAAATCTTTAAAATTTTCAAATTTTATGAAAATTTTCAAAATCTGTCGAAATTCCAAAAATTTGAAAATTTCCGAACATTCACTATATTTCTCAAAATTTTCAAATATTTTCAATACTTCCCCTGGCAGGACCGATAGGCTCGACGCTACACCTCGGGTAGCCACGGTATTCTCTGGCCTGCAACACAAATCTGCAGAATCTGTTCCCACCTAGCAGACCAATAATTACAAAAATTAGACATATAAGAAATTTAAAAAGTTTTCGAAAGTTTCAAATATCGTCGAAATTCCACAAAATTTCAAAATTTTCATAAATTCTCAAAATTTTCAAAAATTGAAAAAAATCAATAATTTTAAAAAAACTTCCAAAATTTAAAAAAATTTTGAACAATTTTCCAAATTCGAAGAAATTGCAAAAATTTTCAAGTTTTATCAAAATTATAAAAAAATTTCAAATATTTGTCGAAATTCCAAAAAATCTGATAATTTGCAAACACTTTCTAAATTCCTCAAAATTTTCAAAAATTTTACAAAATTCGTCGCAATTCCAGAAAATTTCCAATTTTTTAAAATTCTCAAAAATTTTCAAAAATCTAAAAAATTTTCAAAATTTGTCGAAATTCTAAAAAATCTGAATATTTCCAAACATTTTCTAAACTTCCCAAAATTTTCAAACAATTTCAATACTCCACCAGGAAGCAAAGGTAAGCTCGGGGGGCCACGGCATTCTCTGCCCTATCACACTGGCATCATATGCAGGATCGCTGCTTCCACATAGGAGACAATTAATTATAAAAATTAAAGGAAATTTAAGACATTTTCTAAAATTTTCAAAAATCATCAAAATTTTCAAAAATGTTCAAACTTGGTCATATTCCAAAAAAAGTTTCAAAATTTTTAAAAAATTTCAATATTTTTAAAATTCTTCGAAAATTTTCAAAAATTTCAAATTATTAAAAAATTATCATAAAATTTTCTTAATTCGACGAAATTGCAAAAAAATTCAAAATTTTCAAAATTTAAAAAACATTTAAAAAATTTCAAAATTATTAAAAATTTTCAAAATGCTTTAAATTTTTCGAAATGCAGAAAAATTTCAAAATTTTCAGAAATTTAAAAAATTTTCAAAGTTTATCAAAATTTTCATTATTTGTCGAAATTCCAAAAAATTTAAAAATTTCCAAACATTTTCTAAATTTCCCAAATTTTCAAAAATTTTCAAAATTCGTCGAAATTACAGAAAATTTCGAATTTTTCAGATATCTCAAATATTTTCAAAATTTGTCGTAATAAAAAATCTGAAAAATTTCCAAAAATTTAAAAAATTTTGAAACAATTTCAATACTCCACCTGGTAGGTCGATTATGCTCGGTGAGCCATGGCATTCTCTGGCGTATCACACTGGCATCATCTGCAGGGTCGCTGCTTCCATATAGCAGATCAATATATATAAAAATTAAAGGAAATTTAAGAAATGTTCTATAATTTTATAAAACAATCAAAATTGTCAATAATTTTCAAACTTCGTCGATATTCCAAAAAATTTCAAAATCTTCAAAAATTTTCAAAATATTCAAAAATTTTCAAATTTTGAAAAAATATTCAAATTTTTCAAAAATTTTCAAAAATTTCAAATTATCCAAATATTTTCAAAAATTTTCGCAATTCGACGAAATTCCAAGAGAATTTTAAAAAATTTTCAATAATTCCAAAATGTTCAAAAATTTCAAAATTTTCAAAATTCGAAGAAATTCCAAAAACTTTCCACGTTTTCAAAAATTTAAACAATTTTCAAGATTTATTAAAATTTGCAATATTTGTCGCAATTCCAAAAAATCTGAAAATTTTCAAACATTTTCAAAATTTCTCACAATTTTCGAAAATTTTCAAAATTCGTCGTAATTCCATTAAATTTCGAATTTATCAAAATTTTCAAAAATTTTCGAAATTCTCAAAAATTTTGAAAAATTTTCAAAATTTGTGGAAATTTAAAAAAATCTGAAAATTTCGACGAAATAAGTTCGGGGAGCCAAGGCATTCTCTGGCCTATCACCCTGGCATCATCTACAGGCTCGCTGCTTCCAGATAGACCTATATTTATAAAAAATAAAGGAAATTTAAGAGATTTTCTAAAATTAAAAAAAAAATCATCAATTTTTTCAAAAATTTTCAAACTTGGTCGATAATCCAAAAAATTTTAAAATTTTCAAAAATATTCAAATCATTCAAAAATATTCAATAATTTCATATTCAAATATTTTCAAAAATTTTCGCAATTCGACAAAGTTCCAAACAATTACAAAATTTTTAAAATTTATCAAAATTTTCAATATGTCGAAATTCAAAAAAAATCTGAAAATTTTGAAACATTTTCCAAATATCCCAAATTTTCAAAATTCATTGAAATTAGAGAAAATTTCAAATTTTTCTAGATTCTCAAAAAAATTTTCAAAAATTTTCAAAATTTGTCAAAATTCATACAAATCTGAATATTTCCAAACATTTTCTAAATTTCTCAAAATTTTCAAACAATTTCAATACTCCAACTGGCAGGACCGATAAGCTTGGGGAGCCATGGCATTATCTGGCCTATCACACTGGATTCATCTGCAAGCACGTTGCTCCCACATAGACCAATAATTATAAAAATTAAAGGAAATATAAGAAATTTTCTAAAATTTACAAAAATGATCCAAATTTTAAAAAATTTTGAAACTTCGTGGATATTCCAAGAAATTTCAAGATTTTCAAAAATTTTCAAAAATTTTCAAAATTTCCAAAAATTTTCAACGTTTTCAAAATTTTCAAAATTTTTCAAAAATACGAAATTATTAAAAAATTTTCAAAAATTTTTTAAATTCGAACAAATTCCAAAAAATTTCACAATTTTCAAAATTAAAAAAAATTTTCAAAAACCTCTTAATTTTCAAAAATCTTCAAAATTTTCAAAATTTGTCGAAATTCCAGAATATTTAGAATTTTTCAAAATTTTCAAAAATGTTCATTTCTCAAAAATTTTAAAACTTTTTCAAACTTTGTCGAAATTAAAAAAATCTGAATACTTCCAAACATTTTCTAAATTTCTCAAAATTTTCAATTTCAATAAACCTTTCAGGACCGATAAGCTCGGGGAGCCACGTCATTCTGTGGCCCATCTATCATCTGCAGGCTCGCTACTCCCTTATAGCAGACCAATAATTATAAAAATTAAAGGATATTTAAGAAATTTCTAAAATTTTCAAAAAACATCAAAATTTTCAAAAATTTTCAGACTTGGTCGATATTAAAAAAAATTTCAATATTTTCAAAAATTTTCAAAAATTTCACATTATTCAAAATTTTGAAAAATTACCTAAATTCGACGAAATTCCAAAATATTTCAAAATTTTCAGAATTTTAAAACATTTTCAAAAATTTCAAAACATTCAGAAATATTAAAAATTTTCAAAATTCGTTGAAATTCCAAAAAATTTCGAAATTTTAAAAAATTTTAAAAATTTAAAACATTTATGAAAATTTTCAATATTTGTCGAAATTCCAAAAATCTGAAAATTTAAAAAACATTTTCTAAATTTTTAAAAATTTTCAAAAATTTTCAAAATTCGTGGAAATTCCATAATATTTCCAATTTTTCAAAATTTTGAAAAATTTTGAAATCTTATCGAAAAAAAACTGAAAATTTCCAAACATTTTCTATAATTCTCAAAATTTTTAATTTCAATACCCCACCTGGCAGGAACGATAAGCTCGGGGAGACACGGCATTCTCTGGACTATGACACTGGCTACAGATGATCTACAGGCTCGCTGTTCCCACATTGTAGACCAATAATTATAAAAATTAAAGGAAATTCAAGATGTTTTCTAAAATATCAAGAATTAACAAATTTTCAAAAATTTTCAAATTTCGTAAATATTCCAAAAAAATTCAAAATTTTCAAAAATTTTCAAAAACTTCAGATTATTGAAAAATTTTCAAATATTTTCTAAATTCGACGAAATGCCAAAAAATTTCAAAATTTTTAAAAATTTCAAAATTTTCAAAAATCTTCAAAATATTCCAAATTCGACGAAATACCGAATAATTTCAAAATTTTCAAAATTTTAAAACATTTTCAAAAATATCAAAATTTCAATATTTTCTAAAATCTTTAAAAATTTCAAAATTCTACGAAATTCCAAAAAATTTTAAACTTTTGAAAAATTTAAAAAATTTTCAAAATTTATCAAAATTTTCAATATTTGTCCAAATTCCTAAAAATCTGAAAATATTCAAACATTTTCTAAATACCTCAAAATTTTCAAAAATTTTCAAATTTTTCAAAAATTTTATATTCAAATATTTTCAAAAATTTTCGCGATTCGACGAAGTTCCAAAAAATTACAAAATTTTCAAAAATTAAAAAATTTTCAAAATGTATCAAAATTTTTATATATGTCGAAATTCCATAAAATCTGAAAATTTTGAAACATTTTCCAAATTTGCCAAATTTTCAAAAATTTTCAAAATTCATTGAAATTAGAGAAAATTCGAATTTCTGAAGATTCTAAAAAATTTTCAAAAATTTTCAAAATTTGTCAAAATTCAAAGAAATCTGAAAAATTCCAAACATTTTCTAAATTTCTCAAAATTTTCAAACAATTTCAATACTCCACCTGGCAGGACCGATAAGCTTGGGGAGCCACGGCATTCTCTCGCCTATCACACTTGCTTCATCTGCAGGCTCATTGCTCATACACAGACCAATAATAATAAAAATGAAAGGAAATTTAGGAAGTTTTCTAAAATTTTAAATAATTATCAAAATTTTCAAATATTTTCAAACTTGGTCGATATTCCAAAATGTCACCACTTTCAAAAATTTTCAAGAGTTTCAAAATTTTCAAGTCTTAAATTTTTCAAAATTCGACGAAAATCCAAAAATTTTCAAATCTTTTAAAAATTTTCAAATTTTTCAATTTTTCAAAAATTTTCTAAATTCGAAGAAATTCCAAAAAATTTAAAAAATTTCATAATTTAAAACAATTTTCAAAAGTATCAAAATTTTCAAAAATCCTGAAAATTTTAAAAAATCCTCAAAATTTTCAATATTTGTCGAAATTAAAGGACTGAAAATTTCAAAACATTTTTCTAAATATCTCAAAATTTTCAATTTCAATACTCCACCTGGCGGGAACGATAATCTCGGGGACGCAAGCCTTTCTGTGGCCTACAACACTGGCATCATCTGCAGGCTCGCTGCTCCCACATAGCAGAGCAGTAATTACAAAAATTAAAGGAAATTCAAGATTTTTTCTAAAATTTCCAAAAATTATTAAATTTTCAAAAATATTCAAACTTGGTCGATATTCCAAAAAAGTTCAACGTCTTCAATAATTTTCAAAATTTTCAAAAATTTCAAATTATTCAAAATGTTTTAATTCGGCGAAATTCCAAAAAATTTCAAAATTTTCAAAATTTAAAAAAATTTTAAAATTATCAAAAATCTTCCAAATTCTTAAAATTATTCGAAATTCCAAAACATTTCAAAATTTTCAACAATTTAAAAAATTTTCAAAATTTATAAAAATTTTCAATATTTGTCGAAATTCCAAAAAATCTGAAAAATTCCAAACAATTTCTGAATTTCCCGAAAATGTTCAAAAATTTTCAAAATTATTCGAAATTACAGAAAATTCGAATGTCTCATAATTAACAAGAATTTTGAAAAATTTTAAAAATTTGTCGAAATTTAAAAAAATCTGAAAATTTCCAAACATTTTCTAAATATCTCAAAATTC
The DNA here is from genome assembly GCF_040183065.1 of Periplaneta americana. Lineage (NCBI taxonomy): Eukaryota > Metazoa > Arthropoda > Insecta > Blattodea > Blattidae > Periplaneta > Periplaneta americana. The sequence goes on from NC_091131.1 coordinate 173,136,803, forward strand.
TCAATTTCAATACTTCACCTGGCAGGACCGATAAGCTCGGGGAGCCACGTACTTCTCTGTCCTATCACACTGGCATCTGCAGGTACGCTGCTTCCACATAGACCAATAATTGAAGGGGTCGGCGGAAGATAGTGCTAACCCACATTTTTGTTAAAACTGAGTTATCATCGTCATCTATTGGCAAATATAGTTTATTACAACATATGATTGACTAGTTGTCACTATCTCAGCTAGATAGCTCTGATTCCTATATGCACTGTTTTCCTTGCCTGTTATAGTCACAGGATTTTAGGAGCAAGAAAGTGCCATCACACATCACAATATGGCTGATTTATCAGAAATCCGAGAGAAAATAGCGAAAAGACGACTCTTTGAAGACAATTGCAGCAGTGATAGTAGTGAAACTGTTGATGACAATGATGCTGATCCTGATTATGTCACAGAGAATACGCCAGATGATAAAGAAATGGTAAGAGTAGCATAGCACTATATTGCTTCTAACATTACCTCAACAATATTAGGGTTAGCATTTTAAAATATTTCTCAGTCGTGAATCAGTTTTATTTATACATTTTGTTATGTAATATAAGCCAGGCAATGCTTATAATTATCTCTTAGTTACTATGAGATTTTCGTCAACAATATATAAAATATTAACAAAAAAAAATTTGTGGGATAGCATTATATTGCCCCAAAGGCTTCTATTTTCGTAAATATTGTGGCTTAGCACTATATTGCCAAAAATAACAGTAATAATTTTATATAAAATACTGTGTTGGTCAATAAAATGTACGTTTTGTATTTTTATATATAGTGCATGAATATTTTTATTTTACAAAACTACATTTTTGCAGGAGGATGTATGTCCTGGAACCCCAGAACCTCAATTGAGATGCAGATCACGGCATCCAAAACCAGAAAAACCTCCACCTAGCCGGAAGAGAAAAAAAAAGGTAGTTCTAAGAAAGAAAAAAGAAACAGGGAAAGAAGAAACTCGGGCAGGCAGTATCGAAATGTTAAGGGACAAACAACTGCTGCACACATTATGGGGAAGCTATGTGACTTTCCATTAAAATGTCAACAAAAATTTTCAGAGGCAAAGAATGAGATCTTTGATGGATTCTGGAATTCAAGCAATTTTGATCACCAGAACGTTTATCTTTTTGGATTAATTGAAGCATATAATGTCAAAAGAAGGTATGGTCAAGGTAATTCCGATGAATCAGACCGTCAGAAGTCCTATTATTTTAAGTTGAATATTGATAGTAAACTGGTACGAGATGTAGAAAATCATTTATGACAGTCCATGGTCTACAAAACAACAGGGGGCGATTAAATAACATTTTAAAGCAAATCGAAACATGTTATGTTCAAAGACGTCATTTTCTTTCGGTTTGAGAAAAACTCACCGATGAAGATGAAAATAAAACACTGCCTGTTCGCAGAATTCAGTATAGTGTCACTATCTAAGAGAGGTAATCCAACAACGAAGTGGGAGTTAATGCAAAAGTATAACGGAAGCAACCTCATCAATCCTAAGAAAGTTGCTGATATAAAGCGTTTGCTTCCTTATCTGCTCTCCATTCATCATGACTACTACAACAATCTACAAGAAAAGCCTGAAAATTCTGACGAAAACATGCCTGAAATCTTAGATTAGTCCTATAGTAAAAGAGAATGTTACTTTGAGCAGGAAATGGAAAATATGTATTTCTTTAATATTATAAAAAGTGTTAAATGAATAATAATTTCATATAGGTAAAATAATGCAACTACGTTTATTAATGTATAAATAAAGGTTGTTTAATTTTTTTTAATCAATGAAAGTCTTGATTTGTTTTATGGAAGATAGTGCTAACCCACAAAAGTAAAGATACTTGTTCCAAATAAAAAATAATTTTGCCTATACAGTAAGGTTTATTGTTATTGTTATAGGTCACTTAGATCAAGAAAATATGCTGCTAAAATCATAAAATCTTAAAAGAAATAAATGTTGTAAAATTAGATTTGCAGATTTCGGTAAACTTTAAAAGCACTATATCTCAAAATAAGGTTGATGTGGGTTAGCACTATCTTCCGCCGACCCCTTCAATTATAAATATTAAAGAAAATTTAAGAAATTTTCTAAAATTTTCAAAATTATCTAAATTTCCAAAAGTTTTCGAACTTTGTCGATATTCCAAAAAGTTCAAAATTTATAAAAATTTTAAAAATTTTAAAAAATGTTGAAACTTGGTAGATATTTTAAACAATTTCAAAATTTTCAAAAATTTTCAAATTTTTGAATATTTTCAAAAATTTTCAAAAATTTCAAATTATTCAGATATTTTCCAAAATTTACTAGATTCGACGAAATTCCAAATAATTTATAATTTTTCAGACTTTTTAAAAATTTTAAAATATTTCAAAATTTTCAAATATCTTTAAAATTTTCAAAATTCGACGAAATTCCAAAAAAATTTCAAAATTTTCAAAAACCTTCAAAATTCGTCGAAATTCCAAAAAATTTAAAAATTTTCGAAATTTTCCAAAATTTTCAAATTTTTCAAAATTTAAAAAAAATTTCAAAATTCGACGAAACTCCAAAATATTTCGAAATTTACAAAATTTTCAAAAATTTTCAAAATTTCCAAAATCTGTCGTAATTCTAGAAAGTCTGCAAATTTGCAAGCATTTTCCAAATTTCTCTAAATTTTTTAATATTTTCAATACTCCTTGCAGCACCTATTGGCTCGAAGTTACTTGGGGAACCACGGCATTCACTGGGAATTACACTGGCAGCACCTGCAGGCTCGCTGCTTCCACCTAAAAGACCTATAATCTTAAAAATTAAAGGAAATTAAAGAAATTTTAAAAATTTTCAAAATTCTTCCATATTCCATAAAATTTACAAAATTTTCAAACATTCTTCAAAAATTTGGAAAATTTTCAAAATTTGTCGAAATCACAAAAAATCTGAAAATTTTCAAACATTTTTAAAACTTCTCAAAATATTTATATATTTTCAATACTCCCCCAGGCAGCACCCATTGGCTCGATGCTACTCCTCGGGCAGCCACGGCATTATCTGGCCTATCACTCTGGCAGTACCTGCAGGCTCGCTAGTCCCACCTAGCAGACCTATAATTATAAAAATTATAGGAAATGTAAGACACTCAAAAATTTTCAGAATTTTTTTAATTTTCAAAAATTTACCAAATTTTCAAAATTTTCAAAAATTTTCAAAATTTGTCAAAATTCATACAAATCTGAATATTTCCAAACATTTTCTAAACTTCTCAAAATTTTTAAATATTTTCAATACTCCAATATACAGCACCGATTGGCTCGAAGTTACTCGGGCTGCCACGGCATTCTCTGGGCTACAATGGCAGCTCCTGCAGGCTCGATTGCGCCCACTTAGAAGACCAATAAATTTAAAAATTAAAGGAAATTTTCGAAATTTTCAAAAATTTTCAACATTCCTCGAAATTCCAAAAAATTAAAAAATTTTAAATTTTCAAAATTTTCAAAATTTTCTTAAATTTTCAAAATTCTCAAAAATTTTCAAATTTTTCAAGTATTTAAAAAAATTTCTAAATTCGACGAAATTCCAAAAAATTTCAATACCTTCAAAATTTAAAGTTTTCAAAATTTTCAAAAATTTTCATATTTAAAAATTTTCAAAATTTGTCCAAATTCCAAAAAATTTGAAAATTTCGAAACATTTCCTAAATTTCTCAAAATTTTCAAATATCTTCAATAAACCACCTGGCAGTACCTATATGCTAGCAGCCAAGGCATTCTCTGTGCTAACCCAATGGCAGTACCTGCAGACTCGCTTGTTCCACCTAGCACACCAGTAATTATAAAAATTAAAGAAAATGTAAGAAATTTTCCAAAATTTTAAAAAATTTTGATAATTAGTCGGAATTCCAAAAAATTTCAAAATTTTCAAATTTTCAAAATTTTCAGAATTTTCAAATTCTTAAAACATTTAAAAAATTCAAGTTTTTTTTAATTTTCAAATATTTCCTAAATTCGACGAAATTTAAAAAAATTTAAATTTTTCAAAACAATTTCAAATTCCTCAAAATTCCAAAAAATTTCAAAATTTTTTAAAATTATTCAAAATCTTCAAAAATTTTTAAAAATTTTCAAAATTTGTCATTATACCAAAGAATCTGAATAGTTCGAAACATTTTCTGAATTTCTCAAAATTTTCAAATGTTTTCAATACTCCCCTGGCAGGACCTATAAGCTGCAACCCGAGCAGTTAAGGAATTACCTGGGCTACCACACTGGCAGCACCTGCAGGCTCGCCAGTCCCACCTAGCACAATAATTACAAAAATTAAAGGAAATTTAAGAAATTTTCCAAAATTTTCAAATATAGTCAAAATACTCAAAGTTTTCAAAAATTTTTAAATTAGTCGAAATTCCAAAAAATTAAAAAATTTTCAAAATTTTCCAAAATTTTCCAAATTTTCAAAAAATTTTCAAATTTCAACGAAATTCCAAAAAATTTCAAAATTTACATGTTTTCAAAATTTGTACAAATTTTCAAAATTTTTCAAAATTTGTCGAAATTCCAAAAAATTATAAAACCTCAAAAATTTTAAAAATTTTCCAAAATTTTCAAAATTTGTCGAAATTCCAAAAATTCTGAAAATTTCCAAACATTTTCTAAATTTCTCAAAATTTTCAAATATTTTCAATACTCCCCAAGGCAGGACCTATAGGCTACATCTCGGGCAGCCAAGGCATTCTCTGGGCTACCACACTGGTAGAACCTGCATGCTCGCTAGTCCCACGTAGCAGACCAATAATTATAAAAATTAAAGGAAATTTAAGAAAGTTTCCAAAATTTAAAAAAATTTTCAAAATTGTTAGATATTCCAAAAAATTTCAAAATTTTTGAGAATTTTATAAACTTTAAAAATTCGACAAAATTCCAAAAAAATTCAATATTTCCAAAATTTTCGAAATTTTACAAATTTTTCAAAAATTTTCAAAATTTGTCGAAATTCCAAAACATTTGAAATTTTCAAAACATTTTCTAAATTTCTCAAAATTTGTAAATATTTTCAATGGAGCATTCTGGCATCACCCATTGGCTCGAAACTGCACGGGCAGCCACGGCAGTGTTTCTACTAAATTGGCTGCAACTGCAGGCTCACTGCGCCCATCTAGCAGACCAATAATTTTAAAAATTGAAGGAAATTTTCAAAATTTTCAGAATATTTCAAAATTTGTCGAAATTCCAAAAAATTACAAAATTTTCAAAAATTTTCAAAATATTTAAAAATTTTTTTTAATTTGTCCAAATTCCAAAATATCTGAAAATTTCGAAACATTTTCTAAATTTCTCGAAATTTTCAAATATTTTAAATACACCCACTGACAGGGTCTAGGCTACATCTCGGGCAGCCAATGCATTCTCTGGGGTACCCAAATGGCAGTACCTACATGCTCGCTAGTCCCACCCAGCAGAACAGTAATTATAAAAAATAAAGGAAATATAAGAAATTTTCCAAAAATTTCAAAAATTTTCAAAATTGGTCGAAATTCCAAAAAAATTTCAAAATCTTCAAATTTTCAAAATTTTCATAATTTTCAAATTTTTGAAAAATTTAAAACAATTCAAATTATTCAAAAATTTTAAAAAATTTCCTAAATTCGACGAAATTCGAAAAAAATTCAAAATTTTCAAATATTTTCAAAATTCGTCTAAAATCCAAAAAATTTCAAAATTTTCAAAATTTTCCAAACTTTTTAAAATTTTCAAAACCTTATCAAAATTCGACGAAATTCAAAAAAAATTTCAACATTTACAAAATTTTCAAAAATTTTCAAGATTTTCAAAAACTTCAAAATTTGTAGAATTTCCAAAAAATTACAAAAATTTGAAAAATTTTAAACATTTTCAGAAATTTTCTAAATTTGTCGAAATTGCAAAAAATCTGAAAATTTCCAAACATTTTCTAAATTTCTCAAAATTTTCAAATATTTTCAATTCTCCCCCTATCAGAACTATTAGGTTCCAGGCTACACCTCAGGAATCCACGGCATGATATGGCCTACCACACTGACAGCATCTCCTTGCTCTCTGCTCCCACCTATCAGATCAATAATTACAAAAATTGAAGGGCGCTTAAGAAATTTTCAAATATTTTAAAATTTTCAAAATTGGTCGAAATTCCAAAATATTTCAAAATTTTCAAAATTCGACGAAATGCCAAATAAATTAAATTTTCAAAATTTTCAAAATTTTTCAAACTTTCCAAAAATTTTCAAAATTTGTTGAAATTGCAAATAATTAAAAAAATCCGAACATTTTCTAAATTTCTCAAAATTTTTAAATATTTCGAATACTCTTCCTGGCAGCTCCAATTGGCTCGAAGTTACTCTGGCAGCCACGGCATTCTCTGGGATACTACACTGGTACAACCTCCAGGCACTCTGCGCCCACCTAGAATGATAATTTAAAAAAGTGAAGAAATTTTCAAAATTTTAAAAAATTTTCAAAATTCCTCAATATTCCAAAAAAATTTTAAAGTTTTGAAAATTATTCAAAATTTTCAAAAATTTTAAAAATTTTCACAAATTTTTAAAATATGTCGAAATTAAAAAAATCTGAAAATTTGGAAACATTTTCTAATTTTCTCAAAATTTTCAAATATATTCAATACTCCCACTGGCAGGACCTATATGCTACACTTCGGGGATCCAAGGCATTCTCTGGGCTACCACACTGGCAGTACCTGGAGGTTCGCTAGACCCACCTATTATATAATAAAAATAATATATATAATTATAATTATAAAAATTGTAGGAAATTTAAGAAATTTTACAAAATTAAAAAAAAAACAATCAAAATTCGTCGAAATTCCAAAAATTTTCAAAATTTTCACTTTTTCAAAAATTTTCAAAATTTTCAAAAATTTTCAAAATTCGCCGAAATTCCAAAAAATTTCAAACTTACAAAATTTTCAAAAATTTTCAATAGTTTTCAAAATTTGTCGAAATTCCAAAAAGTCTGAAAATTTCCAAACATTTTCTAAATTTCTCAAAATTTTTAAATATTTTCAGTACTCCCCCTGGAAGTACCCATAGGCTCGATGCTACTCCTCGGGCAGCCACGGCATTGTCTTGGCTACCACAGTGGCACCTGCAGGGTAGCTACGCCCACTTAGAACAATAATTTTAAAAATTAGAGAAAATTAAAGAAATTTAAAAAAATTTTCAAAATTCTTTCATATTCCAAAAGATTTCAAAATTTTCAAACATTCTTTAAAATTTTGAAAAATCTTCAGAATTTGTCAACATTACAAAACAATCTGAAATGTTCTAAACATTTTCAAAACTTCTCAAAATTTTTAACATTTTCAATAGTCTCCCAGGCAGCACCCTTAGGCTCGATGATACTCCTCGGGCAGCCAAGGCATTATCTGGCCTATCACACTGGCAGAATCTGCAGGCTCCCTAGTCCCACCTAGCAGACCAATAATTATAAAAAATTATAGGAAATAAAATACAATTTCAAAAATTTTCAGAATTTTTAAAATTTTCAAAAATTTTGGAAATTTAAAAAAATTCCAAACAATTTCAAAATTTTCAAAATTTTAAAACATTCTAAGAATTTCAAAATTTAAAAAAACCTTCAAAACTTTTCAAAATTCGACGACATTCCGAAGAATTTCAAAATTTTCGAAAGTATCAAAAATTTTCAAACTTCATCAAAATATTCAAAAATCTTCAAAATTTGTTGAAATTCGAGAAAATCTGAAAATTTCCAAACATTTTGTAAATTTCTCAAAATTTTCAATTTCAATACTTCACCTGGTAGGACCGATAAGCTCGTGGCTACGCCTCGGGTAGCCACGGCATTCTCTCGGCTAAAACACTGGCAGAACCTGCATGCTCGCTGCTCCCACCTAGCAGACCAATAATTATAAAAATTAAAGGAAATTTAAATTTTCCAAAATTTGAAAATTTTCAAAAATTTTCAAAATTCGTCGAAATTCCAAAAATTTCAAAATTTTCAAAATTTTTAAAAATTTTCAAAAATTTCAAAGCTTTCAAAATTCTTTAAAAATTTTCAAAATTCGACGAAATTCCAAAAAAATTCAAAATTTTAAAATTTAAAAAAAATTTAAAAAATTTTCAAGATTTATCAAAATTTTCTAAAATTTTCAAAATTTGCCGAAATTCCAAAAAATATGAATTTTTCCAAACATTTTCTTAATTTCTCAAAAGGTTCTAAAATTTTCAATACTCCCCCTGGCAGGACCGATAGGCTCGAAGCTACACCTAGGGCAGGCACGGCATTGGCCTTTTTCAGGCAGCATCTGCTGGCTCACTGCTCCCACCTATCAGACCAATAATTATAAATATTAAAGGAAAATTAAGAAAATTTTACAATATCCACGATTTTCAAAAATTTTCAAAATATTTAGAATTTTAAAAAATTTCCAAACATTTTCTAAATTTCTGAAAATTTTCAAAATTTGTCGATATTCCAAAAAATCTGAATAATTGCAAACATTTTCTTAATTTCTCAGAATTTTCCAATATATTCAATATTCCCCTGGCAGGACCTATAGGATCGAAGCTACACCTTGAGCAGCCACGGCATTCTTTCTCCTACGAAACTGGCGGCGTCTGCAGGCTCGCTGGTCCCACCTAGCAGAGTAATTTTATAAATATGAAAGGAATTTGAAGTAATTTTTAAAAATGTTTCTGAAATTTTCATAATTCGACGAAATTGCAAAAAATTTAAAAATATTCTAAATTCTCAAAATTTTTCAAAACTTTTTAAAATCTTCAAAAATTTTCAAAACTTTTTAAAATCTTCAAAAATTTTCAAAATTTTTCAGAATTTTCAAAAATTTAAAAAACGTTTCAAAATGTTCAAAATTGTTCAATTTTCTCCCTCACAGGACCGATAATATCGCGGGTACACCACGGTCAGCCAGGACATTCTCTGGGCTAAAACACTGGCAGCACCTACAGTCTCGCTGCTCCCAACTAGCAGAACAATTAAACAAATTAAAGGAAATTTAACAGATTTCCAAAAATTTTCAAAATTTTTAAAAAATTTTCGAAATTTTCCAAATTTAACAATATTTTAAAAAATTTTCAAATTTTGTTGAATTTGCAAAAAATCTTTAAAATTTTCAAATTTTATGAAAATTTTCAAAATCTGTCGAAATTCCAAAAATCTGAAAATTTCCGAACATTCTCTATATTTCTCAAAATTTTCAAATATTTTCAATACTTCCCCTGGCAGGACCGATAGGCTCCAGGCTACACCTCGGGTAGCCACGGTATTCTCTGGCCTGCAACACAAATCTGCAGACTCTGTTCCCACCTAGCAGACCAATAATTACAAAAATTAGACATATAAGAAATTTAAAATTTTTTCGAAATTTTCAAATATCGTCGAAATTCCAAAAAATTTCAAAATTTTCATAAACCCTCAAAATTTTCAAAAATTGAAAAGACTCAATAATTTTCAAAAAACTTCCAAAATTTTAAAAAATTTTGAACAATTTTCCAAATTCGACGAAATTGCAAAAATTTTCAAGTTTTATCAAAATTATAAAAAATTTTCAAATATTTGTCGAAATTCCAAAAAATCTGAAATTTTCCAAATATTTTCTAGTTTCCTCAATATTTTTAAATATTTTCAATACTCCCCCTGGCAGCACACATAGGCTCGATTCTACTCTTCGGGCAGCCTAAGGGTACGAACACGTTGACGATGGTAGACTAGCTGGTAGAGTAGCTGGTAGCGGTAGTGGGGGAAATGAATCACTAGAATCATATGACACCGCACACGGACTCATGGATGGTCGCTTTTCTGCTAGCTTTCCAGCACGCTGTAAGCTCCAAGAATGGTTTCAGTCATTCTTTCAAGCTTGAAGCGCAAGTCTCGGCGTGGAGCAGAGAGGCATTGGAGAGGTGATCTGTGGACCAGATGTCAATGATGACTTGTGTAATTAGTAGAGACGACTTTTATCAATTATTTGTGTAATTCGTGCTTTTTAATTTACACAAATTTGTATTCTATTTTAAACTACGCGCGTGTGATTTACTTTTGACGTTAATTGGCCGTAACTCGGTAACAAGTAAAGATTTTGAGGAGCGGTAACTTTTAAAACGAATTTCCATTCTTACTCAACATTTTTCTCGCTTTGACCCCCCATCTAACATGAAAAACAAAAAAGTTTACCGCTTACCGCAAATTTTTTTCTGTGAGCAGATCACTTCAAAGTTAGTATTTTTTTCTCATTTTAAAAGCAATATTTTGTCTTCGAATTGTTTTCTATGCCTCCCTTGGACATTGACCTATCAATACAAAAAATTGCAGCGCGATTGTTTGAATATCATAGATGCTACGACGTGATAAGTTAAACGGAGCGGGAAATATCATTCTTGGTTACTCCGACTATCAGCCAGCGGCCTGTCAAGCTCCGCCTTGAGCATACCGCTTGCTTCACTCGTGGCGGGAATCCTGTGTCAGTGGTTGTAAAGTTTTAAAACACTGCCACACATTGGATGTAGAAAAACGTATTGCTCGTGTGTTCGAAAGACCTGCCACGACATTAACTTTTCGTATAGATTCAAAACTGGAAGTAGAATTTAATTAATTTTTTAATTACAAACTACTAATGAATTCGAATGAATGGACATCGTCGTTCACCAATAGGCCTGATTTGCAGTCTTCGACCTCATTTCAAGAGTTTAATCGCTTTCTTCTGTATGTGCCTTAATACCACGAAAAATAAAAAGATAAACAAATAAATAATAACTAATATCAATCAAATTATTGAGAATGTTCACTAGGCACTATTTTGTACGAACTGTACAGTTTACCTCAGTGTGAGTATAAGCCGTTCTTCCTGCAAAATAGGATTCCCTGGCAATTTTTCCAAGCCTTCTGTATGAAATCTTTGGTTAAATAGAGAAGATAATCGAAAGTTTCGATTTCCACTCTCGGGTAGCTAATGCATTTTTCTGGAAAGTTCCGCAGATATTTAAAAAGATAATATTCACCAAACGCAACCCTTTATTATTTGTAGGATGAAGGGAACACTCTCGAGAAAAGAATTCTTGTAATAATAATGACTTTGATTCTGCACTGTCTAATAAATCAAATTCGTCCTCACTACTTTAATCCCTTGCGATATCAAGTCTACACAGAGATTCCAAGGAGATGACCTAATCAGCTGTGAGTCAGCTGAGAGATTAAAGCGACCTGCAAACCTGCTCCAATTTGTGCACACCAAGCTTCCATGTCTTTCATAAACACTGCTAGCGGAGCCTGCTAGCTTTAAAGCTAGGCGCCAACGTGTTCGTACCCTAAGGCATTCTCGCCCAGAGAATGGCAGCACCCGCTGGCTCCCGGGCCCACCTAGCAGACCATTAATTTTAAAAATCAAAGGTAATTTGAGATATTTTCAAAAATTTTCGAAGTTTTTGAAATTTTAAAAAATGTTCAATATATTCGAAGATTTTCAAAATTCGTCGAACTTCCAAAAACATTCAAACATTTCAATAATGTTCCAAATTTATCAATATTTTCAAAAATTTTTAAAAATTTTGTCGAAATTCCATAAAATATGAAAATTTCCAAACATTTCCTAAATTTCTCAATGTTTTCAATCGTTTTCAATATTCCTCTGACAGGATCGATAGGCTTGAGGCTACACATCGGGTAGTCACGGCATTTACTGGGCTAAAACACAGGCAGCACTTGCATGCTCAGTGCTCCCACCTAGCAGACACATAAATTTGAAAAGTAAAGGAAATTTAACAGAATTTCAAAAATTTTCAAAATTTTCAAAAATTTTCAATAATTTTCAAAATTCGACGAAATTCCCAAAAATTTCAAATTTTCCAGAAATCTCAAAAATCTTCAAAAATTTCAACATTTTCAAAAAATTTTTTAATGTTTCAAAATTTTCAAAAATTTTCAAGAGTTGTTGAAATTCCAAAAAATCTTAAAATTTTCAAACATTTACTAAATTTCTTAAGAGTTTCAAATATTTTCAATATTCCCCCTGGCAGGACCGATAGGCTAGAGGCTACACCTTGGGCAGCTACGGCATTATCTGAGCTACCACACTGGCAGCACCTGCAGGCTCGCAGCTCCCACCTAGCAGACCAATAATTATAGAAATCAAAGGAAATTAAAAATTTTTCAAAAATTTTCAAATTTTTGGAACATTAATCGGAATTTAAAAAAATTTCAAAAATTTCAAAATCTTCAAAAATTTTCAAAGATTTTCAGAAATTTTCAAACTTCGACGAAATTCCGAAAAATTTCAAAATATTCAAACAATTTAATAATTTCCAAAATTATCAAAATTTCAAAACTTTTAAAATATTTGTAGAAATTCCAAAAAATCTGAAAATTTCAAAACATTTTCTACGTTTCTCAAAATTTTTATATATTTTCAGTACTCTCCCTGTCATCACCCATAGGCTCGATGCTACTCGGGCAGCCACAGCATTCTCTGGGCTGACTGGCAAATTCTGCATGCTCGCTTCTCCCACGTAGCAGATCAGTAATTATAAAAATTAAAAGAAAATTAAGAAATTTTCAAAAAATTTCAAAATTTTCAAAATTTTAAAGCATTTTCAAAATTTTCAAAATCTTGAAAAATCTTCAATATTTGTTGAAATTACAAAAAATTTTTAAAAAGACAAAAATGTCCCAGGTTTATCGAAATTTTCAAAATTTTTCAAAATTTGTCGAAATTCCATAAAATCTGAGGATTTCCAAACATTTTCTAAATTTCTCAGTTTTCAAACGTTTTCAATACTTCCCTAACAGGACGATAAGCTTGAGGCTACTCTTCGGGCAGCCACGGCATTCTCTGGGCTAAAACACTGGCAAAACCTGCATGCTCGCTGTTCCCACGTAGCAGACCAATAATTATAAAAATTAAAAGAAATTTAAGAAATTTTCAAAAATGTTCACAATTTGACAAAATTCCAATATATTTCAAAATTTTCAAAATTTTAAAATATTGTCAAAAAATTTCAAAATTTCCAAAAAACTTAAAAAATTTTCAAAATTCGACGAAATTCCGAAGAATTTCAAAATACTAAAATATTTCAAAAATTTTCAAAATTTATCAAAATATTAAAAAATTTTCAAAATTTGTCGAAATTCCATAAAATCTTCATAATTTAAAAACCCTTCCTCAATTTTTCAACGTTTTCAAACGTTTTCAATATTCCTCTGAGAGGACCGACTTGAAGCTACACATAGGGCAGTCACGGCATTTTCTGGGCTAAAACACAGGCAGCACTTGCATGCTCGCTGCTCCCACCTAGCAGACACATAAATTTGAAAAGTAAAGGAAATTTAAGAAAATTTCAAAAATTTTCAAAATTTTCAACAATTTTCAAAATTCGACGAAATTCCCAAAAATTTCAAATTTTCCAGAATTCTCAAAAATTTTAAAAAAATTTAAAAAATTTCAATAATTTCAAAAATTTTTTATATTTTTCAAAATTTTCGAAAATTTTCAAAAGTTGTTGAATTCCAAAAAATCTTAAAATTTTCAAACATTTACTAAATTTCTTAAGAGTTTCAAATATTTTCAATACTCCCCTGGCAGGACCGATAGGCTAGAGACTACACCTCGGGCAGCCACGACATTATCTGAGCTACCACACAGGCAGCACCTGCAGGCTCGCAGCTCCCACCTAGAGACCAATAATTATACAAATTAAAGGAAATTAAAAATTTTTCAAAAATTTTCAAAATTGTCAAATTTTTGGAAAAATTCATCGGAATTAAAAAAATTTTTCAAAACTTTCAAAATCATCAAATATTTTCAAAGATTTTCAGAAATTTTCAAAATTCGACGAAATTCCAAAAAATTTCAAAATATTCAAACAATTTAAAAATTTCCAAAATTATCAAAATTTCAAAAATTTTAAAAAATTTGTAGAAATTCCAAAACATCTGAAAATTTCAAAACATTTTCTACGTTTCTCAAAATTTTTTACATATTTTCAATACTCCCCCTGTCATCACCCATAGGCTCGATGCTACTCGGGCAGCCAAAGCATTCTCTGGGCTACCACACTGGCAGTACCTACAGGCTTGCTAGTCTCACCTAGCAGATCAATAATTATAAAAATTATAGGAAATTTAAGAAATTTTAAAAAATCTTTAAAATTTTTAAAATTTCCAAAAATTTTCATAATTCGTCCAAATTCCAAAAAATTTCAAAATTTTCAAAATTTTCAAAAATTTTCAAAAATTTTCAAAATTCCATGAAATTCCTGAAAATTACAAAATTTTCGTTTTTTTTAAACCAAAAAAAGTTCCCAATTTATCAAAATTTTCAAAAATTTTCAAAACTTGTCGAAATTCTATAAAATCTGGAAATTTCCAATCATTTTCTCAATTTCTGTGTTCAAACGCTTTCAATACTCGCCTGACAGGACCCATAAGCTTGAGGCTACACATCGGCCAGCCACGGCATTCTCTGTGCTTAATCATTGGCAGCACCTGCATGCTCGCTGCTGCCACGTAGCAGACCAATAATTATAAAAATTAAACGAAATTTAAGAAGTTTTGAAAAATTTTCAAAATTTATCAAAATTTTCAAAATTTTACAAAATGTATCAAAATTTTCAAAAAATTTCAAAATTCGTCCAAATTCCAGAAAATTTCGAATTTTTCAAAACTTTAAAAAACACTCAAAATCTTCAAAACTTTCTAAAATGTTCATAATTTTCAAATTTTTCGATAATTAAAAAAAATTAGAATTATTCAAAAATTTTCAAAATTTGTTGAAATTAAAAAAAAACTGAAATTTTCCAAACATTTTCTAAATATCTCAAAATTTTCAAATATTTTCAATACTCCCCCTTGTAGCACCGATTGGCGCGAAGTTACTCGGGAAGCCACGGCATTCTCTGGACTACTACACTGGCAGCACCTGAAGGCTCGCTGCGCCCACCTAGAAGACCAATAATTTTAAAAATTGAAGGAAATTTTCAAAATTTCCAAAATATTCAAAATTCCTCGAAATTCCAAAAATATCCAAATTTTCAAAATTATTCAAAATTATCAAAATTTTCAAAAATTTTCAAAATTCGACGTAATTCCAAAAAATTTAAAAACTTTCAAGATTTTAAAAAATTTAAAAAATTTTTAAAGTTTATAAAAATTTTCAAAATTTGTCGAATTTCCAAAAAATCTGAAAATTTACAAACATTTTGTATATTTCTCACAATTTTTAAATATTTTCAATACTCCCCCTGGCAGGATTGATAGGCTCTAGGCTACAACTCGGGTATCCACGGCATTCTCTGGCCTAAAACACTGGCAGCATCTGCAGGCTCGCTGCTCCCACCTAGCAGGCAATAATTACAAAAATTAAAGGACGTTCAAGAAATTTTTAAAAATTTTCAAAATTTTCTAAAAATTTTCAAAATTTGTCGATATTCCAAAAAATTTGAAAATATCCGAACATTTTCTAAATTTCTCAAAATTTTTAAATATTTTCAATACTCCCCCTGGCAGCACCGATTGGCTCGAAGTTACTCGTTCAGCCACGGCATTCTTTGGGCTACTAGACTGGCAGCACCTGCAGGCTCGCTGCACCCTCCTAGAAGAAAATGGAAATTTTCAAAATTTTAAAAAATTGTCAAGATTCCTCAAAATTCCAAAAAAAAAAAATTTGTCATAATTATGCAAAATTTTCAAAAATCTTCAGTATTTTAAAAAATTTTCAAAATTTGTCGAAAATTAAAAAAATAGGAATATTTCGAAACATTTTCTAAATTTCTCAAAATTTTCAAATATTTTCAATACTCCCCCTGGCAGGACCTATAGGCTACACATCGGACAGCCAAGGCATTATCTGGGCTACCACCTTGGCAGTACCTGCAGGCTCGCTAGTCACCTAGCACACCAATATTTATAAAAATTAAAGGACATTTAAGAAATTTTCAAAAATTTTCAAGGATGGTCGAAATTCCAAAAAATTTCAAAAATTGCAAATTTTCTAAACATTTTCAAAATTCATCGAAATTCCAAAAAAATTTAAAAAATTTAAAAAATATTCCAAAATATTCATAATTTTCCAAAATTTTCAAAATTTTCACAATTATAATAATAATAATAATAATACTTATTAATACTATACACTTGAGCTACATTAGGCATTGCAGCCCGAAAGAGCAGAAGCTCGTGCTCGGGCGCAGACGAAATTCCAAAAAATTTCAAAATATACAAAATTTTCAAAAATTTTCAAAATTTGTCGAAATTCCAAAATTTACAAAAATTTTAAAAATTTTCAAAAATTTTCAAAATTTGTTGAAATTCCAAAAAATCTAAAAATTTCTAAACATTTTCTAAATTTCTCAAAATTTTCAAATATTTTGAATACTCCCCTGGCAAGACTGATAGGTTCCATGCTACACCTCGGGTATCCACATTCTCTGGCCTACCACAATGGCAGCATCTGCTGGCTCTCTGCTTCCACCTATCAGACCAATATTAACAAAAATTAAAGGACGTTTAAGAAATTTTCAAAAATTTTCAAAATATACAAAAAATTTCAAAATTCGGCGAAATTCCAAAAAATTTCAAAATTTTCAAAATTAAAAAAAAATTTCCAATACTTTCAAAATTTTTGAAAATTTAAAAAAATTTTCAAAATTATACGAAATTCCAAAAAATTTCAATATTTTCAAAATTTCCAAGATTTTTCAAATTTTTCAAAAATTTTCAAAATTTGTCGAAATTCCAAAAAATCTGAAAATTTCCAAACATTTTCTAAATATCTAAAATTTTTAAATATTTTCAATACTCCCTTTGGCAGCACTGATTGGCTCGAAGTTACTCGGGCAGCCACGGCATTCTCTGGGCTACTACACTGGCAGCACCTGCAGGCTCGCTGCGCCCGCCTAGAAGACCAATAATTGGATCATGACTTGTTAAAAAGGCTTAAGTCCAGTTTTACACCTTTTTTAGTAAATTATATTGTCGAGTTCTTGACATATAGATGCATACTTTAGTGTTGAAAGGACTTTATTGCTACCCATCCTTGACCAAACACTAAAGCTTCAATCTTTTCTTGTGGTGTCAGTAGGACTTAAGTCCTTTTAACACTGAACTCTGTATGAACAGAGTGAAAACCATTACACGTGGAGATAACTCTGATCGTGTCTAGGACTGAGTGATTCTCTTTTTTATTATTCATGATTATGTCAATGTTGTAAGATGGCTGAATTAGGTGAAATTGTTAATGAAAAAACAAAAAAAGGAAGGATGTAAGAAATGACAGCTTATATTCTAGGAATATAATAAAATATACTCGTGAAACAGGACAACCATACATAAACAGTCGGAAGAAACAAATTCCTGCAAGGAAAACTGGAAACAAGTGTAGGTAAGTGAAAAAGCAAGGTTAAGTGAGAAAAAATTATTTGGATATAAAATATGTGAAGAACTAAATAATATTAATCAATGGTAATGTAATGTAATACAGTGTTTATGAAATTTCTTTCAGTTGTAGACTGCAATGCTTTGTAAAGCTTAACGAAGACAAACAGTTGGATATCTTATCCCATTTCAACAATGACTTTGTAAACAAGGACACCCAAGATTTACATCTTCAACGCTTAATAGAAATGGCACCTGCCAGTCGTAAAAGACGGAGAAAGGCCGATAGTAATAAGGAGAGGGGTGCTAGTTTCACCTACCATGTATTGTGCTATGGTGAGAAATTAAAAGTTTGTCAGAAGGTATTTCAGAAAAACGTGTCAAGCGTTTAAGGGACCTTCTAATGCAAGGGAAATCACCTAAGGACCAGCGTGGTAGGCATCCAAGCCAGAAAGCAGTAACAGTTCCAGAACAAACCAAAATACAGAACCATATTTCATCGTACCCAGTGAAGGAGAGTCACTATTCAGGAAGAACATACCAGTACCTTGATGCTCGACTAACAATCAATGCTATGTATGACATGTTTAAAGAAAAACATCCAGAGAGCAATGTGAAATATCATTATTACAGGCAGTACTTTCATGAATACTTTGAACTTTCGTTTGGTCGTCCTCAGGTGGATACTTGTGTAGTTTGTGAGGAACTGAAGCTGAAACTTAAAAGTCCCCACCTTAATGATGTTGCAAAAAGAGTGGCTGTGGCTGAACTTTTAATACATAGAAGACTTGCAAAGAAATTCTACAGCAGTGTAAAAGAGTCCGAGCAGGACAGTGTCAGGACAGTATTAACACACATGCCACAGCAATAGATTACATGCAGAATCTACCTTTGCCACATATTCCTATACAAACGATATTCTATTTACGTCAGCTCTGGGTCAATGTATTTTGCATATATGACCTGAAAAGCAAAAAATTTTCATTTTATTTATACCATGAAGGTATTGCTCGAAAGGGAGCAAATGAAGTTTCTTCTTTTGTGATGGATTACATCAATACAAACATTCCCTCTGATGTAAAAGAGTTACATTTATACTCTGACGGATGTGTGGGACAAAACAAGAACCATACGGTTGTACCTATGTTTCTATCACTTACTGATAAAGGGCGTTTTAATACAATCATTCAGAGATTTCCCATTCGCGGACATTCCTTTTTACCTTGTGATAGGGTATTTGGAATGGTGAAGAAGAAGCTTAGAAAAGTACACATTACTTATTTTACAGAGTACGAAAAGTGTCGCCACTGTGAAAATGATTGAATCCAGTGACATATTGAATTTTAGTAGCTGGTGGACACAATACTGTAAGAAAACAACACCATCAATGGAAACCATGAAACATTCTGTGCCCCGATCTGAAAAAGTTACATTTAAACCTTGTGACTATATGGAATTTAAGTACTCTTCAGATTTGAAAGATGTGTAGTGACTTCACCTTACATCAGCAGCCCTGTATGTCATACATTTAAGCTTGCACAGTCTAATATTATGAATGCTGTAGCTTTTCCAAACACCTTAGCATATCCAGAAGGCAGTGTCCCCATCAACACCAAGAAATTAGCGGACGTTCAAAAAGCATTGCCATATATTCCCCATGGAGGAGAAGAAGAGATTTTCTACCAAGAGGTTATTAACTGGAACAACATGGCCGAAGCAGATGATGTTAGTGAAGAAGACTGAAGGAACATTGTTAAATCAGTGTTCTTAAATTGACTTAGTGCCTGCCTTACTACAGTTCATATTTTGTTCATTATATGTTTAAATTTTGTAAAAAAAAATATGTTACTTCTATAATATTATTAGATACCTGCAAAAATGTAACAGATAAACTTTTATTTGAATGTAATGGTCATTCAGCAAAAATATATTACAACACTATTGAGTTCATAAAGAGAGGTACTAGTTTAACATCACAAAATGTATGATTTTAATTGAGAATAACAATAACTAAAACAATAAGAAGTGATATTTTTGGAAATATTTTTATTTTTTTGGAAACGAATTATTAAAAGGACTTAACTCCATGCATTATAAACGCCTTAAAGTACATTAAAAACGTTTCGGTATTGAAAAATGTTGTAATAAACATGTCAGAGAATAACAGCAGCAACACTTACTGTAATTTGAATTCAAGTCACACAATTGAAACAGACGGCAAACAGTTTTTTTAGTTTTCTCAAGAGTAGAGTCAATGGACTTAAGTCCTTTTAACAAGTCATGATTCAATTTTTAAAATTAAAGGAAATTTTCAGAATTTTAAAAAATTTTCAAAATTCCTCGAAATTAAAAAAAATTTGAAAAATTTCAAAATTAATCAAAATTTTAAAAAATTTTCAAAATTTGTCGCAATTAAAAAAATCTGAATATTTCGAAACATTTTCTAAATTTCTCAAAATTTTCAAATATTTTCAAAAATTTTCAATATTTTCAAAAATTTTCAAAATTTTAAAAAATTTTCAAAAATTCCACGAAATTCCAAAAAATTTCAGAATTTGAAGTTTTTCTAAAATTTTTTAATTTTCAAAAATTTACAAAATTTTCATTTTCAAAATTTTTCAAAATTCGACGAAATTCCAATGAATTTCAAAATTTTTAAAAATTTTCAAAAATTTAAAAAATTTTCAAAATTTGACAAAATTCCAAAAAATTTCAAAATTTTCAAAATTTTAAAATATTTTCAAAAATTCCAAAATTTTCAAAAACCTTCAAAAATTTTCAAAATTCGACGAAATTCCGAAGAATTTCAAAATTTTCAAAAATTTAAAAATTCTCAAAATGTATCAAAATATTCTAAAAATTTCAAAATTTGTCGAAATTCCATAAAAACTGAAAATTTCCAAACACTTCCTCAATTTCTCAAAGTTTTGAACCCTTTTCTATATTCCTCTGACAGGACCGATAGACTAGAGGCTACAATGGGGGCAGTCACGGCATTCTTTGGGCTAAAACTCTGGCAGCACTTGCATGTTCGCTGCTGCCACCTAGCAGACCCATAATTTTAAAAAGTAAAGGAAATTTAAGACATTTTAAAAAATTTTCAAAATTTTCAAAAATTTTCAACAATTTTCAAAATTCGACGAAATACCAAAAAATTTCAAAATTTGCAAAATTCTCTAAAATTTTCAAAAATTTCAGTAATTTCAAAAATTTTCAAAAAGTTCAAAATTTTAAAATATTTTTAGAATTTGTCGAAATTCGAAAAAATCTTAAAATTTCCAAACATTTCCCAAATTACTCAAAATTTTCAATTTCAACACCACCTGGAAGGACCGATAAGCTCGTGGCTACATCTCGGGGAGCCACTGCTTTCTCTGGGCTAAAACACTGGCAGAACATGCATGCTCGCTATTCCCACCTAGCAGACCAATAATTATAAAAATTAAAATAAATTTAAGGAATTTTCAAAATTTTCAAAATAAAAAAAAAGAATTTTAAAAATTCGTCGAAATTCCAAAATATTTCAAACACTTCAAGAATTTTAAAATATTTGAAAAATTTTCAAAATTTCTCGATATTTCTAAAAATCTTAATATTTCCAAACATTTGCTCAATTTCCCAAAATTTTCAAATATTTTCCATACTCCCCCTGACAGAACCTATAGGATCGATGCTACATCTCGGGCAGCCAAGGCATTCTCTGCGCTACATCACTGGCAGCATCTGCTGGCTCGCTGCTGCCATCTAGGAGATCAATAATTATTAATATCAAAAGAAATAAAAGAATTTTTTTTAAAATTTAAAAAATTTTCAAAATTCGAAGAAATTGCAAATCATTTCAAAATTTTCAAGATTCTCAAACATTTTCAAAAAATTCAACATTTTTTTTTTAATTTTCAAAAATTTTCAGTTTTTAAAATTTTCAAAAATTTTAAAAATAATCCAAATTTTAAAAAATTTCAAAAATTTTCAAAATCTGTCGATATTCCAAAGAATCTGAATATTTCCAAACATTTTCCCAATTTCTCAAAATTTTTAAATATTTTCAATACACCCTCCAGGCAGGACCGATAGGCTTAAGGCTACACCGGGCAACCATGGTATTCTCTGGCCTACCACACTGGCTGCAATAGCAGAGCCTGCAATAGCAGAGCTGCTCCCACCTAGCAGACCAATAATTACAAAAATTAGATATTTAAGAAATTTTCAAAAATGTTCATAATTTTCATAATTTGAAAAATTTTCAGAATTCGTCGAAATTCCAAAATATTTCAGAAATTTCAAATATTTTCTAAAATTGCAAAAATTTAAAAAATTTCGAAGATTTTCAAAAATTTTCAATACTTGAATTTAGAAAAAATATCAAAATTTTCAAAATTTTCAAAAATTTCAAAAATTTTCAAAATTTGTCGAAATTCCTAATTTCTGAAAATTTCCAAATATTTTCTAAATTTCCCCAAATTTTCAAATATTTTCAGTACTCTTCCTGGCAGGACTGACAGGCTCGAAACTACACCTCTGGTATCCACGGCATTGGCCTATCACGCATTTGCAGGCTCGCTGCTTCCACCTAGCAGACCAATAACTACAAAAATTAAAGGACGTTTAAGAATTTTCAGAAATTTTGAAAATTTTGAAAAGTTTTCAAAATTTGTCGGAATTCCAATAAATTCCAAAATTTTGAAAATTTTAAAAAATTTCCAAAACTCAAAATTTTTGAAATTTTAAAAAATTTTCAAAATTCTTCGAAATTCCAAAAAATTTCAAAATTTTCAAAATATTTCTAAATTTTCAAAATTTACCATAATGTTAAAAAAATTTCAAAGTTATTTCAAATTCCAAAAAATCTTAAAATTTCCAAACATTTACTAAATTCCTTAAGAGTTTCAAATATTTTCAATACTCCCCCTGGCAGGACCGATAGGCTCCAGGCTACACCTTGGGCAGCCACGGCATTATCTGGGCTAACGCACTGGCAGCACTTGTAGGCTCGCAGCTCCCACGTAGCAGACCAATAATTATAAAAATTAAAAAAAAATTAAGAAATTTTGAATAATTTTCAAAATTTTGAATAAAGCTTTAAAAAATATACAAATCGTTTCAAAATTTTCAAAAACTTTCAAAATTCGTCGTAATTCCAGAAAATTTCGAATTTTTTAAAATTTCAAAAATTTTTTAAATTTTCAAAATTTTCAAAATTTTTTAAAATTTTCTAGTATTTTCAAAATTTCAAAATTTTTAAAAATTTTCAAAATTCGTCGAAATTCCAAAAAATTTAAAAATTTTCAAATATTTTCTAAAATTTTAAACTTTTCAAAATTTTCCAAAATTTTCAAAAATTTTCAAAATTCGACGAAATTCCAAAAATTTTCAAAAGTTTAAAAATTTTCGAAAATTTGAAAAAGTCCCGGATTTATAAAAATTTTAAAAATTTTGAAATCTTGTCGAAATTCCATAAAATCTGAAATATCCAAACATAAACGTGAATTTCTCAGTGTTCAAACGTTTTCACTACTCCCCTGACAGGACCGATAGGCTTGAGGCTACACATCGGGCAGCCACGGCATTCTCTGGGCCAAGACACTTGCAAAACCTGCATGCTCGCTTCTCCCACGTAGCAGACCAATAATTATAAAAATTAAAAGAAATTTAAGAAATTTTCAAAAATTTTCAAAATTGTCAAAATCTTCAAAATTTCCAAAATTCTCAAAATTCCAAAAAATTTCAAAATTTTCAAAATTTTAAAACATTTTAAAAATTTCCTGAGTTTTCAAAACCCTTCAAAAATTTTCGAAATTCGACGAAATTCCGAAAAATTTCAAAATTTTAAAAAATTTCAAAAATTTTCATAATTGATAAAATTTTTTAAAAATTTTCAAAATTCGTCGAAATTCGAAAAAATCTGAAAATTTCCAAACATTTTCTAAATTGCTCAAAATTTTCAATTTCAATACTTCACCTGGTAGGACCGATATGCTCGTGGCTACATTTCGGGGAGCCACGGCTTTCTCTGGGCTAAAACACTGGCAGCACCTGGAGGCCAGCTGCGCCCACCTAGCAGAACAATAATTAAAAAAATTAAAGAAAATTAAAGAAATTTTCAAAAATTTTGAAATTCTTCCATATTCCAAAAAATTTCAAATTTTCAAATATTGTTCAAAATTTTCAAAAATTTTCAAAATTTGTCGAAATTACAAAAAATCGGAAAATTTCCAAACATTTTCAAAACTTCTCAAAATTTCTAAATATTTTCAATACTCCCCCAGGCAGCACCCATATGCTGGATGCTACTCCTCGGGTAGCCACGGCATTGTCTGGCCTATCACATGGCAGTACCTTCAGGCTCACTATTCTCACCTAGCAGACCAATAATTATAAAAATTATAGGAAATTTAAGACATTTTAAAAATTTTCAGAATTCGTCGATATTCCATAAAATTTCAAAATTTTCAAAATTTTTCAAAAATTTCAAAATTTTCACAAATTTTCAAAATTTTCAAAATTTTCAAAAATTTAAAAATTTTTTTAAATTTATAAACATTTTTAAAATTTGTCGAAATTCTAATTTCTGAAAATTTACAAACATTTTCTAAATTTCTAAAAATTTTCAAATATTTTCAGTACTCCCCCTGGCAGGGCTGACAATCTCGAAACTACACTTCGGGTATCCACGGCATTGGCAGATAATAAAACTGCTTGAGAGTGAGTGAGATGTATCGGACAACTCAGTGAGTGGTAAAGGGTCGAGTGAATGTTTAGTCTGAATTTCATATTAATAAATATTTTCCCCTCCTGGACATATCTCACTCGTGACTCTGAGTTGTTACATTTTATCGCCTAGACATAGCTGTGCAAGTTATCAATGTTTAGACTAGAGCTCCTTGCAGAGGCAAGTCTTCGTCACATTCGGTTTGTAAATATACTTTCGTTTAGATCATAGAGTTGGAAAGTGTTCAGTTTCAAACTTCATTTGTTAATATTTTGAAACAACACCACATATTATTCACTAAATCAGTTACTGGAAATGAGAAGTAGGAAGTATTTTCCTGTCATTGAAGACTTGAAGACAAGTGCAAAGGAATTTGTAACATGATATTCACAGAAGCACAAAAAAAATCTTATGAATGTGTAACAATATAATGTGATGATAAACTTACCTATACGTGTATACTGTATATTATTAGTATTTCATTTCTAATGACTCGTCTGAGTGATACAACCTGTTCGGTAATTCTACTCTATCTTCCTCCACTTCGTCCTACAGTAATGAAACTTCATAATCTTCAAGTAGGTGTTTAGTTACATTGTGCAATGTAACGCAGCACAATATGATCAAAGACATTTTCAATTAGAACTCTTATTTTGCTTCGGAGAATTGGAAATTGTTGCTTCACTTGGCCGAAACACCTCTATAATCGCACGTTCTTTCGTTACCGGTATATATTTATTGTAGGCTCTTTGCTGTGGAGTGATGGTAAAGTAATAAGCCAAGGAGCAATTCTGTGGCTCCAAGGCAAAATGTGTTAGGCCTCTATTTCATTTCTTTCACTTTTCAAGAGCGAGCATGTACAGATATAATTTGAACAACCTTATAAAATGGTAGGAATTATGTTTCATAACAATGGATTAGACAAAAAAAATAATAGAGATATACATGTTATCTTTTGCCACAATAAAGATGCCAGCAGGATGCACAACATATCGCAAAATTTCATTTTCAACAAACATTTAAATATCATGTTTTGCCTTGGAACCACAGAATTCCATAGTCCATATTACCTAGAAGAAGTGCATTGGCATTATTGCCAATCATTACTCTAGAAACATCCGAATTTCTCCATATAGGCCTAATATAGAAATAATTATCCACGCTTGTAAATTCTTCCTTGACATTGCAGGTATCTCGTACATTAAGGCTCGCAACACCTTTTTGTTTTGCTAAAATACTCATCGGCATGTTCATTGTTTAAAAAAAAAATATTGGTATAATTCACAGCTTCACAGGCGTCCGGAAATGAATACTTCCTTTTTGCATTCTGTAACTCTTGGACAGTTGTTGGAAATTGAACGCAATTAAATGCTTCTAATTTCAAAGAATCCGCAATTTTGCAGCAGTTAGAATTTGTTTTATAAAAGAAAGCTATAAGGATAATGACTGGGTTACATAGAAGGACATCATGTAAAAAGATATTCCGAAATTTGTACATTGCGAGTAGGTCTACACTCTTTCACTGAGTCCACACCTGTGGAGTAATGGCTAGCACGTCTGGCCGCGAAAACAGGTGGCCCGGATTCGAATCTCGGTCGGGGTAAGTTACATGGTTGAGGTTTTTTCCGAGGTTTTCCCTCAACCCAATTTGAGCAAAAGCTGGGTAACATTCGATGCTGGACTACGGACTCATTTCACTGGCATTATCACCTTCATCTCATTCAGACGCTAAATAACCTGAGATGTTGATACAGTGTCGTAAAATAACCTACTTCAGGGTAACTTACGTTAGTCGGCAGACTCGCTAGCTGCTGATCAGGAGTTGCACTCGGGCTTGAGTTAGATTTTTCCTTGGACTGACTACCTGGTTGAGTTTTTTTTCCGAGGTTTCCCCAAACGTAAGGCAAATGCCAAATAAACTATAGCGAATCCTCGGCCTCACTTCATCTCACCAAAAAATTGTTTAACTCTTGTTTCGTATCTTGAAGCTTTAATGCTAACACAAGATCTATGGAATACAATGAAATGAAAATTGACACGGTACCATGGGAAATATCCATATCCTCTGGAACGCCCATTTGAAAACCTGGATTGCCCACATAAGAAAATTCTCATTTTCAGTTCATTGTCGAGAGCTGTTCCTCTTTTCCCATTTGAATCTTGCAAAAAATTCCGCGCTAGCCACTGTACGTCCTCCTTCTTAAATTTGTACAAATCTTTGTAACTATGTTTACAAGCTTCTTTGCGATATTTATACCTTTTCTTCTGCGTTATACAACAATAATATACCTCGAAATTACGATTTTTTAACTTCACTCAACCGCCTTGAGTAACCTATTCAGTTAACTCAGAAAGTTGGTAGTATAAACTCAATTATATGAGTGAGAGGTAACGTTTATTAATATCGAATAGTGACTTGTCTCTCGTATGTTGCAACATCAATGGCCGGTTTTTCCAAGTATTGTTAGAAAAATTAACGACTGTTAAACTCTAAACAGTTTGTTAATTAATAAAATTGTATTTTTTCAACACCAGTTTGGTTTAACAGATTGTTAACAGTTTGTTAATTTTAAATGTAAGATGTCGGGCAGTTAATTCATTTAACAGTTGGTTAAATATGGCCATGTCTCCACAGCTGTTCGAACAGAAGTTGCGAAATTAATATTTTGTGTCTCTCTGTAGGGAATGTTTAGCATATGACTGGTAATATAACATTTAAAAAATACTTTGGACTGTTTAAATAAATCAGTGTTATTTTATTTCTTTCGTATTTCGTATCCATAATAGCAATGAGGAAATATAACCTTACTTTGTAATTATTATTCAGTACGTCACCTACAACTTTTGTCAACTGTTTGTTTATGGAGCGTGGCCTACTATAACAGGTTGTCACTTTATGCTAGTTTCATGACTCATTCTATAATATGGAATTTAAAGATTAATTTTAGCCAATGAAAAATGTGTAGAATCATTGCCAACTGCTATTGAGTAGTTAAAATAGTGCTAACAGACGTTATAGTTAAGTGTTGGTTATCTTAAACAAAATTATGTTGAACAAATGGAAAATACATTAACAAAGCGTTAAAAATAAACAGACTGTTAATTTAACATTCGTTAAGCAAAATTAAACATTACTTGGACAAACTAGCCACAAGAGTTGTAACTCAAGGATCAAAGGTCAGTGCCAGACCGATTGAGAGATAAGTATGTTTATTAATACACATGCAATTTAGAACTCGGAATTGTCACGTGATAAGTAACAACTCAACATTATTAATATCTCCCATTGTCTGGCCTATCACTCTGGCATCTGCAGGCTCGCTGATCCAACCTAGCACACCAATAGTTACAAAATTTAAAGGACGTTTAACAAATTTTCAAAAATTTTCAAAATTTTCAAAAATTTTCAATATCCGTCGCAATTCCAAAAACTTTCAAAATTTTAAAAAATTTCCAAAACTTCCAAACTTTTTGAAATTTTAAATAAATTTTCAAAATTCGTCGAAATTCCAAAAAATTTCAAAATTTTCAAAATTTCCAAAAATTTTCAAAATTATGAAAAAATTTTTAAATTTTCAAATTTTCAACAATTTTCCAAATTCGACGAAATTCCAAAAATTTCAAATTTACGAAATTTACAAAAATTTTCAAAATTTTGAAAACTTCAAAATTTGTCGAAATTCCAAAAACCCTGAAAATTTTCGAACATTTTCTAAATTTCTCAAAAATTATAAATATTTTCAATACTCCCCCTGCAAGTACCCATAGGCTCGATGCTACTCCTCGGGCACCCACGGCATTCTCTGGGCTACCACACTGGCAGCAACTGCAGGCTAGCGCCCACCTAGCAGAACAATAATTAAAAAAATTAAAGAAAATTAAAAAATTTTAACAATTTTCAAAATTCTTCCATAATCCAAAAAATTTCAAAATGTTCAAATATTCTTCAAAATTTCCAAAGATTTTCAAAATTTGTCGAAATTACAAAAAATCTAAAAACTCCCAAACATTTTCAAAACTTCTCAAAATTTTAAATATTTTCAATACTCCCCAGGCAGCACCCATAGGCTGGATGCCAGGGGCAGTATAGAAAATATTTGAAAATTTTGAGAAATTCAGAAAATGTTTAAAAATTTTCAGTTTTTTTGGAATTTCGACAAATTTTGAAAATTTTTGAAAATTTTCATAAACTTTGAAAATATTTGAAATTGTTTTAAATTTTGAAGATTTTGAAATTTTTTGGAATTCCGTGGAATTTTGAAAATTTTTAAAATTTTAAAAAAATTTGAGTTTGAAACTTTTGAAATTTTTTGGAACTTAGGCGCATTTTTTAAATTTTTTTAAATTTTGAAAAATTTTTTAAATTTTCAAAATTTTTGAAAATAATGAAAATTTTTATTTTTTTGGAATTTCGACGAATTTTGAATATTTTCGGAAAATTTTGATAATTTTAGAAAATTTCTTAAACGTCCTTTAATTTTTGTAACTATTGGTCTGCTAGGTGGGAGCAGGGAGCATGCAGATACTGCCAGTGTAGTAGGCCAGAGAATGCCGTGGCTGCCCGTGGTGTAGCCTGGAGGCTATCGGTCCTGCCAGGTGGAGTATTGAAAATATTTGAAACATTTGAGAAATTTAGAAAATGTTCGGAAATTTTAAGATTTTTTGCAATTGCAACAAATTTCGAAAATTTTTGAAAATTTTGATAAATTTTGAAAATTTTTGAAAATCGTGAAAATTTTAAAATTTTCTTAAATTTTCTTTAATTCTTATAGGTGGGAGCAGCGAGCCTGCAGAGGCATATCAGGCCAGACAATGCCGGGGCTGCCCGAGGTGTTGCCTCGAGCCTATCGGTCCTGCCAGGGGGAGTATTGAAAATTTTTTAAACTTTTGAGAAATTTAGAAAATGTTTGGAAATTTTCAGATTTTTTTTAATTTCGACAAATTTTGAAAATTTGGATAATTTTTTTACATTTTTTTAATTATTAAAATTTTGAAATTTTTGGAATTTAAACGAATTTTTAAAAATTTTTTAAAAATTTTGAAAAATTTTTAACATTACAAAAACTGAAAATATTTGAAAATTTTGAAAATATTAAAATTTTTTGGAATCTCGAACAATTTTGATAATTTTTTAAAATTTTGCAAAATTTCATAAATTCCCTTTAAATTTTTTTAATTATTGGTCTCTGCTAGTTGGGAGCAGCGAGCCTGCAGGTGCTGCCAGTGTTTTAGCCCAGAAAATGCCGTGGCTGCCCGAGGTGTACCGTCGAGCATATCGGTCCTGTCAGGGGAATATTGAAAACGTTTGAAAATTCTGAGAATTTGAGAAAATGTTTGGAAATTTTCAAATTTTATGGGATTAAGATAAATTTTGAAATTTTTTTAAATTTTGATAAATTTGGAACATTTTTTGAAATTTTTTAAAATTTTGAAAATTTTTATTTATTTTTTTGAATTTCATCGAATTTTGAAAATTATTGAAAAATTTCAAAAATTTGAAATTTCTGAATATTTTCGAAAATTTTGAAAATTTTGAATTTTTTTGGAATTTTTTCTAATTTTGAACATTTTTTAAATTTTCAAAAATTTTGAAGGTTTTGAAAATTTTGAAATTTTTTTGGAATTTATTCGAATTTTGAAAATATTTTAAAATTTTACAAAATTTTGAGTTTTGAAAATATTTGAAACTTTTGAAAATTTTGAAATTTTGTGGAATTTCGACGAATTTTGAAATTTTTTGAAAATTTTGATAATGAACTTTTTGAAGAATTTTGAAAATTTTGAAAATTTTTAAAATTTCGAAATTTATTTGGAATTTCGTCGAATTTTGAAAATCTTTTAAAATTTTCAAACATTTTAAGTATTGAAAATTTTGAATTTTTTTGAAATTTAGTCGATTTTTTAAAATTCTTTAAAATTTTCAAAAATTTTGAAAGTTTTGAATATTTTTGAAAATATTGAAAATTTTGAAATTTTTTATAATTTCGACGAATTTTGAAATTTTTTGGAAAATTTTGATAATTTTTTTAAATTTCCTAAACGTCCTTTAATTTTTGTAATTCTTGGTCTGCTAGGTTGGAGCAGCGAGCCTGCAGATGCTGCCATTGTGGGAGGCCAGAGAATGCCGTGGCTGCCAGAGGTTTAACCTGGAGCCTATCGGTCCTGCCAGGGGGAGTACTGAAAATATTTGAAACTTTTGAGAAATTTACAAAATGTTTATAAATTTTCATATTTTTTGGAATTTCGACAAATTTTGAAAATTTTGAAATTTTTTGGAATTTCGATGAATTTTGAAAATTTTTGGAAATTTTTTGGAAAATATTGATAATGTTTTAAAATTTCTTAAACGTCCTTCAATTTTTGTAATTATTGGTCTGGAGCAGGGAGCCTGCAGATGATGCCTGTTGTAGGCCAGAGAATGCCGTTGGTACCGCAGGTGTAGCCTCGAGCTTATTGGTGCTGCCAGGTGTGTTGAAAGTATTTGAAACTTTTGAGAAATTTGGAAAATGTTTGGAAATTTTAAGATTTTTTGCAATTTCAACGAAATTCGAAAATTTTTGAAAATTTTGAAAATTTTTGAGAATTTTGAAAATTTTGAAAATATTGAAAATTCCTTAAATTTCCCTTAATTTTTTTAATTATTGGTCTGCTAGGTGAGGCAGCGAGCCTGCAGATTCTGCCTGTGTGGTAGCCCCGAGAATGCCGTGGCTGCCCGAGTAGCATCGAGCCTATAGGTACTGCCAGGGGGAGTATTGAAAATATCTAAAACTTCTGAGAAATATAGGAAATGTTTCGAAAATTAAAATTTTTTGGAATTTCGACAAATTTTGAAAATTTTTTAAAATTTTGAATTTTTTGGAATTTCGTCGAATTTTGAAAATTCTTTAAAATTTGTGAAAATTTTGAAAAATTTTGAAAATTTCGAAATTTTTGAAAATTTGTTGGAATTTCAACAGATTTTTAAAAATCTTTGAAAATTTCTTAATTTTCCTAGAAATTTTATAATTATTGATCTGCTAGGTGGGACTGGCGAGTCTGCAGGAACTGCCAGTGTGGTAGCCCAGAGAAAGACTTGGCTGTCGGAGGTGTAGCCTGTAGGTCCTTCCAGGGGGAGTATAGAAAATATTTGAAAATTTTCACAAATTTAGAAAGTGTTTCGAAATTTTCACATTTTTTGTAATTTCGAATTTGTTTTAAAATTTTGGAAAATTTTGAAATTTTTTGAAAATTTCGAGCAATTCTGAAAGTTGATTCTGAAAGTTGATTTTTTAAATTGTTGGTCTGCTAGGTCGGCGCAGCGAAGCTGCAGGTGCTGCCAGTGTGGTAACACCGAGAATGCCGTGGCTGCCCGAGTAGCACGAGCCTATGGGTGCTGCCAGGGAGATTATTGAAAATATTTTAAAATTTGCAGAAATTTTAGAGAATGTTTAGAAAATTTCAGATTTTTTGGAATTTCGACAGATTTTGAAAATTTTTAGAAATTTTGAAAATTTTGAATATTTTTGAAAATTTTGATAATTTTGAAGATCAATGAAAATTTTGGAAATTTTGAAAAGTTTTGGAATTTCGACGAAATCGGAAACATTTTAGAATTCTAAGAGTTTTTGGAAATTTCTTAAGTTTCCTTTAATTTTTAAAATTGTTCTTCTAGTTGCGAGCTGCAGGCCTTCAGGTGATGCCAGTTTTATTGCCCGGAGAATGCCGTGGCTGCCCGTGGTATACCCTCGAGATTATCGATCCTGTGAGGGTGAGCATTGAAAATTTTTTGAAAATATTGAAAAATTTGAAAATTTTTGAAAATTTTAAAAATTTCAAAATTTTCTGGAATTTCGACGAATTTTGAAAATTTTGGAAAATTTTGAAACTTGTAAATTTTTTAAAATTCTAGAAAATTTTGAATTTTTTTTTAAATTTTGAAAATTTTTGAAAATTTCGAAAATTTGTCAAAATTTTTAAAATTCTGAAAAATTTTGAACATTTTTGGAAATTTTAAAATTGCTTGAAAATTTTTGAGAATCATGAATATTTTGAAATAATTTGCAATTTCGTCGAATTTTGAATGTTTTCGAAAATTTTTTAAACATTTCTTAAATTTCCTTATATATATATAAAAATTACTCTGGTTGGTGGGAGCAGCGAACCTGCATATGCTGCCAGTTTGGTAGGCCAAAGACTGCCATTGCTGCTCAAGGTCTAGCCTCGATCTAATAGGTCCTGCCAGGTGAATGACTATATTTGAAAATTTTGAGAAATTGAGAAAATGTTTGGAAATTTTTGAAACTTTTGAAAATTTGGAAATTTTTGGAATTTCGACGTATTTTGAAAATTTTGAAAATTTTTGAAAATCGTGAAAATTTTGAAATTTTCTTAAATTTCCTTTAATTCTTATAATTATTGGTCTGCTAGTTGGGAGCAGCGAGCCTGCAGATGCTGCATATCAGGCCAGACAATGAAGTGGCTGCTCGAGGTGTTGCCTCGAGCCTATCGGTCCTCCCAGGGGGAGTATTGAAAATTTGTGAAACTTGAGAAATTGAGAAAATGTTTGGAAATTTTCAGAATTTTTGGAATTTCGACAAATTTTCAAAAATTTTGAAAATTTAGTTAAATCTTGAAAATTTTTTTAATTTTTGAAAATTTTGAAATTTCGTCGAATTTTGAAAATTTTGAAGATTTTTGAAATTTATTTAAAATTTTGAAAATTTTGAAATTTTTTGGAATTTCGTTTGATTTTGAAAATTTTTGAAAGTTTATTAAAATTCTTTTAATTTTTATAATTTTTGGTCTGCCACTTGGGAGCAGCGAGCATACAGGTGCTGCCAATATTTTAGCCCAGAGAATGCCGTGGCTGCCCGGTGTGTAGTCTCAAGCCTATCGGTCCTGTCAGAGGAATATGGAAAACGTTTGAAAACTTTGAGAAATGTAGAAAATGTTTGGAAATTTTCAGAGTTTTTCTTAATTTCGACTTTTTTGAAAGTTTTTTTAAATTTTGACGAATATTGAAAATTTTGAAATTTTTTGGAATTTCGAAGAATTTTTAATATATTTGAAAATTTCTTAAATTTCCTTTAAAATTATTTCTGCCAGGTGGGCGCAGCGAACCTGTAAGTGCTGCCATGGGAAGTATTGAAGATATTTTAAAATTTTGAGAAATTTAGAAAATGTTTGCAAATTTTCAGATTTTTTTTTAATTTCGACAAATTTTGAAAATTTTTGGAATTTCGTCGAATTTTGAAAATTTTGAAATTTTTTGGAATTTAGACGAATTTTGAAATTTTTTGATAATTTTGAATATCTTGAAAATTTTTGAAAATTTCAAAAATGTCCTGTAGTTTTTGTAATTATTGTTCTGCTAGGTTGGTGCAGCGAGCCTGCAGATGCTGCCAGTGTGGTAGGTCAGAGAATACGTCCTGCGTTCGACTAAAACCTCGTGCTTTTTATGTTCTTTTTTGTTCTGTTTTTGAGAGAGACAAAGTATACATAATGGCTCATTTCTCTTTTATGATTATTTTAGTAATTAACATCAGGTTCATTAACATATTATGCCATGACTTTATCATTAGGTTATTGTGGCTGCAAATGGAAAGAAAAAAGATTTTATTCTCAATAAAATATCTTTCGTGGCATAAACAAAACAAATTTACTGGCGTCGGCCTTAAAACATTCAAACAATTAAGCGTTCAAAAAAAACAAAACTAAAAGCCACCATTCAATATTTAGTCTATCTTCCTCTTATCTCGATCATATTGCAGTCGAGTGGGCATGGAATTGACTAGTCTTTACCAATAGTGACTGTTCCTAGACACGATATTCCAGGCATTCTGATCATACATACATAAGTGTTCTGTCCATGTGCAGGTCTTTCATTGCAAATCCAGATACCTCCAATTTTTTCTATTTTCTGCCTTCCTCTTCGTCTCCGCATGTGATCCACATATCCTAATGTCGTCTATTATTCTTTTCAACCAGAGACCCAACCAATTCCTTTTTCTCTTTCTAATCAGTTTCAGCATCATTCCTTCTTCACTCACTTTTTCAAACACAATTTTATTCCTTATTCTATCTGTCCACTTCACACGCACCGTCCTTCTCTACATCCACATTTCAAATGCTTCAATTCGTTTCTCTTCATTTCGTCGTAAAGTCCATGTTCCTTCCCCATACAATGCCACACTCCACACAAAGCACTTCACTAGTCTCTTCCTCAGTTCTTTTTCCAGAGGTCCGCAGAAGATCCTTCTTCTTCTTTGTTCATGTTTGCAGTTTTTCTTTTGAAGGATAGGTCTAAATACGGTAACATTACTTTGCTTTCCGCACACAACTATATCTTTCGCAGCTTATTAAATTCCAGGGGGCCAAGCGTGGAGATGAGGAGAGTGGATTTGACTAATTGGGCTCTCCGGACTTCACCGAAAGTCACGGCAAGGGTTAAATATTAATTCTATCAGGATGTATGACCCGATCAGAGACCGGGAAATGTCAATTAGACTTTGCCCCGCGCATCCTGGACTAGCTTCTACGAATCATCAGAAAATCTTAGAGTGTGACTGGGCCAATTTTTCCGAAAATGTTTCCACACTTTTGTCCTTGTATCTCAGCGGACGAACGTCGAAATTTAGATGTCAACGTCTCAGTTTCAGTTCCTCGTTACTCATTTTCATTTTATTGTGGTTCAAGATAGTATAATTTAATAATACAAAAAGAAAAACTAATACCAGTATTATGCAACTGGATTTTTCCAAACCTAATATGAAATTTGTTATTTATATCGCTAAAGAACGATTACAATATAAATAACTTGAATATTATTTATACAGTATAACTAAAGAACGATAACAGAATGTAAATAATAAATATCGGTTTATTCAATTAATATAAGATGTTATACATTACATATTTAATTATCTAAATAAAATAACCTATTTTACAAAAAGATGGTTACTTGTGTTATAATAATTACTTACATAAAATACAGATTATTTATATTGCGAAAGAACAATAACAATATAAATAACTTGAATATTGTTTTATAATGCTAATGATGGAAAACAGAATATAAATGATAACTTGAATATTATTTATATCGCTAAAGAACGATAACAATATAAAAAACGTGAATATTATTCATATCGGAAGTTCACAGATTTATTACAGATGTATTTAAGAAATTGTAGAAGAATAGTAATTAGTAACAGTGTCCTATTTATTCTTCTTGGAGCCAAATTTGTAACTTTTAAAAGTGTGGTTACTATGTTGAAGTGTATGTGTTGTAACGGATGCTTGATTTGTTATGTATGCGAGTCAGTTATGGGATGCTTGATGTCGTCTCAATGTCGTAATTATAGTTTGATTGTGTTTGTGTGACTATTGTGTATTAATTTATGATGTATGGTACGGAATGCTGCATATTTGTGTTATAGAAGTGTTTCGTATGTGTGTTGTTAATGTTTTTGTAAGTTTCAAATTGATACCTGATATTTGTTTTGCAATCGCAATGCCTAATTTACGGATTGTTTATGTTTTGTTTACATCGCGTAAGCTAATTTAATTTTCTTTCCATTTCCCTTTATGCTTATATTTTTTGTGAATAAAACTATAGCCCTTACATACATTTGTAAAATATGGCTAACCTCCATTGGAGATACAATAATAAAAATTGTTATTCATATCGTTATAAAACGATAACAGAATACAAATGATGACCTGAATTTTATTCATATCTCTAAAGAACGATAAAAAATATAAATAACGTGATATCCATAAAGAACGATAGCCGGATATAAATGACAATTTGAATATTATTTACATCGCTAAAGAACGATTAAAAAATAAAATGAAAACTTGAAGAAGGCCCGAACCCACGACCTTTCAATCATTAAACAAGCACTCTACCGCTGGTCTGCGAGGCGCAGATATGGAACACTTTCACAGTTCCGGAACTGCTTGTACAAGCACATGCATAGTGTAACATCGCCGAGACCCGAAGTGGGCTTTGATAATATTCGCTGTTCGCGACTGCGGCCACTTTTATTTTTGACAACTGTACAGCCAGTGTTATAGCCCAGAAAATGCCTTGGCTGCCAGAGGTGTAACCTATAAGTCCTGCCAGGGGGAGTGTTGAAAATAATTGAAAATTTTGAGAAATTTACAAAATGTTTGGAAATTTTCAGATTTCTTCGAATTTCGACAAATTTTGAAAGTTTTTGAAAATTTTGAATCATTTAGAAATTTTGAAATTTTTTGGAATTTCGAGGAATTTGAAAATTTTTGTAAAATTCTTACATTTCCTTTAATTTTAATAATTATTGGTTTGCTATGTGGGAGCTGCGAGCCTGCAGATGCTGCCAGTGTGATAGGCCAGAGAATGCCAGGTTGCCCGAGTTGTAGCCTGGAACCTATCGATCCTGCCAGGGGGAGTATTGAAAATATTTAAAAATTTTGCGAAATTTAGAAAGTGTTCGGAAATTTTAAGATATTTTGGAATTTCGACAAATTTTGAAAATTTTGAAAATATTAAATTTTTTTGGAATTTCGTCGAATTTTGAAAATTTTTTAAAATTTTTAAAAATATTGAAACTATTGAAAAGTTTTGAAATGTTTGAAAATTTCTTAAACGTCTAATTTTTGTAATTATTGGTCTGCTAGTTGGGAGCAGCGAGCCTGGAGATGCTGCTAGTGTGGTCGGCCAGAGAATGCCGTGGATACCCGAGGTGTAGCCGCGAGCATATCAGTCCTGCTAGGGAGTAATGAAAATATCTGAAAATTAAGAGAAATTTAGAAAATGTTTGGAAATTTTCAGATTTTTTGTAATTTCGACAGATTTTTAAAATTTTTGAAAATTTAGATAAAGTTTGAAAATTTCTGAAATTTTTGATAATATTGAAAATTTTTTGGAATTGATTCGAATTATGAAAATTCTTTAAGATTATCGAAAATTTTGAAAATTTTTAAAAATTTTGAAGTTTTCTGAAAATTTTGAAAATTTTTGAAAATTTTGAATTTTTTTTATAATTTTGAAAATTTTTGAACATTTTGAATTTTTCGAAAACTTGTTAGAATTCCAACGAATTTTCAAAATTTTTGAAAATTTATTAAATTTCGTTTAATTTTTATAATTATTGGTCTGCTAGGTGGGACCAGCGAGCCTGCAGGTCCTGCCAGTGTGGTAGCCCAGAGAATGCCGTACCTGTCCGAGGTGTAGTGAGAAATTTAAAAAGTGTTTGGAAATTTTCAGATATTTTGGAATTTCGACAAGTTTTGGAAATTTTGAAAATATTTGAAAATTTTCAAAATTCTAAAATTTTTTGGAATTTCGACATTTTTCAAATATTTTTCAAAATTTTGAAACTTTTTTAACATTTCAAAAACTTTGAAAATATTTGAAAATTTTGTGAAAATTAGAAAAAGTTTGAAAATTTTCAGATTTTTTGGATTTTTGTCGAATTTTGAAAATTTTTGAAATTATTGAAAATTTTTTAAACAGTAGAAAATTTTGAAAATTTTTGAAAATTTTGAAAGTTTTTAAAAATGTGAAAGTTTTGAAAAATTTTGAAAATTTAAAAAATTTTTCAAATTTTTTTAAATTTTGACCAATTTCGAAAATTGTTGAAAATTTTGGAAAATATCTTAAATTTCCTTTAAATTTTATAAATATTGGTCTGCTAGTTGGGAGCAGCGAGCCTGCAGGTGCTGCCAGTGTTCAAGACCAGAGAATGCCTTGGCTGCCCGAGGTGTTCCCTCGAATCTACCAGTCGTGAGGGGAATATTGAAATCGTTTGAAAGCTTTGAAAAATTGAGAAAATGTTTGGAAATTTTCAGATTTTGTGGAATTAAGAAAAATTTTGAAAATTTTTGAAAATTTTGATAAATTTCGAAAATTTTTTAAATTTTTTAAAATTTTGAAAATTAAAAAAAAATTTAATTTCGTCGAATATTAAAAATTTTTGAACAGTTTGAAAATTTTGAATTTTTTTTTAATTTCTTCGCATTTTGAAAATTTTTTAAATTTTCTAAAATTTTGAAAGTTGAAAATTTTGAATTTTTTTGGAATGTCGAATTTTGAAAATTTTTTAAAATTTTCAAATATTCGGAAGTTTTTAAATTTTTTTAAATTTTGGAAATTTTTGAAATTTTTTGGAATTTCGACCAAATTGAAAAATTTTAGAAAATTACGAAAATATTTGAAAATTTCTTAAACGTCCTATAATTTTTGTAATTATTGGTCTGCTAGGTGGGAGCTGGGAGCTTGCAGATGCTGCCAATGTGGTAGGCCAGAGAATGCCGTTGATACTCGAGTAGCCACGAGCATATCGGTCGTGCGAGGTGGATTATTGAAAATGTTTGAAAATTTTTAGAAGTTTAGAAAATGGAAATTTTAAGATTTTTTTAATGTCGACAAATATTGAAAATTTTTGAAAATTCTGATAAATTTTGAAAATGTTTAAAAATATTTGAAAATTTTGAAATTTTTTTAATTTCGTCGAATTTTGAAAATTTTGAATATTTTTGAAAATTTTGAAAATTTTGAAAACTTTATAAAAAATTTAAATTTTTAAATTTTTAAATTTTTTGGAATTTCGTCGGATTTTGAAAATTTTTGAAAATTTCGAAAATTTTGAAAATTTCTTAAATTTCTTGTAATATTTATAATTGTTGGTCTATGTGTGTGCAGCGAGCATGCAGATGATGCCAGTTAAACAATGCCCATAGCAGCCCATAGAATGCCCTGACTGCCCGGTGTGTAGCCTCAAGCCTATCGGTCTTTTCAGTGGAGTATGGAAAACGTTTGAAAACTTAGAGAAATGTAGAAAAAGTTTGGAAATTTACGGATTTTTTCTTAATTTCGACTTTTTTTTTTAATTTTTGAAAATTTTGAAGAATTTTGAAAATTTTGAATTTTTTTTGGAATTTTGAGGGATTATGAAAATATTTGAAAATTTCTTAAATTTCCTTTAAGTTTTCAAGTTATTGGTCTGCTAGGTGGGCGCAGCGAACCTGCAGGTGCTGCCAGGCGGAGTATTGAAAATATTTAAAAATTTTGAAAAATTTAGAAAATGTTTGAAAATTTTCAGATTTCTTGAAAATTGTTCAAAATTTTGAGAATTTTTGAAAATTTTGAAAATTTTGAATTTTTTTTGGAATTTCGTCGATTTGAAAAATTTTTAA
The DNA here is from genome assembly GCF_040183065.1 of Periplaneta americana. Taxonomy (NCBI): domain Eukaryota; kingdom Metazoa; phylum Arthropoda; class Insecta; order Blattodea; family Blattidae; genus Periplaneta; species Periplaneta americana. The sequence goes on from NC_091131.1 coordinate 173,176,077, forward strand.
AATTTTTTAAATTTTGAAAATTTTGAAAAATTTTTTAGAATTTTGAAAATTTTGAAATTTTTTGGAATTTCGACGTATTTTGAAAATTTTGAATATCTTGATAATTTTTGAAAATTTCTTTAATGCCGTTTAGTTTTTGTAATTATTGGCCTGCTAGGTGGGTGCAGCGAGCCTGCAGATGCTGGCAGTGTGTAGGCCAGAGAATGCCGTGGTTGCCCGAGGTGTAGCCTCGAACCTATCGGTCCTGCCAGGGGGTGTATTAAAAATATTTAAACATTTTGAGAAATTTAGAAAATGTAATATTCAGATATTTTGAAATTTTGACAAATTTTGAAAATTTTTGAAAATTCTGATTAATTTTGAAAATTTTGAAATTTTTTTTAAAATCTTTTTGTAATTGCGTCGAATTTTGAAAATTTTTGAAAATTTTCGAAAATTTTGAAAATTTTTTAATATTTTGAAAATTTTGGAAAATTTTGAATTTTTCGAAAAATCGTTAGAATTTTTGACGAATATTCAAAATTTTTTAAAATTTCTTAAATTTCGCTTAATATTTATAATTATTGGTCTGCTAAGTGGAACCAGCGAGCCTGCAGGTGCTGCCACAGCCCAGAGAATGCCGTATCTGCCCGAGGTGTAGTAAGAAATTTAAAAAATGTTTGGAAATTTTCAGATTTTTTGGATGTTCGTCGAATTTTGAAAAATTTTGAAATATTTGAAAATTTTTCATATAAAAATTTTGAAAATTTTGAAAATTTTTCAAAATTTTGAAAATTTTTGAAAATGTGAAAGTTTTGAAAATTTTTTAAAATTTTGAAAATTTTTTAAAATTTTTGAACATTTTTGTAAAATTTTCAATTTTTTTTTAATTTTGACCAATTTCGAAGTTTGTTGAAAATTTTTTGAAAATTTCTTAAATTTCCTTTAATTTTTATAATTATTGGTCTAAGTTGGGAGCAGCTTGCCTGCAGGTGCTGCCAATTTTAAAGACCAGAGAATGCCTTGGCTGCCAGAGGTGTAGCCTATGTCCTGCCAGGGGAAGTATTGAAAATATTTGAAAATTTTGATAAATTCTGAAAATGTTTCGAAATTTTCAGATATTTTGGATTCGACAAATTTTGAAAATTTTTGAATATTTTGAGAACTTTTGAAAATTTTGAAAATAATTGAAAATTTTTAAAATTTTTGAAAATTTTGAATAATTTTTAAAATTTTTAAGATTTTTTGGAATTTCGAGGAATTCTGAAAATTTTTGCAAATTTTGAAAATTTCTCTTTATTTTTAAAATTATTGGTCTTCTAGATGGGCGCACCGAGCCTGCAGGTGCTGCCAGTGTAGTAGCCCAGAGAATGCCGTGGCTGCCCGAGTAATTTCGAGCCAATCGGTGCTGCCAGTTTGAGTATTGGAAATATTTAAAAATGGTAAGAAAATATAAGTTTTTTGGAAATTTTGAGATTTTATGGAATTTCGACAAATTTTGAAAATTTTAAAAAAATTTTGAAAATTTTTGAAAATTTTGAAAATATTGAAATTTTTTGTATTTCGGCGAATTTTGAAAATTTTCAGAAATTGAGTTTTGAAAATTTTGAATTTATTTTGGAATTTCGACGAATTTTGAAAATTTTAAAAATTTTTGAAAATTTGTTAAACGTCATTAATTTTTGGAATTATTGGTCTTCTACTTGGGAGCAGCGAGCATGCAGGTGCTGCTAGTGGTTTAGCCCAGAGAAAGCCGTGGCTGCCCGAGGCGTAGCCTCGAGCATATCGGTCCTGCCAGGGGGAGTATTGAAAATATTTGAAAATTTTAAGAAATTTAGAAATTGTTTCGAAATTCTCAAGTTTTTTGGAATTTCGACAAATTTTGAAAATTTTTGAGAATTTTGAAAAATTTTGAAAATTTTCAAATTTTTTTTAATTTCGAGGAATTTTGAAAATTTTTGAAAATTTTTAAAAAGTACTCGTGATGTTACTTATGCCGGTTTTGTTGTGATTATCTCAGTATAGAGTACTGTTTACTCGAAGTTGCTGGACTAGGAGAGAAAGGCTTTCGTACTGTTTCTGTTCATATTCTATAAGGTTGAAACTCTTGTGTTTTTGTCGATGTACAGAAATTTGTTATTTAATTGTTTTTACCAGTACGAGGATTGTTACTGATTTCATTATCAACTCATCTGTTCGCCTCCCTTTACTCTTTAGACATACGGTACTTCGTCTATTTAGGGTTTATTTTTACTTTAATATCTTCCTGGAAAAACAGACGACGAAGAGTAAACAAAATTGAGATAGATACAATACATATGAACTGTATGGTAAGATGATATAGACGTGAACAGTTAGAGTAGAACAAATATAAATTGATTAAGGTAATCCAATACAAATTATATAAGTGAACATTCAGTTAAATTGAAATAAATAAATACCTATAAATTACTTTCGGTAAACAATTAGTAACGAGGGAAGAGAAACACAAATAGAATTGTTAGTTAGAAATAATTTTTGTGCAATTTAGGAAAACGTTTGATTATTTAAATGATTCTAGTGTTTACTACAATCTATTTATTTACTATATTATTAAATCTACAGGGTGCTATTCATAGACATTTCGCTAGCCCGGGCTTCGAGCGTGCTAAACAGGATTCTTATCATATCATATCATATCATATCATATCATATCATATCATATCATATATCATATCGCTGACACTGAGTTATGAATACGAAAAACGTTAGTTCGCTGATCATCCACCGAAAGCCCGCGCTAAAAATGTCCATGAATATGGCCCACAGTGTTTATTTTTGTTCTAAAAAAAGAAAGGAAAAATACATTTCTGAAGTAAAATAATTAATAATGAATGTTCTTTATATCACAAATTAAAATGTTCTTCTACCTATGTAGTTCTAGTTTTATACAACAGTTTTCTTCTGAACTTAATAACTTGTCCGTAAACCGTTGACATTGATCACTGCATCCATTCTTCTACTTACAGAATTAACAAGGCTTTAGATATAGACCTACTGTATCTATCTGACAATGCAACATCATCCCAAACATCTGCAATGAGATTCCACAATTCATCTGCAATCCTAGGACACCGACTCTGTAGTTACACATTAACATTGCGTTGCACTTCCGTACACACATATTCTATGGAATTTAAGTCAGGACTTCTTGGCACCCATGGAACATCTCGACATCGTCCCTGTGAATGTTGAACCACCGCTGCACGGCGACGCATGTGTGTACCGAAGACAAGTCATGTTGGAATTTTATTTTGTTTTCGGGCTTAAACACACGAACACTAGGTAGCATCACATTTTACAGTTTATTGGTGTACTGATGCTGATTCATATGCCCATGAATCCTCCATAGTGCACCGCCACCATAACCAGAAATCCGTACCACACCGACACGGACAAATGACCATTGCGTTGTCTCTGGACCACATATATTCAGGGTCAAATCTCTTGGATTGTTTCGGTCGATATACGTGCACTGGCCTGCTATAGTTCATAAACACATCATCCAAAAAGATGACCTCTTTCCTTGGATAGTTGTATGAATTCGACAAAATGTGACACGATCAATTCGATGGTCTTCAGTCAGAACATCCTTCACCGCTGTTCTTCTCAGCACAACGTTGGCACTATTGAGCCTTTTATTAGCGTTCTGTTGGAAGCAGGAAATTCCCTGCCGGCTACAAATATTTTAGAAGTATAAAATGAAAGCGCCTCGGACGTTCTATTAACATAAGATCTTGTTGTGGTGTTGATGCCTTGGGTCTTCAACTACCAGGTTTATGAGTTATGTAACCTCGCTTTTGATAGTGCGCCCACCACCTGGACGCTGTTCTAGTCGCAACTCTATAGCGTTCTCCAGCTCGAGCCGTGCTAAATCGGCCTTCCTCGATCAGTGCAATTACTTTGGATTTGACGTCCATATCTATGGAACTGAAATACTAATGATGGTTTTCGTACTGATTGTGGCTATTTATAGACAAATTCTGTTAGTAGGGCTGGAAAGGGTCACGTGCCTAGGACTCTAGAAAGAACACGAAATATACATTAGTCATAAACCATAAACATAGTATGTCTGTAGAGTAAAGAGAGACGAACAGAGGAGATGAAAAAAACATTAACAACATTCCTCATACCCGCAATGGCAAAACCAATGGCAAAACAACTTTCTGTATGTTGACTAAAACACAACAAACGTTGCAAATATACATATAGGCTCAGTGCCGGATTCAGGCCTAGGTAACTTAGACAGCAATTTCCAGGGGGCGGCGTTTTCTCTCTCTCTTTCTCTCCCTTTTTCATTTTTATTTTACAATGAAATTTATTTTTAAAACACATGTTGGTAAATCTTTTCTGAAGTCTCTTCTTGAACACCCTGTGGAAATAAGATATTGTTTTGTTATCACATTGTCGCGGTCGTGGCAAGAGTGAAAGGAAAGTGTGCAGCTGCATAGTTATATTGTAATGCCGGTATCACATTATTATACTATGAAACTGCTTAAATTTAACTGCTTGTATGAACAAGAATGCAGTGTTGAAAAATCAAATTGCATATTGTTGTTTATTAGCTATTTATCGCTATGAATAGTAACCACAACTCTCAGTTACATTCGCAATATAATAGCCTATATCAGCGTTTCTCAAACTATTGTCCTTGGACCACCTGTGTCCCCGAGTTCTGCCCTTGTGGTTCTTCAAAAAATACAGAAGAAAAAATCAAATTCAAACGAATTGCGTTTCACACTTTCTGAAAATCTCAGAGTTTGGAAATGATACATGACAGTCACCTTTCACTTTTACTCCCAGTACTGACATCTTATGAAATTTATTACCCTACCTGTCTACCGAATTCCCACTCTACTCTCAGCAAAAAAAAGAGGGATTTAAAGCACTATGAACATGGTGTTTCTCGCCATCTTTTCCCTGCACATCAGCTGACGACATGTAGCTAAGTACATTGGAATATCTTCCAGATATATCCTCAAAACTAAACGAACTAAATCTCTCTCTGCAAGGTAATTCTTTGACTGAATGAGAAAAAAGAGTTCGGGAGGAAACTTGGTTTGTGGGTCAGATCCGTAAAACAGAGGTTTTTTCACTATTTCCAACCCTAGAGTCTTCTTTGATTGAGAATGATTTGGTTATTGGAAAGAAAATTATGCAATGACATACGTTCGCATCTCGAAACTCTGAGGTCACAATTTGAAACTTATTTTCCATGTAAATATGACGAATTTTCATGGGTTCGCGATCCCTTGATATTGAAAATAACAAACTTTCGTTAAGTGAAAGAGAACAGTTAATTGAACTCTCAACTTAAAATGAAATTCCAAGCAGAAAGTATGGTTAATTTTTGGACATCAACACAAGTGAAAAGAGAATATACTGAACCGTACAGTGGTGCTTTACAGATTATAATTCAGTTTGCTTTTACGTATCTGTGTGAGAAAGGGTTTTCATCACTAACTCTAATAAAAACAAAGTACCGAAATCGACTCTATGTATGTAACGATCTCTGACTTAAGCTTACCAGCATATATCAAAATATAGAACTGCGCAAGAATCAGCAGCTTATCCATCTCATTAATGAGAATACCAACATTTGTTTCTTTGTTTGTTTCTTTGTTTCTTTGTCTGTTGTCTGTCTTTGTCTGTCTTTGTCTGTCTGTCTGTTTCTTTGTTTGTTTCTTTATTTATTTATTTTGTTTAGTTAATAAGTTAAAGATTGTCCAAACTCTAATACCTTGATTTATTAAAATTCTAAAATTAATTTTTTTCTATTAACATTAATGTAATTAGTTAATACTAATATAAAGTTAAACGAAGTAAATTAATTTTAATTAATTAATTCAGTTTTAAAATATACTGGTATTAAAATATGCTTTGCTTTCAAAGGGAAAAAGAGTAAGGTGGTCCTCGGAACTGTTCTGACTTAAAAAAGTAGTCCCCACTTCAAAAAAGTTTAAAAAACACTGGCCCATATCATCAACAATACTATTTAATCACTTTTCAGTATGTTCACTATATAATTCGATTTGAAAGGTTTATTCTGTAAAGAGTAGGAGTTTATTTTTCAATTTATTTTATACTCCTATCGAAGTAAGAAATACTCGTAAAAATTATACACAAACAGAAACCATGCTTAAAAAAAACCACAGCCTGCCTTTCAAAAATAAATTTTTTTTCAACAATGAATAAGTTTGAGTATTATGTTTCTTTGCTTCGAGTCTGATATGCTTCGTCAGATCGACTTTGATAATACCATCATTGCTTTCTCTGTGAAGAAAGTCCGAAGAAAGTCTTTATAATTTACAAGTAAGATGCATGTATTTTGATTTCAGTAATTTACTGTTTTCTGAAGTCGACCTGGTTGGCGAGTTGGTATAGCGCTGGCCTTCTATGCACAAGGTTGCGGGTTCGATCCCGGCCAGGTCGATGGCATTTAAGTGTGCTTAAATGCGACAGGCTCATGTTAGTAGATTTACTGGCATGTAAAAGAACTCCTGCGGGACAAAATTCCAGCACATCCGGCGACGCTGATATAACCTCTGCAGTTACGAGCGTCGTTAAATAAATCATAACATTTAACATTTTGTTTTCTGAATTGTAACATTTCATTTAAAAATAACTTTAACTGAACGTCACCTCTATAATAGCAGTCCATAAACTGTTTGTGGGATTTGGGGACGGCAAAATCTAGCACTGCCTAGGAGAGGCACTATAGGCCTACGTAACTCCGGCTCTGCATAACCTACAGAATACTGTAGAATGTAAATAAAACCATTCCGACAGCCAATCTCTCTAAGGGACGAAGTGAAAAGCGTTAATGTATCCCATGAAGTTATTTCTATTCACTACATTGTACACCAACAGAAATCATGTGCAAAACAAATCAAAATGGTGTTATAGAAGTAGTCCAGTTGGAAAAACCACCAACACAATTATATCGAAAAGTCTCGCTCATTGTCAATTTAAGTCTTTCTTGATGAATGCAATAGCGAGTAAGGCGATCTGTCATATTATAGTAAAGTACGGTGACTTAGTCGTGGCAAATTATTGAATAGGTTCTTTGAACTGAGGGAAGAAACATCATCGTTCACGGAGGAAGAAGAAAAGTCTGTATCATAAGTGAAGAATGAAAAAATGGATTTGTGAACTTGCCTTCTTAATGGAATTATTTGAATGCTTTAAATTGTTTTCTACATGGTAACAACAAGATTATTACACAGTTATATGACAGAGTGAAGGCGTTTAATATAAACCACCTTTAATTATGGAACATTAGCTTAACTAAAAGGATAAGTTGCAGCACATTTTTCAATATTAACAACGATATAGGCATACTAGTTTCTTAAGACTTTGGATTTCGAAGAATATATTCACACATCATGACGATCTGCACCAGGAATTTGATTCGAGATTTAAAGACTAGGAAAAATTTCAATTTGATTTTCAATTAGTATTTGTAATTAGAACTTATTGATTTACTTTACGATAGTGAATTGAAGGATAAAAATCAAAACAAAAGAAGTTATCTGACTTTTATATGAACTTTCCAGGTCTTAGATTTCCGCGATTGTACAGACATCCTTTTTCGGATTCACGTAGGCCATCTATGCGAACAGTAAATTTTTTCCTATGATGAAGATAAACAAGCCATGTCATGGAAGCCAATTATCGGATCACAACTTAAAATGTGCTGTCACATTATGCACTATACAAACAATAGTTCCAATCGTTGAGAAATTGCTGAGGAAAAAGAGAATTAAACAAATCCCGAAAAATCAGTGGTAATGCCAGTGTTGAGTGGACTGAATGGAGTTAAATTTCTGCATTATTATTCCTAGGATTTTTATGTATTTTGTTCAACATTTTCCTTAACAGAAGCAGTTTACACATTTACAGTAATTGTCATGCATTACCCGAATAATTAACATGAAATGTGTATTACATTTCTAAAAGTAATTATAAATTTATTAACTTCTAACTTTGTTGAAAATAGGCTACAATGTTTTTTTTTTTTTTAATTGCTTAAGATGGTTCATTTATCCCGTATCTTTTTTCATCAGAAAACAATCATAAACCTATGCAGTAAATTCATATTTTGGTCCCGCCGCTGAACGTCTTACCTGCCCTGCTACGACTTTCCGCGGGCGAACGGGCAAGGCTTGATGACGACACAGTGCTCTGAGTTGGGGACCACTGCTCTATAACTGTGATAATCACAACAAAACCGGCATAAGTAACATTACGAGTTTTGCTGCACATCGGCCAGTTTTTTCTTCCGTGACTGTACCGTGGTTGCCCGATGTGTAGCTTCGAGCCTATCGGTCCTGCCAGGGGGAGTATTGAAAATATTTAAAAATTTTGAGAAATTGAGAAAATGTTTGGAAATATTCTGATTTTTTGGAATATCGACAAACTTTTCTTTTTTTTTAATTTTTTTAATTTTTTGGAATTTCGACGAATTTTGAAAATTTTGAAAATTCTGAAGAAATTTGAAAATTTTGAAGTTTCTTGAAAATTTTTGAAACTCTTGAAAATTTTTAAATTATTTGCAATTTCGTCGAATTTTGAAAATTTTTTAAATTTTCTTAAATTTCCTTTAATTTTTAAGAATATTGGTCTGCTACTTAGAACCAGCGAGCATGCAGGTACTGCCAGTGTTTTCGCCCCGAGAATGGCGAGGCTGCCCGATGTGTAGCCTCAAGCCTATCGGTCCTGTCAGGGGAGTGTGGAAAACGTTTGAAAACTTTGAGAAATTTACAAAATGTTTGGAAATTTTCAGATTTCTTTTTTAATTTCGAATTTTTTTTTAAATTTTTGAAAATTTTGAAGAATATTGAAAATTTTGAAATTTCTTTGAATTTCGAGGAATTTTGAAAATATTTGAACATTTCTTAAATTTCCTTTAATTGTTTTAATTATCCGTCTGCTAGGTGGGAGCAGCGAACCTGCAGGTGCTGCCAGTGTTTTAGCCCAGAAAATGCTGTGGCTGCCCGAGGTGTACCCTCGAGCCGATGGGACTTGTCAGGGGAATATTGAAAACGTTTGAAAACTTTGAGAAAATGAGAAAATGTTTGGAAATGTTCAGATTTTGTGGAATTTAGAAAAATGAAAATTGTGATAAATTTGTAACATTTTTGAAATTTTTTAAAATTTTTAAAATTTTTCAATTTTTTTGGAATTTCATGGAATTTGCAAATTTTTTTTAAATTTTGAAAATTTTGAAATATTTGAAAATTTTTGAAAATTATGAAAATTTTGAAATTTTTTGGAATTTCGTCGAATTTTGAAAATTTTTAGGAATTCCGACGAATTTTGAAAATTTTTAGAAAACTTTGATAATTTTTGAAAATTTCTTAGACGTCCTTTAATTTTTGTATTTAATGGTCTGCTAGGTGGGAGCAGCGAGCCTGCCGATGCTGCCAGTGTGGTAGGCCAGAGAATGCCGTGGCTGCCCGAGGTGTAGTCTGGAGCCTATGGGTCCTGATAGGGGGAGTAATGAAAATATTTGAAACTTTTGAGAAATTCAGAAAATGTTTGGAAATTTTGAGATTTTTTGCAATTTCAACAAATTTCGAAAATTTTTGAAAATTTTGATAAATTTTAAAAATTCTGAAAATTTTTGAAAATCGTGAAAATTTCAAAATTTTCTTAAATTTCCTTTAATTCTTATAATAATTGGTCTGCTAGTTGGGAGCAGCGAGCCTGCAGATGCATATATCAGGCCAGACAATGCCGTGGTTGCCCGAGGTGTTGCCTCGAGTATAATGGTCCTATCAGAGGGAGTATTAAAATTTTTGAAACTTTTGAGAAATTTAGAAAATGTTTGGAAATTTTCAGATTTTTTGGAATTTCTACAAATTTTGAAAATTTTTTAAAATTTTGATAAATTTTGAAAATTTTGAATATTTTTAAAATGTTGATAATTTGAAAATTTTTGGAAATTTTGAAATTTTTTGGAATTTCGTCGAATTTTGAAAATTGTTTAAAATGTGTGAAAATTTTGAAAATTTTTAAAATTTTTTTGGAATTTCGACGAATTTTCAAAATTTTTGAAAATTTCTTGTTTTCTATAAATTTTATAATTATTGGTCTGCTAGGTGGAACTAGCGAGCATGCAGGTACTGCCAGTGTGGTAGCCAAGAGAATGCCGTGGCTGCCCGAGGTGTAGTCTCGAGCCTATCGGTCCTGCCAGGAGTATTGAACATATTTGAAAATTTTGACAAATTTAGAAAATGTTTCTAAATTTTCAGATTTTTTGGAATTTCGACTTTTTTTTAAATTTCGAAGAATTTTGAAGATTTTGACATTTTTTGGAATTTCGAGGAATTTTGAAAATTTTTGAAAATTTCTTAAATTTCCCGTAATTTTTAAAAATTGGTCTGCTGGGTGGGCACAGCGTGCCTGCAGTTACTGCCAGTGTGGTAGCCCCTAGAATGCCGGGGCTGCCGGAGTAGCATCGAGCCTATCGGTCCTGCCAGGGGGAGTATTGAAAATATTTGAAAATTTTCAGAAATTAAAATGTTTGGAAATTTTCAGTTTTTTTGGAATTCCGATAGATTTTGAAAAATTTGAACATTTTCATAAAATTTGGGAATTTTTAAGATTTTTGAAAATTTTCATAAAATTTGAAAATTTTGAAAATTTCTGATAATTTCTTAAATTTCCTTTAATTTAATTTTTTTGCCCTCTAGGTGGGAACTGCGAGCCTGGAGGAGCTGCAAGTGTGGTAGCCCAGATAATGCCGTGGCTGAGCAAGGTGTAGCTTCGAGCCTATCGGTCCTGCCATGGGGAGTATTAAAAATATTTGAAAATTTTCAGAAATTGAAAAAAGTTTGGAAATTTTCAGATTTTTCGGAATTTCGACAAATTTTGAAAATTTTTAGAAATTTTGAAAATTTGTGATAATTTTGAATATTTTTGAAAATTTTGATAATTGTGAAAATTTTTGAAAATTTTGAAAACTTTTGGAATTTCGACGAAATCAGAAAATTTTTAAAATTTTGAAAATTTTTGGTAATTTAAATTTCCTCTAATTTTTCCAATTGTTCTGCTAGTTGGGAGCATCGAGCCTGCAGGTGCAGTGTTATAGCACAGAATGCCGTGGCTGCCCGTGGTATACCCTAGAGATTATCGGTCCTGTGAGGGAGAATTAAAAATTTTTGAAAATTTTGAAAATTTTTTTAACTTTTGAAAAATTTTGAAACTTTTGAACATTTTGAAAATTTTTGAGACTGAAAATTTTTGGAATTTCGACGAAATCAGAAAATTTTTAAAATTTTTTAAATTTTTTGAAATTTCATAAATTTCCTTTCATTTTTAAAATTGTTCTGCTAGTTGGGAGCAGCGTGCCTGCAGGTGCTGCCAGTGTTATAGCCCAGAGAATGCCGCGGCTGCCCGTGGTACACCCTCGAGATTATAGGTCCTGTGAGGGGGAGCATTGAAAATTTTTTAAAATTTTGAACATTTTTGAAAATTTTGAAATTTTTGAATATTTTGAAAATTTTTTAAAATTTTGTAAAATTTTTAAAATTTCGAAATTTTCTGGAATTTCAACGAATTTTAAAAATTTTTTAAAATTTCAAAAAATTTCGTAAATTTTTGAACATTTTCAAAAATTTTGGAAATATTTGAAAATTTTGAAAATTCTGAAAAATTTTGAAAATTTTTGAAAATTTTAAAATTTTTTTTTAAATTTTTGAGAATCTTGAATATTTTGAAATATTTTGCAATTTCGTCGGATTTTCAAAATTTTTTAAAAATTTCTTAAAATTCCTTTAATATTTATAAAATTACTCTGGTGGGAGCAGCGAGCCTGCATATCAGGGTAGACTATGCCGTGGCTGCCCGAGGTGTTGCTTCGAGCCGGTCCTGCCAGGGGGAGTATTGACAATTTTTGAAACTTTTGAAAAATTTAGGAAATGTTTGGAAATTTACAGATTTTTTGGAATTTCGACAAATATTGAAAATTTTTTAAACTTCTTAAAATTTCCGAAAATTTTGAAATTTTTTGGAATTTCGTCGAATTTTGAAAATTTTTTAAAATTTTAAAAAATTTAGAAAATTTTTGAAAATTTTGAATATCTTGAAAATTTTTTAAAATTTCTTAAACGTCCTTTGATTTCTGTAATTATTTTTCTGCTAGGTGGGGGCAGCGAGCCTGCAGATTCAGCCAGTGTAGTAGGCCAGGGAATGCCGTGGATACCACAGGTGTAGCCTCGAGCTTATCGGTCCTGCCAGGTGTATTGAAAATATTTGAAACTTTTGAGAAATTTAGAAAATGTTTGGAAATTTTAAGAATTTTTTTAAATTTCCACAAATTTTGAAAATTTTTAAGAATTTTGAAAATTTTGAAATTCATGGAATATGGTCGAATTTTGAAAATTTTGAAAATTTTTGCAAATTTTGAAAAGAATTGAGTTTTAAAAAGTTTGAAAATTTTTGAAAATTTCTTAAATTTCCTTTAATTTTTTAAATTATTGGTCTACTAGGTTGGCGCAGCGAGCCTGCAGGTGCTGCCAGTGTAGTAGAATGCCGTGGCTGATGGAGGAGTAACATAGGTGCTGCCAGGTGGAGTATTGAAAATATTTAAAAATTCTGAGAAATTTAGAAAATGTTTTGAATTTTAAGATTCTGTGGAATTTCGACAAAATTTGAAAATTTTTGAAAATTTTGAAATTTTTTGGAATTTCGTCGTATTTTGAAAATTCTTTAAAATTTGTGAAAATTTTTAAAATTTTTGAAAATTTCTTAAATTTCCTATAAATTTCTTAAATTTCCTATAAATTTTATAATTATTGGTCTGCTAGGTGGGACTAGCGGAGCCTGCAGGTACTGCCAGTGTGGTAGCCAAGAGAATGCCGTGGCTGCCCGAGGTGTAGCGTCGAGCCTATCGGTCCTGCCAGGGGTAGTATTGAACATATTTGAAAATAGTGACAAATTTAGAAAATGTTTCGAAATTTTCAGATTTTGTGGAATTTCAGATTTTTTTTAAATTTCGAAGAATTTTGAAAATTTTTGAAATTTTTTGGAATTTCGAGGAATTTTGAAAATATTTGAAAATTTCTTAAATTTTCTTTAACGGGCAGCGCGTCTGGTCGCGAAACCAGGTGGCCCGGGTTCGAATCCCGGTCGGGGCAAGTTACCTGGTTGAGGTATTTTCCGGGGTTTTCCCTTAACCCAATACGAGCAAATACTTTCGGTGCTGGACCCCGGACTCATTTCACCGGCATTATCACCTTCATATAATTCAGACGCTAAATAACCTAGATGTTGATACAGCGTCGTAAAATAACCTAGTAAAATAAATAAAATACATCTTACTGAACAGAAATAGAAGTTTGTCTTTTCCACTTCTGTCAGGTCATTTGGCGTCATTTTGTTCAACTCGGATTAAGGGAAAATGACAGAGTAAGAAATGATATTCGAAAGTTAATGTCCATACCTTTCATACCAATGGATCATATTGTGAATAATTTGATGAAGTTTCTGATGGTGTAGAGCAGGGATGAGACGATATTAGCTCCCAATCATGGTAGAAGAGCTCGACCGTGATCACGAGCGCATAGCGCATCCACTGTAACGTAGACATCAGGGATGTAAAGTAGGCCTACATGCACATGCAGCGAATAAAGGCAGCAATTATTACAATAACTTGCGTTACTAAATTTCTGGCTATGTAATAGGGCTAATTATTCAGTTATTTAATATACATGTACATATATAAACAAATCGCAAAGAAGGGGTTTTAGGAACAAAAAGAGAAATAGGAAAAGTTAATTGTATGTAAACCATTTTATTGTTAAAAGCAATTATTTATTATGTAAATACTTCACTTCATTGATTAGGAGAAACTAATAGGGTCTACCTTCCCGACGTGTGTGATCTCTAAGTACTTTTGAGTATTTGTTGAAAAAATAATAAAGACAATATTGATTGAAATAGAGTATATTGATTGTGTGATTGTGAAAATGTAGTTCTTACTGTCCAATCGTGATTATGTAATGAGTTTTCTTAGAGTGATTTGTGAAATGCACGTAACACGAAAAAAACAAATTGATTAAATTAAGATATTGAGAGCCATCGTATTTTTTGGGGTCAGTCATTTAACGGGATATATATATGTCCTTTAAAACTTCCACAATTTCGGCCGAAATTTGTGAAATTTAAACTATATAAACAGATCTATAATAATATCATCTGTACAAAATTTGGTGCAATTAGGTCTAATAGTTTTGAAATTATATTTTTAAGTATATTTTATATTGACGTTACTAAAAAAGCTTCTTGCATCGAAGTTTTCAGAATGTTTAGTTCATATTTGCTCAAAATCCTGAAAATAGTTATTGGAATAAAAGTGAATTAGCATTTTGAGCTTAGTAATAGTATAAATTAAAGTGCAATCATAGATAAAATATTATTTCTGTATTAAAGAAACACGTAGTCTAATAAAAGTAAATATCCAGAAACAAGCAACAAATAAAACCTCAACAATACATTTAAAATAAAGAAATAAAAGGAATCTTGATACAATCTACTGACCCAAATGTAAATTAATTTACCTTCGATGTCAATTCCGAAAACAATTTATTTCTCTCTTCTCCTGAATAATGCCTATATATATTTTTTTCATAATGCCGTTTTATGTTGCTTTTTTTGCAAATGATATATTTTTTTACACAACAAACACTGGACTTCATCACTATGTTCGAAGCATAAATATTGTATCTTCCACTCTTCCTTGAAAGCTTTAAGCGCTTCCGTTCCGTCATGATGCGCTGTGTTCTAAGATCTTTACATCCTTTAGCAATGTTTACAGGTAAAAGAGCTCCGCGCGAGTGCAGCGGGCATAAAAGAGCTCTCGCTCGCAATTATTAATCACCATCGCAAGACTGGTGTAGAGGAATCATTATTAATTTATCATTATATATGGAAAGGACCTTCGTAAGAGGGATACCTGCCAGAGGTAGAAGACGAGAGGTGTCGCCTCGCTTTCCTCCGAATGTCTGGAATGTTTATGGTCTTCAATGGGACTTAAAGAACAGTTAATACAATACAATGGCACTCCAAATTTAAAAACAAATGCATAGTAACTCACCATGCTAACATATAGAAGTTCATCGAAAACTTTCAGAAGGACCAAAATGACAATCAGTTATTAATAAATCAATAAATGGCAGGTTATATGGCAATACGTCATCCCATAAAGAAGTCCTGTGTTTTAAATTCAAGACACATTGAGGAAATGGTTCGGAATTACCATATAGGTCTATATAGGGAAAACGGTGACGTTGACAGATATCTTAGAGGCATTAGTTATCGGTTGAAACTGTATGCAGTAGAACTTCCTTGTGATGAAAACGATAATGAAGCAAATTAATGGTATTTTTATTTAAATATATGTTACAATTACAGTTATTATGTAATATTAAAATTATATAATAATGTACTTCTGGTTCACTGTATTATTTCCATCATATTAAAAGCAGACTGATGATTTTTTAAATTGGTTATTACTTCAGATTTGTGGATCTTTTAAAGTATGGACAAGCTATCTGTGGACACAACTGCAAATGGACCTGTAATGTAGTGGACTTTAAATAACTGTACCTATAAATTAATGGACTTTAATGTAAAGGACAGAAGAAACTGGACATTTGGACTGTAGTCATAAAAAAATGGACATTTTGTCTGTGGACATAGGCCCTATCATCCGTGTATCTATACAATATCAGCTTGTCCGTAATCTTTAAAATTATTTGCAAAACTCCAAACTATTAATTAATGTTTTCTATATTTATAATGCCAATGGAAGTTACTAACAAGGAGAGGACACGCTCTGTATATCACCGAATGGAATAAGATTGTGTGAGATGAAAGTACAAGACGTACTGTTTAAAGTCATACCTGATATGGGTGGCCAATGACCCCTCGTTTTGAAAATATTGGCTATTGTTTGTGACATACTTCTGTTAGGTGCCTAAAAGGGAAGCATTAGACTGTGTAACGGTTTAGCCCATGTGGTTGGATGCTGAATTGTTATCCAGGCAACCTAAGTTCGAATCTCAACTGGTCCTATTTTTTTTCTTTTAATAATGATTAATACTGTGATCACAGTAATCTATTTATATATATCATATTTCTCAATGTATTGAAAGCTTTATCATGTTTTAAACAAATGATAATTAGCTAACATTGTATTGTAAAGGATAAACAATGAAATATTGCTCATTTAGGCAGGTAAGATGTGTCACTGGTGTCTGTTCTGTTTCTGTAGCAGCTATTCCACTTATTGTGTCCCTTTCATTATGATAAATGTCATAAAAAATACACAAAACATACATATTTCCTGCACCATGCACAGCAAATGAAAGAAGGTTGTCCACAGTGACACATTTTTCCGCACTTCTACTGCGAAACAGATATCCTTCACATTCACAAACACTTCTCATTCGTTTATTAATTTTTATGCATACCACGCATATTTCAACGTGGCTTTGAATATAGGAGCTGACAACTGAAAGTGAATAAAAAAAAAATAATAATCATAATAATAATAATAATAATAATAATAATAATAATAATAATACTATCAAGCTTTTAAAAATGAGAAGGCATTAGGATTCGAATTTAAGTTGCCTGGATGACAACTCAGCACCCAACCATATGAGCTACGCTGTTAGACAGTCTAATGTTTTCCTATTAGACACCTAACGGAAGTATGTGACAAACAATAGCCAATATTTTCAAAACGAGGGGTCATTGGCCACCCATACCAGGTGTGACTTATAATTTCATGTCACAAAATCGTATTTAATTCTGTGATATACAGAGCGTGTCCTCTCCTTGTAAGTTATCAGCCTTGGAGTAAATGAAATCACAAAAATAATATTAATAGGCCTATCGGTAGACAAACGCAGAAAAATAACATGGCTTCTAATGAAATAGTGTCTACGAAACCTAGCGACGCCGAATTCGACTCCCAACAGAGTTTAAATGAACTGGATGTCAGTTTCATAGTATTTTTAGTACCGTACTATGTTATCCTCTGGGAAAGACCTGGCATAGTGTTTACACGGAAGTCTTAATGTAAAAATATAATATTAAAAAGACAGTGGTATATGCAGGAAATCTTTTAAGGGGCATGGAGTTTATACCTATATTGTTCTTTCTCTGACACATCGTCAAGTGAGATGTACTGCCTGATAATAGATAGGCTGTAGGCCTACTGTACATATAAGATAGAACTCAATCAGAGGAATATAAACTGTAGGAGAGTCAATAATGTAATTTTTTTGTTTACAGATATTTACATTGCCATTTTAATATCATTAATACTAATTTGAGGACGAGTAAGTTTTCAGGGTCAATTAATTTTGGCTAAACTAGCGCAGAGGTAGTTCCAATAGTACAAAGTTAATACATCCCTATTGTTTTAGAGCTGGTTTTTCAGTCTTGCCAACATAAGTAACTTAGCGTGACATTACGAAAGTTTCACGCTAGTGTACACTGGATTTTTTAAAGTTATGTTTTGTTACGTTACTAATTTTGATTAGATTTACCTTCATTAGGTTTGGTTAGGTTAGGTATTTAGGTCACGTTAAGGTGCAAATGTATTTACATTCTTGGCTTCTAGTCGAGTCTTACGTATTGTAAACAAAGAAAAAGAAGTGCCGACGCCAATTTCATACCGAAAATGAGGGTCGAAAGTTGCTGTGAGAGGCCGGCAGAGAGATGAGGGAATTTGAGACAGGTTAGGTTAAGTTAGTTTAGTTTAGTTTAGTTTAGTTTAGTTTAGTTTAGTTCAGTTTAGTTTAGTTCAAGCTTTTCATATGCTTTGAATATACGAATCTGTTAGACTTTTGGTATGTCTTACATGTTGCGTTACTCGTAACTCTGAAAATCAAAACTTTACAGGAGAAGCAAAAAACTATCTAGATAACCAGGTTTTCAGGTAGGCCTATTCTTAACGAAACACTGCTATGTTGCAATAAAATCAGTCTTCTTGATGATGAGGTATCTGATTTTCTATTGCTGTTTCATTTTGAGCCTAATGGCCATACCTCTACCAGGTTAAATTACTAAATACTAAATATACACATTGTACTTACGTCCATTATGACGCACCTCTCATTTGAAACGTAATTTACTACATTTTCGAACAGCTCTGTTTCTTTCCTAATAAGTATCGCTATAAAATGCTTACATATATTCAACTATATTTCCACAAAAAAGTCCCTTACAAATTCCGCGACTTTCACTTCAAAAATCACCAGAAATAGTTTACCTGTGTGCTGATTTCTCCTTAATTTTTATAGGTAATAATCTATCTGAAAATTGGCATTAGCCGTTACGTTACGTCCCCCACCAGGAAATTGAAAAAAAAAAATCTAGACGCTTTTGCTACGTATGCATACTGTTGATACCATCTTGTGCTCCGAACTCTTCTCTTGTTCATCATTTATTTCAGTGCATCCTTCAGTAGGTAGTGCCTTCTCAACCAGTGACCCAACAATTCCTTTTCCTCTTCCTGATCAGTTTCAGCACATTCTTTCTTCACCCACTCTTTACAACACAGCTTATCTCTCGTAGTACACTTCAGGTATTTGAAGCTGTCCACTTGCTATACTGTCTCATTTAGAATTCGCAGGTTTACCTTCTTTATTTTTATTCCTACGACTATGGTCTTCGACTTGTATGCATTTATATTCATCTCATACTGCTCACAGCTGTCATTTAGCTATTGAACTGTTTATTCATTATTTATTTACAAAAGCGTGATGGCCTATTTAAATATTTAAATTTTATTTTTTGTTAGTATTTTATACCATTGTGAAGCTACAAATATTTAGATTCCATGCTCCAGTGTTTGTTACGAGATAGTTACCCTTAATAAAGCTTCATTAAGGCTAACATATGTCCCGCAGAAAAGTAGGACTGCGTTCATAAAACTTCTATTGGTACAGAGAAGTGTTTCGACCTTCGTTGTAAACCTAAGTTTTTGTGAATATAGACAGGTTCTTGTACATACAGTATACTGTATTGGTATTGGTAGTTAAGCGGTTTCAAGACGTGACCATGGCAACCGTTGAACCTGCCACCCAGAGTCCATACTGACATTCGCGACTTTTTCACGTTAGCACCACAGTCTAGTATATACAGTCGCGAAGCTCAATACGTAGTAAATATGCAAACATTAGATAGTTGCTCACCACTAGGTTAGCTAATATCGCCTCATTACAGGCAATGCAAAATAGAACTGTCACAGTCTATTGTTTCTAGCACCCTCAAAACTGAAGCTTCGTGACTGTATATAGTAGACTGTGTTAGCACGTGGTAGCAAGCTGTTTTGTTTGGAAGAATCTAATCTTCGTTACTACAAGTATTGGTGTTCTGTCATGGCTATTCTTTTCACAGTTGTTTGGTGTTGATGGAGGTAGAATTATTTTGAATTTAGTTTTAAATTTAACTAGCTGTGTGTGTGTTTCTAACGCGATTTATAGTCTTCGTGCATTTATAAAATGTCGCAAGACAGTAAGTTCTTACTCTCTCAGTTAACGGCAGTTTTACAGAACAAACTTTAAATTAATTATAACTCGGAAATCAATATATTACCTGCGTGTATTTTTAAAATCACTCTCTTATTTTGAATAACATAATTTTCATTGGCGATGTGATCGCGAAGGGATTAATTTTATTATCCAACTTGTAGAATCGTCAGAAATAACATCACTATCATCTTTCGATGTATTTACGTCGTCAGGATAAACTGAAATAGGCCTGATTCCGCGTCATTATCAGCCACTGATACTAATATCTGAAACGCCTAGCTCAGGTAAACCACACGCTCCACTATATTTCTGTATTGTTCGCCACACTGTGACATTCTGATTTATGTAGGCCTGTCACTTCCATACCAGACATTATTAGCTGATGTAAGGTTGCCCTTGTATCTTTCCTTTGTAACTGTAAATTTATTACCATGAAATATTGATATTATTATTATTATTATTATTATTATTATTATTATTATAGTCAGAGTCCGTATGATATTATTATTACGAGTTCGTGTCAGCTGTTCAGTTTCGACCAGTGAGCTCTGTACTAAATTGGAGACACTACTGAATGCTTTAAAAGCGTTACGCGATAGCTGAGCGCCTGAGCGTATTGCTATCTCTTTCTAACATAATGTTGTCCTTGTCTCCCTTGCTGTAAATGTTATCACAGTCTAGTATATACAGTCGCAAAGCTCAATACGTAGTAAATTTGCAAACATTAGATAGTTGCTCACAACTAGGATCGCTAATATCGCCTCATTACAGGCAATGCAAAATAGTACCGTCACAGTCTATTGTTTCTAGCACCCTCAAAGCTGAAGCTTCGTGACTGTATATAGTAGACTGTGATGTTATCGTACACAATATCAGCTCGTCGTAATCTTTAAAATTATTTCCGAAACTCGAAACTTTAATATTTTCTATGGATGTTACTAAGTTATCAGTCTTGGAGTAAATGAAATCACAAAAATGATATTAAATACCGGTAGACCTACGCAGAAAAATAACATGGTTTCTAGTGAAGTAGTGTCTACGAAACCTAACGATCCCGAGTTCGACTCCCAGCAAACTTTTAAGGAACAGGATGTCATTTTAGTTCCGTATTATGTTGCCCTCAGGGAAAGGCCTGGCATAGGCTAGTGTTTACACGGCAATTTTGATGTAAAAATATGTGGAAAAGACAAGACTTCTTGTTAGGGGCAAGGGTTTATATAAGATTTTTGTTTGTAATCATGAAATTATATAGTTCTCGATGCATTTCACCCTAAAAAAACATATACAGTTTTTACTGTGACATTGTTTTCCTATCACGTTTAACACTTTTTTATTAATAGGGTTTTTAAAGAACATTACTAATACTTTAACATTACGAATATCAGATTAAAGTTACATGTGATAAAGATAACTCAATTTAATATCATAAAATCTCCCCCTCGGTACGCCAATGACAAGAAGTCTTAACCGCCGTACAGATGTAAAATCTAGGAGGGAAAATGATTAAAAAAGAAACGATGAACATTTCGGGAGTTAAAGTAAGTTCTACAATTAATTGCCAGATCAATATACCAGTTTAATATTCCACTTAGCAAAACTAATAACCAAGGCGATATGATTGCATGCTATAAAAGTTCAATACAATGATGGATAGCAGTTCTATGGATAAACAAAATTCCTTGATACGAACGAAACGAAATTGGACCACAACAAGGTTAAATCAATGTTGAGTACAACTCTCTTCAGATTATACAATAATAGTAATAGCCGAAAGAAGTACCAAAAGCAAAATTTGAGCTGTCTAATGACGAAGAAATGCAATATAGCATATCAAAATTTAAACGTATACAATAAATAGTGTAACATCTTAAAAATATTGGTTGGTAAAAATAATTGGTGGATACAATGCACGTACTAAATACTTACAAAACATATAATAAATCAAACTTACATAGGCCTAATTTAGTTTATTTACTTACACTATTGATCATATACATGCAGTAGAATTTATCAGTACATAAGAAAAGTACTAGTAATAATCACTAAAATACCAAAAATAATTAATAGAAACAATACAATGAAACCTGCTAGAGCAGAGGAAAACAACATACAAGTTTCACCCTTATTGAAATTTTCTTCTGCAAGTGAGCATGGAACAGGAAACAGTAATTTTACTTGCATTCCAGGGCGAACGTGACAACCTTTATTGGGCAAAGTCTGCTAGTATAACTGTGTTGGAAGACAAACTAATTCTCTCTTCGTATTGCTTGGATGCATTGTTTTAGGATTTCAGGACAAGAATGCAAAATTCTTATACCTATATAGCCTATCGATGGCCCAGAACCATACTGTTCCAAGTCCATTTTATTATTTTTATTATTTTTTTTTCAGGAGAGCACTTTTAAGCTGCTGGCATTCAAAGCTTCATGAAACAATCCGGAATAGATTCATAGCAATCTTATAGAGAGGAATATTTACAATTTTGTTCGATTCATATAATTAGGCCTATGCAGACGACAACTGGAACACAGTGAAACAGATTTCTTTCTTATAGAAAGCTGGACTTAGAACAGTATGGTTCTCAACTATCGATATATATATATATATTAATAGTCAAGATTCTAGCCTAGGCTTACAGTATCACTTCGTTTTATCTTCGGTTTTCTCGTAACAAAAGCAGAATAAACTTAGGCCTAACTATGGAAATGGATACTACTTCTCATTCTTTGGTCTTCTGAACAACCAAATGTCACACAATGGTTCTCAATTTTTTTTCTCTTTCTTGCGCTTATAGAACATGAACTTACAATAATAATAATAATAATAATAATAATAATAATAATAATAATAATAATAATAATAATAATAATAATAATAACAATAATAATAATAATAGTAGTAGTAGTAGTAATAATGATAATGATAATAGTTTATTTTAACTGGCAGAGTTAATAGACCGACTATTGATCAGATTTTTTGTATTCGACAGGTACTTACTTACTTACTTACTTACTGGCTTTTAAGGAACCCGGAGGTTCATTGCCGCCCTCACATAAGCCCGCCATTGGTCCCTATCCTGAGCAAGATTAATCCATTCTCTAATCATCATATCCCATCTCCCTCAAATCCATTTTAATATTATCTTCCCATCTACGTCTCGGCCTTCCTAAAGGTCTTGGAGAAAAAATGGGAGTATAAGGATACAGTACATCAGTTATTCATAGATTTCAAAAAGGCATATGACTCGGTTAAGAGAGAAGTGTTATATAATATACATATTGAATTTGGTATTCCCAAGGAAATAGTTCGATTAAATAACGCAATTTAACGTTAACACAACCTGTAGGTCTAGGTTATCTGTTACTTCATTAGGTAGAGTTCTTAGTCCTGTGGTTACACTCTTATTGTAGAACTGCATCATTGTGATCAGCAAGAGTATTACATCCATTCTTAGAGACTACTATAACACTGCTTCAATCACTATGGAGCTGCGGTTGAGCGTGGTTTCGATTCCCGCTTCTGCTGATTAACTGGCTTTGTTTTCTCAAGTTTTCCCAAACTGTAAGCAGAGTGTCAGATAATCACATCACGAATCTTCCACCTCATACTCTTCAAAAAACATCTCATTAGCTTGTAGCTAATACATCGTCGTTAAATAACCGGCTACAAACGTCTTATATCAGCCAGGGAATATAATATCACAGTCTAATATATACAGTCGCGAAGCTTGGGATGATTTTTTGCATTTCTCGCGATAGTTGCTAGCCGCTTGGAGCGCTGTGAGTACTAGGAACAATAGACTGTGCCATTGCCATCGTGATCTAATACAGGCCGTAAGGCAGACCGTGTGACTCCCTTAACCCACTCACGAAGGGCGGCTTTTCAAACATGTAAATTAGTTGGAATGCATAAAGAGTAACATATATTTCTTTCAAATGTAATGTAATTGCATTAATGAAATTTAAAACAATGATTATGAGACATTTCAGACATAATTCACTTGAGCGTTAAGGTGTAACATTATTTTAGTGTGAAAATTACGTTGTTCGTATGTGTAATACCTGCCTTTATTTCGATTAAATATTGCTAAATTCTTGTACATTCATTTATGCACGATTCAATAATTTTCAGTTGCACCGCACGGATATTTAGATGTGCTGAAATTATAGATTATGTTTACTGTACCAGTTGGCCCTTTCTGTCTAATTTTAGTGGTCTCTAATGCCCTGCCATTACATATATTTACCGGTATATTATGTCATATGAAAATTATAGGTTATGTTTACTATATTTAACTTATATTCCTTTATTCGCAAGTATACATTATAATTAAACATAATGTCATGTATGATACCCCTCACATTCAATGTGTCTGTATTTTAATACTACAACTGAGACTGAATTACTGTATTTATCTACAACCTAAGAGACATAGTAACACAATCGTAAGTACACTAATTTCATAGGAGTGGTATAATAAATTTTCTGTCTACAATTAAGAAAGGAAAATGTGCTAAATTAAAATGACAATGTAAATTCTTTTTTATTAAACCTCAAAGTAGTTTCAATTTTCAACTTAAAATGTTGATGCGAACAGATTATGTTAACATGTAAAATTCTCTTCACATTAAAATAACACAATTTTATAATTATTTCTGCAACATATTATGCAGCAAGAAGTACACGAAACTTATGGACACATTGCACTAAATAAAACGTAGCAATGATACGCAATAAAGTTATAATATAATATTTCATTGAGCTCTATAGGCACCGTGCAAGCTCCTCTGGTGGCGACTCTTGTTACTAACTGCGGGACAGCAGCGATAGAGTTGTGCTTGAAGCGTATGAATATACTTAACATCTCGGGTTAAGTGATTAGAAATATGGATGATCCTAAAAAGCGGAAACGTAATGCAAATTGCTGTGTTCTTGAGTGTAGTAATGCTTATAGGAACACACCAACCGATAGTGTTTTTATTCATTCCCAAAATAGAAAACTCAAGCGCAACGACGCTAATTGTGGATCCATGCAGTACGCAGACGAAAGTAAATAAGGCTACACTGCTTCTAATCATAGTATTATTATATACTAGGCCTGATATAAAAAATATAATGATAATCATATTAAACTGCCCCCATTGAGGGTAGCCCTTACGGACTCAGTATATCCTCAAAAAAATATATATATTATACATAGTATTATGTTTATAAATAACCATTAAGTTAACAACAACAGAATTTATCATTTAAATTTCAAAAAGTACATAATTACTGCGTTCTTTACATATATATATATATATAATATTAGCAACAATAAATAATAATATACTTATTTTTAAATGTATTCATATCGATATTTAATTCTTGATTTCAAGTGCTGATGGTTCACCTTGGAAACACCTGCAGCAAGAATTTCCATAAAACCTCAAAACTAGCATACCGTTCCCAGCATTTTTATAAAAGATTACAAGAAAAAGACTGCCTCATCTCAAGTAGCTCCGGAAAGGTACGAAAGAGAAGCATAAAGAAGAAGAAAACATGAAAATTTAAGTTTTATGGAAGGCGAATGTTCAACAAGTGTTATTCCGAAAAATGAAGTAGCCGTACAGGCAGAAGTAAATGAAACCATTCTTAGTGATTTTGTTTTTTCTTTCACAATTGAATTGTGTGAATTGTCTACTCAAGTGTCTATTCCATTACATGCCGAACTGAAGTCACATAAGAAATATGACAAGCGTTCAGGAACAGATGATATGTTTAATGAAATGCAAGGTTTCCGAAATTATTCTACAATAAAATATGAGACAAAACTACCAGACTTGTGGTTTCGAATATATTGTTAAAATTGCTGCCAATTGAAACACAATCATACCCATAGAATCATAATAAGAAATATTTCCTATTCTATCATTTAACCCAAAAATAGCTACCATAGATAGTCGAAACGCCGCAAGATGTAGACCATACATATTATTTTTGCCATTTTTATTAGTGAATTTCACATCGAGAGCTTTCGAAAAATTCTGTCCAAGAGTAAGATTAGTAAAGAAAATCGTCTAGTCATATTTTCCAATTAAAATGAAAACTGAATTATGGTATTCTGCTGAGGGTGATGTTCGGAGTTAATCGTACAATTATAATTATGATGTATTTTTACCGCCACTTTAATGTTGTTGACATCCACAATGGTTACTGTAATTTTGGGTTTTGGCCTAGCAAAGATTCAGGAAACAATACCTGCAATATTGAAAAATGTAGAGTGACAATTAATTGTTCAGAAGTGGAACAGTCACCCAGTGTGGATCAGATGGTGGCCTTCAAATCTAAATGCTACCGAGGCAGATCGAGTGACACATTTATAACAACTGATTGCTGATTATTGACTTTATTAGAAGGTGGTGACGGAGTCAGTTTTTCCCGGAATAATAACAAACCTCTCTGATAAAGGGATCATTGTTGTTACCCCACCGTATCTGCACGATGGTAAATTAACTGCTGAAGAAGTCGAAACTACTTACAGCGTTGCCAGTGTTCGAATTCATGTTGAAAGGTGCATTCAGCGAATTAAAATATGCAGTATAACATTTTACACAAACTATCAATTGAACTGCTTCCGCATGTTGAGCTTGTTGTTTATTCAACTGTTCAAAGAGAAGTCTGAACCTCATAAGTGATACCAACAATGCACCACTTATGAGGCAACTAAGCCAGAATATCATGGGGTAGAGTGGCCAGTTCCTTTCCCTTCCATCGCATATATCGCCGACTAGCTACAAATTACACTAATCAGACTTCATATGCATACAAACAATATTGTTCTTCTTCTGACACATATCGTAGTATGTTGATGATATATGTGTTGTGTTTTAGAGAATTTGCAGTCTCCCGTTATTCAGGAAGTGTAATTAAGACTACTTTTAGAATTAAATCACATTAAAATACGTAATTTATAGAGACATTATACACACAAATATTACACACTTCATGACATCAAATATAAGTATACCAATGTTTTCGTAATATGACTGTTCACCTTCAATCAATGGTCTGAAATATGATTTAAATGCCAAACAACTTCACTGATATTTCAGGAACTTTGTAGTTACATTTTTACACTCCTCTAGCAGTACTGAACTTTCCACTGAGTCTATAAAATAATTAAAGACTGGAGATTGCTGGGTTTGCAGTGAAAGACCTGCCCTTGGGCAGAACACTATAAATCAATACTAATATTACAACTTTTTATCGGCAGAAAGCCGCATGTAATTTCTATATCACACAATGACTAATGAATGACTGCGAGCCTGTAGTTAATTAGGAATTGAGACACAGCGCGGCGCCACCAGTACGATTTTGAGACCCATGCACGGTGCCTATACACCGAAATAGGAAACTCGAACATACATTACGGCGGTCTAGATCGAAAAGGCATTGACTGTGCCGTATTTCGCATTGTTGTGAAAAGTTGTGTAAACTGTGAAATGTTTGTTATCGGTTGTAATAACTGTAAATGGCTATAATACAATAATTTGAATAATAATATGGGACAAGGAGACGTTTGCTGCACTATAAATTCTAAGAGGTCAGAGTTATCCTTCTTCCAAAAGATCCAGGAAGGTGAATTTATAAAGTATAATATATGCTTTATGAAGATAATATATGAATCTTATTTATGTATTTCGTATTTTAATAGTGGAAGGAAGGTGTTAATTTTTTTAAAAGAACACGACATCGAAAGTACAATACATTTTATCTTTTGCTAGGGAAAGAGTCTGTGATGAGGCGATAGTAGCGATCCTGGTGACTAGCAACTGTCTATGGATGCATATTTCAACTGTCTATGTATGCATATTTAGTAAGTATTGAGCTTCCTGACTGTATATGCTAGACTGTGATAATATGTTACAAATACATTTCCTTAGACACGAATTCTGTTGCTCCAAGCCAAATATGATGTAATTTTCTCATTCTTTCAGGAGCGAGAATTTGAAGTTTTAACGACTGTATAAAATCATAGTATCATGTTTTATACCAATTGGTTAGAGAGAAAATTATAGAAATAAAATATGCATATCATATTTTGCCACAATAAAGATAACATTAGGATGCAAAACATACAGCAAAATCTCTTTTTTTGCCAAAAATTGATCCATCATATTTGCCTTGGAATCACAAAATATCTGTACGGCCTATATGTAGAGGCATTTCGTCTTCATATTTTTCAAGGAGTTTCCTATAGCATTCGACATTGAAGATTTTATTGATGCAAAATTGTGAAACAAAATAGTCTAAATTTTAGTATGAAGATAGTTCGGAATGTGAAGAATTCGTATAGGACGTCAGTTGACTTGAAAACACTAGAAAGTAGGTAAAATGTAGAAATAATTGATC
The DNA here is from genome assembly GCF_040183065.1 of Periplaneta americana. Taxonomy (NCBI): domain Eukaryota; kingdom Metazoa; phylum Arthropoda; class Insecta; order Blattodea; family Blattidae; genus Periplaneta; species Periplaneta americana. Next base: position 173,204,042 of record NC_091131.1, read on the forward strand.
GGTACAGATAACCTAAAACTGATTATTTAATACGTGCAATGAAGAGGAAGAACAATTAAAAATAAACGTGAAACGCACATTATATTTCACTTAGTATAAGCAAGGCACACAAAAGGAATAAACTAACCCAACCTAACCTACACAAGGCATACGAAAAGCCTAAAGTAAGCTAATGTAACCTAACCTGTCACAGATTCCTGCAGCGGAGAACCTACAAACATTCAAGATGGAAGTTTCAGTTTTGCGTGTTATAGAAAGGGCTTTTTCGTGGTCACAGTGACATATTTGCTAGCTTTGTCTAAATTGTGGCCATGAATTATTACGCAAAACGCACTAGCTTTGCGCAATATGTAATCGCATTTTGGAATACGTTTTTTATAATTTCACAGCTGTGGAGAGACAGCCCAGAATGTGCGAATATTTTTATTACAGCGTAACAATCTCCCTGCTGGTCTGTTCTTCATTTAATTATAAGAAAGGACATAATTTGGTCGGAAAGGTGGACACAGGTCCCACAGTGCCTTTCATAGTTTGTTGGAATGATTACGTGACATTTCCCGTGTGCCGCGTTGGTGATTACACGTAGGCCTACGTATTGAACTTCCATGTTATTATTATTGGATGAATTATCTTTTGTGATAATTAAATTACCGAGTCTTTCCATATGTTTACATTATTTCATTTTTACGTTTTCAGTAAACTGTTTAAATAATATAAAAATAAAAATTAACAAGAATAAAAGATAATTTAAAGATATGATTGAAACACTTTGCATATACGAATCTGTAAGAGCTTAGGTTAATATTATGCCATGCACATATGATCAATTGCAACTAAAAAAAAAAAAAAAACAAATTCACAATGATTTTCACTTCCTAAATCACCGGAAGTACTTCAACCCTAGTTTCACCAATCATAACTTTCCATTATATCTTTAAAATTACAGATTAAAATTTTAATCAACTTAAATCGGTAGTTATTACAAAACGAACAAAAATAAATAAAATAGAAATAGTCAACATTGATAATGAAGAATTTGCGAGTGCCATTTAAGATTCAAATTTATTCTAAATTTTTAAAATTATTTTTTTTAGGCCATGTGAGTGTTTGACAAACACAAAAAAAAAAAGATCTCGTATAGCGTCAATTTGTCCGAGTCCACTTTGGGCAGCGCCGAGTCCACACGACTACGGAAAGAAGTTATTTTGCACCTAACTTATCCCAAGTATATATATATATATATATTATAAATTATTAATTATTTATAACACTTGAGCAAGGTGCCTCTTGCATGATAAAATTATCATCTTCTCAAATAGTAAGCCTAGGACCTGTTAGTCTCGAATCATCTTTCGTGAGGTCTTCCAATAAGTCTTTTCCCTCATGATGTGTAGTGAAGCATCTGTCTAGGTAGTCTGAAGTCAGTTGTGTCCGAATTCTTATATATATTGTACAGTTGGTGTTATTTTTAATTCTCTGCAATGTCAGTGTTCTTCTGTAATCTAGAAGACTATAGTCAGCAGTTCCTCGTAGAAATCTCATTTCTGCAACTGTGAATCGTTGGTCATCTTGGAGTCGAATAGCTGAGAAATGATTATGTCAAAATTTTATATGATTTAAGTCTTCTATGTCTTTGTACTTTCGTGACTAAAAAGACTTGGTTAATGATTCTCAAATATTTATTTTAATTTTGGATTTTATTAGACATATCACATTCTTCAAGGTATCTTAGGGTGTAACCTAAATATCTGAAGGAGTTGGTTGACCTGCTCCAGTATGAAATTATCGATGTACATCTTACATCTCACGGGGTGTTTACTCTTAAAAGACATTTTTTTCTTGTTGAAATTTCTAAATTTTAAGTTTTTGTCATAAAATTTAGGTGGTGAATAGAGTATTGCAATTGATCTTCGGTATTGTCGAAAAGGACTTGGTGATTTGCATATAACAGAGTATCTAGAGCAGGCCTGGGCACTAATAACTGATTTGATACACTGCAGATTTCCCCTTAAGACTCCACTCCACCTTCCCCGGCTGAGACGAGTACACAGGAAAGTAAGCATTGCTCAATGACGGATTGTATAAGGCTTTTATGAACTTCGGCTTTCACTGGTCGCCTGAAATCCATCACTGATGCACAGTGCCCACTGTGCGTTTGTTTATAAGGCAGTGTACGCGGAAAGCATATGGACGGAGGTTTCTGAGTAACTTTTCACTTCTCCTTTGTGCCCAGGGCTGATACAGAGTGTTATTTTCTTGCAGTATGATATATTCATGTACCGTCAAACGCCAATGTCGAATGATTGAACTGATATATGTTTGCTTATGAGCAGTGTTGCCAACTCAGAATTCCATTTACCGCTGCACAAGCTTAAAAAACCGCTAAACTGTAGTTAAACTCCAGATTTTTCTTTATACAACGCTTCCAAATTCGAAATACGAACTATACATCTTGGGGCAATGCATAAGTGCAACAACATTTTTCAAGTCTTCTTAGTCCTGCTCGAATGGTCAAAATTGTACTTAGCTTGGGATTTTCCATCCTGTTCCTGTGCTTTTACATAAGATTCATCTGGCTAAATAGCCTCTCAAACCTCTGCAGTTGACAATGGTAGGATAAGGAAAGAAAATGAAGGAATGGCCACCACATGCATCACTGAAAATCGCAACCTAAAATTTGGTGAACCTTAATGAGATTTAAACTTTAAAAAGCCTAATATTTCTAACCCTTGGAAATTAAAATAACACTCACCTCTGCCTAGAAGCGTGTAGTGTTGGAAACATTTTTCCAATCCTAAAGTTAATTTTCCTCCATTGTATCTCAGCAACTGTTGCCGAGCAACAGAAAAACACTCGCTATTCTTTTTGTGTTTATCTCTATCAGGACGGGTACTTAAATCACAGTCTACTATATACAGTCGCGAAACTTGAGGTGTTTTTTTTTTGCAAATCTCGTGATAAAGCGCTCCAAGCGGTTAGCAACTAGAAACAATAGACTGTCCATGGTCGACTTTGGACTGTGTCGTATTTCTATCGACTATCGGGTGCTAGCTCGTTGCGTATTTCACATTGATGCTTGTGAAATGTTCGTTATTGGTTGTAATGAAAATTTTAATGGCTAAAATATAATAATTGGAATAATAATATGGAACAAGGAGGAGACGTTTGTAGTGCTATAAATTGTAGCAACAGTAAGAGAAAGAGGCCAGAGTTATCCTTTTTCCGATTTCCGAAAGATTCAGAAAGGTTCCTGGGTTTCCACAAGAATGCTGTGCAGAAACAAAACTGTTAATTTGAAGTTCTTTGTGACTGTTAGAATACATTATATCCTTAAATTTCACAATGAAATGTTTCAGTCTAACCGAAAGGACATTAGATACCGGTTAAAGTTCTGTCACTTAGGCTGCTAAATTTCCAGAAAAATAAAGGTTAGGTCTACTTTTTTTTTCAGAGGATATATTTTTAATTGTAGCTATTAGTTTTGTTATTATTTTTATGTGTTATTTTACTAAAGACGTGGAAAAATTAAGTTTGTTTTAATGAAATTTATTGATCACGTTTTATTTTCAATTCTGGTGGGATTATTATTTCTTAGGCCTACTTTTTTTTCAAAGGATATGTTTTTAATAATAGCTGTTAATTTTGTTGTTATTTTTATTTGTTGCTTTACTAGAGACGTAGAAAAAGTCTGTTGCAATAAAATTTATTGTTCACGTTTTATTTCCAATTCTGGTGTGATTATTATTGCTTAACCTCATCCCACGTTGTTAACTACGTAAGCCTACACTACAAGTACCGGTACACGTAAGTTACTCCATTAATTCATATTTCCATTATTATTGTTGTAAAGGGAAATGCAAATTAATATTTATTGGTTTCATAGTTAATTATCGCTATAATCTTGAATGAGTGAAGCTATTATAGTAAATTTCAGTTCTTTTTGCACAAACAAAAATTATATTAACTTATTTCTTGCAGGTATCTTCGAGTTTAAGGTGGAATTTAATATACTTCGTTAAAATAATAAATTAACTTTATGCATTTAATATTTCAATAATGGTAGGAAGGTGTTAATTTTTCCAAAAGAACACGACAACGAAGTGTAACATATTTTGTCGTCTGGTAGGAGAGAGATCTGCGATGATGAGGCGATAGTAGCGATCCTAGTGGTGGGCAACTACCCATGTTTGCATTTTTACTACATATTGAGCTTCGCGATACATATACATATATCTTCAAAATTCACTGAAGTAGATCAAGAATACAGTAGGCCTGGACACTTCGGAAATAATCAAATCACAGTCGGTTCGAAATCTGATTTCACATCGAGCTGGAGAGTACCTGGCAACAATGAGTTTGGTTTTAAGTTTTAAGTGTGTCTGTGTTACATAAACTATAATGCGAAATGAAAAATTAAATAATAATTCAGTTCATTATCTATTCTCTTTATGATTAAATACATAAATTAATTTACAAAAACAATGCCTACATTAGATTAAGAGTTCAAGGAATGCGGCATACCGTATTTGTATACCAACAATGGATGAGGCAGGAAATGGACGTGGTTGCACCAAATGAACTTAACATAGAAGATTGATATTTTACACTCGCACAATGAGAAAGTGTGATAATACCAAACTAAACTCTGGTTTATGATTAACTACCATTATTGTCCGCAAGTACATATAACATCTTTACAGGGGGGGGGGGACTTAAAAATATCATCTCCTCCAATAGTAAATAGGAATACAAATCCTAGTGATATAAACAAGGCTAGTCAACTAAAAATTTTAATTCCTGTTGGAACTATAATCATAAAAAAACGCCAAATAAATAGCAGCCGCTGACGGTAAAAATCTGTAGCTGACCATAGTCCTGAAAACACCAGATTTAGCTACAAAACCGCTGACTTGGCAACACTGCTTGTGAGTGCTCAAGAGAGAGAAAACGAACCATATGTAGCTGCGTAACAATGCAGAGACATTAAACTAAGATGAATAGGTATGAATTTATCTAAATTAATACATGAATATAACCTGTATGTATTTATTTACACTGCGAGTGGGCAGCACCCGGTGGCAGTGGTATATACAATATTAACAATACACAATAAAAATTTACAATACATAATACAATTTACAACACATATACAAATTTATACACAATACAATAAGAATACACAATACAATTTAACACAATAATAATAAAACATAAAATAAAACACCTAATTTTACAACACAACCTACATAATTATGTATAGGTCCTACATAAGTTTCAATAGTCTTTCGCTTTACTCTCATCTCATTCCCTGTAGTGGCACTATGACGCATTTCACTGACACTTTAGCACACATTTCACTGACACTCTGTAACACATTTCACTGACACTATAGAACACATTTCATTGACGCTATAAATTATCACTGATCGGAACTGTTCACTGCACTGTAAAACCATAACTTCACTGACTCACCTCGCTTCACTGATTCAACAGTTCAAATAAGTCAAATAATTGCATCCTTATGCATACTTATAAACAGAACTACATTTAAACTAAACATTTCTAGTCTAAGGCCCTCTTACACGCTATTTTTAAATAATTTACAATTCAAACCAAGGAAGTAAACTCGTCAGGCTAGATAAATACATGTCACCTTAAAAAATTAAATGTTGAATGTCACCTTAATTTTAATTTGCACTTTATACACAACTTTTTTAAGTTATTCTTGAATCTCCTTAAGGAAGGACAGCCCTCAAAGACCGCTGCAGGTAGGTCATTCCAATCATTTATAGTTCTATTTAAAAATGAGAATTTACCTACATCCGTTTTCTATTTCCTACATTTGATTTTAAAATCATGATCGTTCCTACCATAGTACGTTGGCTTTTCTAACCGAGCCGTTATGTCTACCCATGCTTTCTGACCTAGATGTGCTCTATACAATGATGTTATTCTAGTTTTCCTACGTCTGTTTTCCAAAGTTTCCCATTTAAGTTCTTTTATCGTATCGTTCCCATCTTCTCTTTTACCTTTCACAAATTTAGCTGCCCTATACTAGATTCTTTCTAAGGAATTTATCTGATATATTCTATAGGGATCCCAACAAGTAGTTCCGTATTCCATTAACGGTCGCACTAACGTTAGATATGCTATTTCCCTCGATTTGGGGCTAGCCTTTCTCAAGATTCTCATAATAAAGTGAAGTGCCCTCCATGCTTTGCCCGAGCCCCTACAGCCGAGGCTGCGCAGAAGTTTAGAGTAGGGACAAATTGAAGCTTGCGTCCGCCGCCATGCTTTGGGAGAAGCACCGGCTAGCAGACGGCTGCACTATACAATGCTGAATGTTTAATATATATGTTTGGTGTCTCTTATAAATCAATCTGAATGGATAAATGAAAAAAATCTTATTAACATTTAAAGCGACCACGTTAAAGGAATAATCAAGCTTAGTTACAGTTAGTTTGATATGAAACGAAAGAAAACTGTGACAATTTGATACCGTAACTAAAGATGTTGTATAGTTATTTGACAACATATAGAGCGAACAGAAATGCCAATGCATATTGTAGTAATAGTTCAGATGAAAAGAAAATTATTAGTATTAATTATTATTAACCAAACACTGCCTGTGTAAGACGTTACATTAGGCCTATATAGTAAATACGTTTGCTTTGATGTGGACGAGAAATGAACAATTATTATTTATTCGCTATCGCATAATATAGGCCTACACCTGTAAAATAGAAACACGTACCTAATGTTTTAATTAGAAATATAAGTAGGCCTACCGTGCAATAGCTTATTATCACAACTGTAGTATGAAATAAACGTCACATGCATGAATTAGTCATTTAGTCATATAATAGAACTCAGGCCTATTGGTTCATTATTATTATTATTATTATTATTATTATTATTATTATTGGTTCCGTTAAATATTGTCTTACAACATTTTTATGTAAAGTCGTGTTGTACTGGTAACCTTAAGCGGTATACTAACATCTGCTCTTTATGTAGTAATTTCTTTTATTTGGTTATTTAATGACGCTGTATCAACTATTAGATTATTTAGCATCGATGGTATTGATGATAGCGAGATGATATTTGGCGAGACGAGGCCAAGGATCCGCCATAGATTACCTGACATTCACCTTACGGTTGGGGATATAAGAAAAACCCAACCAGGAAATCAGCGGGAATCGAACCCGCGACCGAGCGCGACTCCGGACCGACAGTCCTTAGCCCACTGAGCTACGTCAGTAGATCTTTATGTACTTTTATGGTCACTTTAACAAGTTCAAAAAATATGATTCTCGGGAGGAATCTGGGATCCATTTTCTAAAATATATTCCTATAAGTGTAGAAAGATTGTACAAGTGTTCTACTTCTAGAGCACATTGTTTTCACACGATGTAAGAGTGGGTGGTAATATGCCATTGAACTGTCAACATCTGTATAATCGCTCTTTCATTTAAGCGGCATATTTCTATAATCTCAGATGATGGTATAACAAGACTCCCATTATTCTTTCGTTAAAAAAATAAAAGAGATTTTGTTTACTGCTGTTAGGCTACGTACCATAAATTGAGTCTTTAGATTTATTACACCATATTTTTCTTAATGATTTAACAACTAAGCCAGCAATGAATGCAATCACATTTTGGCAATATTGTGTCATTGGGAATGATGTAAGAATGACGGAATTGCAATCAATGTCTGCAGTAGAAGAGTCATATCGCCTCTGATTCTCAAAACACTGAGGATTATTATTACAGTGCGTTAGGTGTTTAGAAAATACCATTGGGTATAATTATAGACATTTTTAGCGGACATCCCTCTCTTTGTAACATAATTTAAATAAATTATTTACGTATTTTCTAACGTATATAAAATAACATAAGTAAAAATATTCCATGTATTCGGTCATAGGAAATAGAAATAAACTAGTAAGTCTATTTATGAACAATATAACGCGTTTATATTTAAAACAATGCTTAGTTACAATATTTAGATTTACTCCTGTTATTTTATATTATACGTTAGAAAATACGTAAATAAGTTTAGTTATATTACAGTGAAGGAGGAAATCCACTAAGAAAATGCCTATATACTCAATGGTATTTTCTAAACTCCGAATGCTTTATAGAAACAATCATTCGTGCTCCCAAACATGGCGTCACGCGAACCTGCGCGAGAGGTTTCAAATTTGTACACGACACTAGCGCCAATTGTGTGTCTAGATATATAACTACAACGTCTTTGGCTTTGCCTGTAACATTATCAACATGCTCTCCCCAAGAAAGTTTGGAGTTTAAATACACTCCTAGGTATTTACAACATTGTTCTTGCGGAATTACAACACCACTGAATTCGTAATTAAGACTAGTTTCCTCTCGGGTTTTACAAAATGTTATAGATTTACTTTTAGAACCATTTATTTTCATCCTTTGCATTAACGCCCAGTTATAAATTTTATTCAAGTCTGTTTGAATAGCATCTACATCTGAATTATTTCTAATCTTTCTATAGATAATGCAGTCATCTGCAAATAGCCTCACATTTGATGTAATATCCTGGCATAGGTCATTTACGTATATTATAAAGAGTAATGGACCCAGAACGCAGCCCTATGGCACCCCTGAACTTATATTTCCAATTTCCGATATTTCATGACCTACTCTTACTCTCTGGGTTCTACCTTTTAAGAATTCTTGGATCCATAGCACCACTCTTTTATTTATTCCTAGCCTACTTAACTTATCTATTAATATGTCATGTGGCACCAAATCAAATGCTTTCGAAAAATCAATCACAACTGCATCGATTCTTCCGCCTCTATCTACCTCTTCAGCTAGATCCTGAACCAGCGACGTAATTTGACTATCACATGAGAAGCCTTCCCTAAAACCATGCTGGCGGTTGTAAAACCAGTCTTTCGCATTTAGAACATGACGAATATAATCCGATATCAAATGCTCCATGACTTTACATACGACAGATGTAAGGCTAATCGGTCTGTAGTTTCCGACAACTAATTTATTTCCACCTTTATGTATGGGTACCACTATAGCTGATTTCCAGTCACATGGAATAGCAGCATTGTTTATGGAAACATGAAATATACGCATTAAGTATGGAATTATGGCCTCGGAACCTAATTTAAGAATCTCTGTAGCAATACTATCTGGTCCTAGAGACTTCCGATTTTTTAATTTCGTTATTCTCTCTCTAACCCCTTTGGAAGTTATTTTGAATGTCGAATTTGGTTCACATTCACGGTCTGTGACACAACCACTCCTATCAGCGGGATTATTATTATTATTGTTATTATTATTATTATTATTATTATTATTATTATTATTATTATTATTATTATTATTGTTGAAAACCGAAATGAAATAGGAATTTAATAAGTCGGCCTTTTCTTTGTTATCAGTTATACTTTCTCCGTTCTGATTTCGTAAAAGCACTACTCTTTCATTTTTTCCTTTTCTCCTGCGTACATAATTATAAAACTGTCTCCAATTGTTACTTCCATCTTCTTTTAAAATAGCTTTTAGAAAATTTTCCTGAGCTAACATTTTTTCACACTCAAGTTTCTTAATTAATTCGATATATTTTTCCCAATGCTCATGGCTTCGTTTGCGTTTGCTAAATGCGCGCCTTGTCTTTTTCTTTAAGTAGCAAATATAATTAGTGTAATATTCTGGGTCCGGATTTTTCTTAATTATTTTAGAAGGTACACATTTTACTAATGCCTCGAAAATTATACACTTAAATTTATGCCACACATTTTCCATATTTCCTTCAGTCCTTAGAAAGTCATCATGCTTTTGTCGTAGAAACGTTTGTAATTCATGGACATCGGCTTTGTTAAAATTCCAGACAGACAGTGGACTTGACCTCGGATTTACTGTGTTTTCCCAGAAGATTTCTAATAAGACGCTATTGTGATCATAATGTAAATAGAATAGCAAGATTATATACTTAATTTCAGAATGACTGAATGAATTTGAATTTTTGTATGACGTAACTATGATTGTTGGTCTCTCGCACCTTCCACTTAACTCGCCAGCTGCTGGGGGCGCTCGAGTTGGCTAGGAACTCTGCGGACAGCAATGTAGTTGTTCCAAAACTGTGTACCGGTGTAGTAGTGCGTTGCGTGTTGACTGTCGTTTGCCGACAGATACTTTCAGTGATGCATAATATTTTTCTAAAACTCCATAAACCTGTTGCAGCCAAGAAGCTCTGCTGGCAATTCAACAGGTATGTCCAGTGCTTCAATGACCATATGTAGTCTACTGTGTAACCTCTCCACTCTGCGCCGTCATAGAACTTTATTCTTTGAGTATACTCCGTTCCATAATGTCTGACTAAATGTAAAAGTTACCGGCAGAGGTGGAGAGAAGTATAACTGCTATTCAACCAATGGCATAGATCTCATTCCATTGGTTGTGTAACAATATACGTCTCTCCTGCTCTGTTGGCAATGTTTACTTCTCCTGTCAGACATTATGGAACGAAGTATAGGCGCAATGCATCATTCTGTCGTGTGATACAAAAGGCATAGACTCCATTCCCAACTTTAATTCGTTAGCAGCATCGCAAAATGAATAGTTGTGGTGCATGTGTGTGTTTATATGTCAATTTATAGCTTTAGAATGGAACGTCTTTATTACATCCCAGTGAACACTCTTATTTAAGTATGTCTATATGCTTTCAGTATGTTTTGTCACTATGCTAAGTTTTACTTATTGTTGTTAGATTAACATAGTACAAAAAAATCAAAGCAACTTTTTCAGTCTAAGAATATTGCAACAAATTATTATTAATGATCCATTCAATGTGATGTTAAGGCACGTAGGTTCCATAGCTTAGGCTAATTTTGATTAATATTCGCAGCGTCTGTCGACAGAAAACATGCTGTAATTTATCGAAGGGTATAAACACACCATAAGCTTGGGTTTCCATTATCAGCTATAGTAGTTGTAGTTGTTGTTACTTAGGCAACCTGTCCGAAGACAGGTCTGAACCTCATGAGTGACACCAATCAGGAATCACTCAAGAGTAAACTAAGCCAGGAGATAATGGGGTAGGTATATAAACTATAGAAGGGTCAATAATGTAATATTTTACATTTTCCTTTTAATACCAGTAATACTAATTTTGCCTCTGATTAAGGTTCTGGTTGATAGGCTATGTACATTTATTAACAGGCAGTACGTTTCACTTGACGATTTCTGTCAGTGAAATAAAAATGGTTTGTATGCATCTGAAGTCTGATTAGTGTTTTTGTGTACTTGTAGCTAATCGGTGATGTATGTAATGGAGGGGGAAGGGAACTGACCATCCTATCCCTTTATCTCCTGGCCTAGTTGCCTCATAAGTGATGTCTTGCTGGTATAACTTGAGGTTCAGACCTGTCTTCGGACAAATGACTAAACATCAACAATAATAATTTGAGGGGGAGTAGGTTTCCAGGTCAATTAATTTTAGCTAAACTAGCGCAGAGATAGTTCCAATCGTACTCCGTCAATAAACCTCTAGGGTGCTATTCATAGACATTTCGCTAGCCCGGGCTACGAGCGTGCTAAATAGGATTCATATCTTATCATATTGCTGACACTGGTTTATGAATACGAAAAACGTTAGTTCGCTGATCATCCTCCGAAAGCCCGCGCTAAGAATGTCTATGAATACGGCCCCTATTGTTTTACAGCTGCTTCTTCAGTCTTACTAACATAACTTAGCGTGACATTAGGAAAGTTTCACGCCAGTGTACACTGGATTTTTTAAAGTTATGTTTTGTTAGGTTACATCTTTGATTAGACTACATTATATTAGATTAGATTAGATTAGATTAGATTAGATTAAGTTTGGTTAGTTTAGGTTTTTCTGAATTATTGCGTATCACGTTAAGGTGCAATTGTATACATTCTTGGCTTCTAGTCGAGTCATACCTATTATAAAAAAAGTTTCGATGCCAATTTCACACTGAAAATGAGGGTCGGAAGTTGCTGTGAAAGTAGAGGCTGACGGAGAAGTGAAGGAACTTCAGACAGGTTAAGTTAGGTTGGCTTAAGCTTTTCGCATGGTTTGAATTTACGAATCTGCGGCAGGCCAGGTTAGTTTAGACTGAATGTCTTGCATGTCGCATGATGGACAGAACTTCATAACTCCTAGAAACAAAATTTTACAGGGAAGCAAAAAACTATCTAGATAACGAGGTTTTTACGCATTCTTAACGAAACACTGCTATGTTGCAATAAAATCAGCAGGCTTCGAGACTTTGGACCCGATAAAGTAAGTTTACTGTGCATGTACTCTAGGTTGTTGACTCGCTGCAGGTAGCGAAAGGTAGAGATGTGTTGAGGTAACAACGTTGCTGTTTAGAGTAGAGTACGGTACTATGGGGGAACATACACATATGTACATTCTGAAAGTAAATATACATTACACAATGAAAATGTCAAAAGAATGTGAAAAGTATTTATTCTCCTTTCTTTTATAAGCATTTGTGTTTAATTATACACAGTGTTAATGGTGGAAATAAACATGTAGCACTTTTAATTTCTTCATTTATCCTATTGGTCGTCTTTAGGAACTGCAAGTACAGTACCGAATTGCAATGTACTACAAGATATACTTTCAATGCCTCAAACATAAATCTTTTTCGGTTATCTGCCAAACACAGTTTTTATTGTGAAAAGCTGCCCTCTACATGGCATGACGTGATAGGAGCAAAACGAAAAAACCTAACATCATTGCAGTCTCTAAGAGACAGTGCTTTATTCTCAGGTGACTCTATGTCCACTAATTTGCATTTTATGTTATATAAAGTTCCATATCCGTTATTTTTACATAAAATTGATTTCCACTTCCGTTTTACACGTTCAGTAACCTGTGTACTTGGTGTCTCATTAATTCTCTGTGTCATTTCCTCAACTAATTTGAGGGTTTCCGGCATCTCTTGCTCTGACTTTTCTAACCGTGTAATAGTTTCGGACACAGTTTGAAAATAGGTTTGTATGAAAACCAAATAATTATTCGTCAGAACCTTCAAATCCAGAGCGTTTTCCTTTGCGTATTTGTTGGCATTTATTCTACAGTACTCCCACCCTCTGTACGCTTTACCACTATATCCAGTACGCCGTTATGCGGATTTCCCTCCGAACTACTCTATCGGGTCCGAAGTCTCGAAGCCTGAAAATCAGTCTTCTTGATGATGAGGTATCTGATTTTTTATTGCTGTTTCATTTTGAGCCATAAATGGAATTAGGCTACGTGATGTTGTTTCTTAACTTCCCAACCAAAAATGCACTTACGAGGTTTTGAAAGGATAATTGATGGGAGCATTATTATAGTGCTAATAATTCTAAACACAATTCTCTTGTTTATTAACATTATAAGATTGAAAATCATATAATAATGTAATAAGTAAAAACAAATTCTAACATCTATATAGACAAAAAATACATGGAATATCAAACAAAAAAAAAGCTGGAGTTTAAAGCGGTAATAATTAATTGCACTCTGCCTAGTTATGAGAACCAGATAGTGGACTTTACCCATATCCTGTTTTCACCCAGCTCCTTACACGTCATTCTCCAATGCAGAGTGTGCGTTAAGAAATATGGTCTTACAAACATGAATCATTTATTCATTAATTAAACAATGTTAATGCAACGTGTATGATCTGTAGTGTATTTCTGTTGTAGACATCCTCTGATTTTATTCGTCATAGAGTGGAAATATTTAAAATTTTGGCTTCACTTGTCGTTTTCCACTGTCTTTGTTACATTTCCACTTACCAGGTTCATTTTTACTGTACCCCTACTCGCTCCTTGTTAATGCTCCTCTTCCACGTTGCTTTATCTATTTTCCATCAGCCAATTTTTTCTGGGATGTCACCACTTCATATTTTTGCGTCTTATGGTGTTTGAAACTACGGTATAAGAGTATAACCAATTAGAGGTATAAAACAGTAATTACTATTTGACCGTGAAAACTACTCATTTTAATACATAATATGTATAATTTTGAAATACAAACCTCATCAGAATCATTTTCTGTGGAAATGCCATTGTCGTTTTCACCAGGTACGTATGTTTTATCTTTCACGCTATCGTCACTGTCAAACTCATGATTTCCAAGTCATGTTCAGTCAATTCTGCAATTCAATACAATTAATATTAAAATATATACAATGAGCGATTCGTGATGTTGAGCACTCTGTCTACGTGTGTGCAAGTTGGCGTAATTTCGGCGACATGGGGTAGCTGATAATAATAATTGCATCATTACACCAAAAAATGCGTTATAGCTCGAATAACAAAGCATTAGAAACGTAATAATAATAATAATAATAATAATAATAATAATAATAATAATAATAATAATAATGTGGTGGTAGTGGTAGTATATTGTCGTATAAGACTAATGTGAGATGTTTTGTTTTGTTTTTTGCAGGTAAACGTCCCCTTCGACGTCGACTGTAAGGTAAGTTTTTTTAAGTATTGACTGGGTATGTTCCTGTGGGAAATCTGTTTAGAGATGAATGTCTTTCAACGAGTACAATAAACATAGTAATTAAAAAAAATATTTCGAGATACTCTATTATCACGGGATGTATAATTCTTCCTTTTCGATGGAAGAAACTGCGAACCGTATGAGAAAAGTGTTGACGTATCACTTGATTACCATAACACGTAACATTCAGAAAAACAGCGTCTTAGAACTTATCATACTATTATTATATAGAACGACGTATCTCGTAAATCGAGCTGCAATCTGTCTGTTGCAGTAGCCTACTTAAAAAAATCCTTTTCTGCATTTTTGTAGTTAACAGTGTTTATATTCTGGTATTAAAATTCGTATGAAATTTCCGCATTCAGTTGTGACTGAAACTACCATCTGAGAGATATTAAAATACAGCCGTAAAATCGTCTGGATAACCTTCTTATCTGGTTAATTGGTATGTAATCATTAGAGTGATTGCAATGATCACAACATAGTGATAGTGAAATTTTTTGATCAGTGAAAAGTTTATAGTGTCAGTGAAATGTGTTCTACTCGTATAGCGTCAGTGAAGTGTGCCATAGTGCCAGTGCAGTGAGTGAGATGAGAGTGAAGTGAAAGTAGTGAAAGAACATCAGTGCCAAAGAGAAGAATGGAGCTTGCGAAATGGACAGACAGAAGAAGAAGTGAAGCTATGTTGGAAAGAGTAAGTGAAGAGAGAATAATGCTGAAACTTGTCAGGAAGAGAAATAAAAGGAATTGTTTGGGTTACTGGCTGAGAAGAAACTGCCTACTGAAGGATACAATGGAAGGAATGGTGAACGGGAGAAGAGTTCGGAGAAAAAGAAACTATCAGGTAATAGACGACATCAAGATAATATGCATCATGTACGGAGACTCAGAGGAAGGCAGGGTGTAGGAAAGATTAGAGACAGTTGGGTTTGCAGAAAATTATGAATTAATAAATAATTGAATGAATGTAAATTGTAATATGTATGTATGTATGTATGTATGTATGTATGTATGTATGTATGTATGTATGTATGTATGTATGTATGTATGTATGTATGTATGTATGTATGTATGTATGTATGTATGCACATGTATGTATCTATGTATGTCTATGCAAGTTGTAATGGCAAATTACTTTCACTTTAAGTAATTAGTTACTTTAAATTATTATTATTATTATTATTATTATTATTATTATTATTATTATTGAATGTAATTATTCTGTGTAATTATGTCTTCAGTGCCATCGCGTGTTTGCCCATTTGCAGTTCTAATAAACACATACAAATAAACAGTGCACTGACTACGAAGATACAGCCGCTCAGCCATCATTCTAAATGACGCCTACATTTAATATTAAATGACAGTGACTTGACCACACCATCACTTTGTGATGATGATGATGATGATGATGATGATGATGATGATGATGATGATGATGATGAAGATGATGGCGATGATGATGATGATGATGATGATGATGATGATGATGATGATGATGATGATGATGATGATGATGATGATGATGATGTTGATGAGATATGGGAACACATACAGATTATACAGATGAGTAGGAATACTAATATTAAATCTATTTTGTGATTAATTTACTCAATTGGCCCACGTGTGTTGCGAATAAGCTTTTTATATTAGAGACGGCCTTTCGTTGTCTGCAGAAATTTTCCATATCGGGTAAATATAATAATTTCTTTGGATAGAAATAACTTTCAGTATCTTTGTAAGAATGGAGAGAAATATTTCAAGTTGACAGTAGAGATTGTATTGATATTTGCAGATTAGCACATTTTGCAGTATAATAATTCATTCTGCTTCTAGTACATTAACTAGCCTACCGTATTTATTGAAGTTTTCCCATTAATATATATATGTAGGGTAACACCGCTTATACTGGACCACCGCGTAAATTGGACCGTTCATATAAAACTTTGTAGGTAAGTAGTGGCTGCAATTTAGCGGCATGAATACGAACCTTGTGCTCTCACTACTTCCTGGATCGAGTTTGGTTGCAGTACGACATTGTGGAGTGTTGTGATTTCTGTTCGTCTGTTTGGAGTGTATTTCATGTTATTTTTGTTCTGTGCATCTGTACTTGTGAACGGAATACACTTTATCTGAGGTAAGTGCTGTGTGTAATATGTAAAAGGCACTTAATTGTGACGACATTTAGATATACAAGATCAATGTGGTATGAGCAGCTAACAAGGCGTCCTTGTTGAAAAGAAAAATGACATGTAATCCTATATTGGACTGGAAGTACTTTCCTATATTGGACCACATACTTGGAGCGGTCCAATTTAAGAATATGATATAAAACTATTGGCTTTTATTGAATAAAGTGAATGTCAATGTAGATAATCACATTCGTAATTTAAATTCAGAATGTGACTTTGTCGCTTAATTATTATCGAGTACAATTTTGTCGTCTGTCTCTTTCTACAGATGTTAAAGCGGGGAAAATACGGGTCCTGGGATGAAGAAATGATGGAAAGGGCGTTATGTGCGTACAGAAACGGGGACATGGGCTTAATTGTGCAGCTTGCACTTATAATGTTCCAAAAGCAACGTTAAAACGTAGAATTGATGGGGTAAATGTCAAAGCCCTAGAACATAAGCGGTCATTTGGAAGATCAATTGACCTCCACTTCTCCTCTTCAAGATCAGAGAGTCACCACACCAGAAGTCGTAAAACCCTACAAAAAGGTACAGGAAATTTTACCGTTGCCTGTAAGTACGAAATTGAAGAGAAGGAAGACAGCAGATGCAATTGTCTTGACTACATCTCCGTACAAAGATCAGCTGCTTTCAAGGCAAGATTTGGTCAACCAGAGGCACAAAAAAAAAAACAAGACAAAAGCTGTGGTTGGTTTCGTAAATTGTGCAAATTTGATGAAGTTAGGGACATGATCCAGTGCATGAAATGCAGGGAGTGGGCTCATTAAGATTGTGCCAAAGTGGGGCCGAAAAAGAAGATATTTTATTGTAAAGAATGTCTTTAAAATAATGTATATAGTACATGTAAAAATAATGGTTTAATGGTCCAATTTACGAAAACTGGTGATCCAATTTAGGATCATATATACCTAAATTGGACCTTTGCAGGCTTTCAGTAAAAGTTAAATAGTGTTTTCTCTAATTTTCAAAATTGCATTTTAAGTTCATGGTTCTATTGGTAATAAATGTGTTTCTTATATATAACCATTTCCTAGATGATCTTCCGTCCAATTCACTGTCAATGGCTTTAAGTTCTTAAGGGGTTCAATATAGGCGGTCTTACCCTATAGCTCAAAATATGAATAATTTTTTAGGTTTGTATGCTATGTAGGCCTACTTTATATTTTTTGTAGAGTCACCAACGTAGCTCAGTCGGCAGACGCGGTAGCCTGGTGATCTGGAGCTGCGCTAGGGCTTGAGTTAGATTCCCGTTTGGGCTGATTACCTGATTGGGTTTTTCCGAGGTATTACCCAATCATAATGCAAATACCAGGTAATCTACGGCGAATCCTCAGCTCACTTCATCTTGCCAAAAAAAATTGCAATCTTGTGAAATCTTGACTTGTTTCACATTTTAAAGCTCAAATGCTAAAGTAAATTATATGGAATACAATAAGTGAAAAGAAATGAAATGAAAAATATGCAGATCCGACCGATGCTTGAAGCCTGTAGCATGGTTTCCTCTGAGAGGGAAGTAAGGCTGGGACGTCCGTGCAGAAGATTTCCGACATGTAAAAGAAATCTGTACCTGTCAGAGTACTTTGGACATATACATTGAAATTGGACACTGAATAGCCTCTGCAATAGAGAAGGTCGCTGTAATGCAGTCATTACCAACTGGTCGAGTTGTGACGTCGGAGTACGCTTTTCCTCTCGGAGAAGGGGCCCGGAGAAATAGTCAGAGTCGATCTCGGAGCTGTGGCGGATCGTGGATTGTCAGAGCTACTAGCTCTGGTTGAATGTATAGGTCTAATAGTGTAACGTAGAGAATGAGTAATATACTGAAAGGAAAGTAGATATCGGTTCCTTCGATTATTATGAAGCCGTGCTGGCAGCCGTGTTGAAATCAGATCTACACTATACACTACAGCTGGATTAAGACAGTAGGAATTATGGACCAAGACTATACAATTCAGTATTAAAAAATAATCCAGACCTAAGCAATTTACACATTCTTAAGTTTAAAAATAAAGTGAAAATGTTTGTATGATATTTGATAAATTTTATTATTATTTTTTTAAGTGTTACTAGCATTATATGGTACTCATTTTTATTGTATTTATCTGATGCATGTAACCTATAAGATAAAACATTGTAATAAATATAAATAGATAATTTTCTTAATTAATAACAGTGTATATCTCCAATAAATGATTCCTTAGCATCGCCACAGATACACTTGATTGTACTTGTCACTATATCTTGTCACTAGAAAGTTATTGAAATTTATATTTTCCCCGCCATTCATAAAATATTTTGATATGATACCTCTTGCACAAAAGGAGAGATCTATAACTGAAACTAGATTAATATATTTCAGTATTACTTGTATTTATCCTAGTAATAATGAACAGTTTGACTTTCAGCTCCCCCCTACTACCATTAATGCACAACACAATGTCAATACGGCGGTTGCTGTCGTCTGTGATACAACGAACTTTTCTGTTGATTTTCGAGTTAGTCATTTTTTCCGGTTATTATATGCTTATTTAAGTTGTGTTAACTCTTGCTAGTGGTTTTATACTGTATTTTATTTTATCCGTCTTAATATTTATTTTATTATTGTATATATTTTTGTTTTATCCCTATTATTATTATTATTATTATTATTATTATTATTATTATTATTATTATTTATTATTATTAATGAATTATTTTGTATTACAATCTTTGTATCATTTCTGTCACGATTATTTTATTATTATTATTATTATTATTATTATTATTATTATTATTATTATTATTATTATTATTATTGTTGTTGTTGTTCTTGTTGTTACTATTATTTATATCATCAGCATTATTATTTGAATCCTGCAAAATTTATGTAGAATACTGGACTGTACCCGAGCACGAGCATATGCTCATTTCGGGTATCTATTCATATGTATTCAGTTCAATTGTAAATTGTAAATAAATTTGAATTTGAATTTGAATTTGAAAAGATCTGGGTATACATACCAGTAATACAAAGAAATTCAAAAATGAAAAATTATTAGGTACAAAATTATAGTTACTATACATAATAGAAAAATACAGTAGTAGTAGTAGTAGTAACAATAATAGCGTAATAATGATACTAATTATATTTACATATTTTCATATTATATACGGTATGCAAGGAATACCATACTTAAACGGGCAGTGTCTTTTGTCTCATTTTTGAAAATTTCCATTCATTTATGAAGCAACTACAAATATGTAGAATCTACATTGTAGATCTACCAGTTTATGCCAAACATAGATTACACATTTCATTGTACAGTACCTGTATTACCTAATCTTACTATTTCATCTTTCGATATGAAGTAAAAAATGACATTTCATCTGAAATTAAAACAATATTTCTCTATCGCACGTAAATTACTCACTTTCAACTTTACACCAGAAAATATAAATTCATTTGGGGCAGAAGATTACTGCCATTTTTCTGTCATTTGTCTTAAGAACGTTGTAGACAACTGTAGTACTCCATACATTTATAAACATTAGGACTTAAAAACATCCTTAAGGCCACAGTTTTCAGTTCCTTTGGGTATCACATTCCTTTCTTGCTACGATCTCGTAAATCCACATGAATTTTCACAATCTTTACAGTAGATAAAAACATATATAAATTTTTAATTTGTCGCTATTTCCACTTGCAAGCTGAGAATCAAGACTGTTTTCTCCTACAGATGACAATGAGGATGCTTTATTTTGTACCTGACGTTTTTTTTAAATCATTTCAATTTCCTCCATCTTTCTTTCCTAGGATTGTGAGCTGATAAATCAACTTCACTTTGAACAGAAATAGTTATTTTGGGACACTGTGCAGAAATTTCAGGGTTGATGGAACTACTTGCATTTTCATTTATATCTTCAACCTAGAAAATAAAATATAAAATTATTTAAAGTTCTGTTACCTAGGTTATATCAGGTGACTTTCTACATAAGTAAAATATGCCTATCTGCCAAATAACTGCATATAGCTTGGGTTTACTCAAAGGGTTTTTAATAAAATGCCGCCCAGGGCTATAGTTTAGTCTAAAAATAAGTCCAAATGAACTTGGAGTAGCCTACATTAAATATATAAGAACGATACCAAAATTATTTAAATATAGTAGCGTGTACCTATCTCGTTCCTAAGACATTAATATATTATTATTATTATTATTATTATTACTATTATTATTATTATTATTATTAGGTACTGTAAACGCTACGTTAAACTGGTTTGCAATACACCACTGCTTCGATAAGGTCTGGAGTTGCGCCACAGTCTAATATATGTCACAAAGCTCAATACTTACTAAATATGCAAACATAGATATTTTCTCACCACCAGGATCGCTACTATCGCCTCATCACTGACCCTTTCCCCAGCAGACGATAAAATGTATTTACTTTCGATATCGTATTCTTTTGAAAAAATTAACACTTTTCTTCCACTATTGAAAGTTAAAATACATAAGGTTTATATATTAATTTCATAAAGTATATATTATATTTTATAAACTCACCTTCCTGGATCTTTCGGAAGAAGGATAACTCTGATCTCCTTTTCTTACAATATTTATAGTACCACAAACGTCGCCTTGTCCCATATTATTATTCAAATTATTGTATTTTAGCCATTTACAGTTATTACAACCGATAACGAACATTTCGCAGTTGACACAACTTTTCACAACAAAGCGAAATACGGCACAGTCAATGCCTTTTCCATCTAGACCAGGCCGTAATGTATGTTCGGGTTTTCTATTTCAGTGTATGGAGCTCATTGAAATATTATATTATAAATTTATTGCCTATCATTGCTAAGCTTTGTTTAGTGTAATGTGTCCATAAGTCTCGTTTACTTCTTGTTGCATAATATGTTGTAGAAATAATTACAAAACTGTATTATTGTATTGTATTGTATTTAATAAAATTCCATGGTATTCATACATGCTTACAGCTAGAATATGGAACAAGTCAAAAAACGTATTACTATTATAAAATCTTAATTTATAGTCACAGTCTAGATGAACTATATAAAGACGAGATTTACAATATAGTCTACTAGTACAACACAGAGTTTTAGTATCAATTTCATGAAGTGTTATTGAATGTCATGAATTCACCTACAGAATAGAAGGCGTGAGAAATTAGGTACTTCTTTAATTTGAACCCTAAATAATTTTATGTTTTGAGTTTCATTTTTTATATCCATAGGGAGGCTATTAATCAATTTTAGTACCATATAACGCACTCCTTTTTGATAGCACGATAGACTTAACGATGGAGTATGAAAGTCATTTTTGACGTGTATTTATGCTATGAACTGTTGAATTAGTTATTTTAATGTGAAGAGAATTTTACGTGTTAACATAATCTGTTCGCATCAACATTTTAAGTTTAGAATGGAAGCTATTTTGAGGTTCAATTAAAGCGAATTTAGGGTAAAGTAGGGTCTGTTGGACAGTCGGGCATGTTGGACACTCCATAATTTAACGTGTTACCACGCCACTTGTGGGCACCACATTCAGCTAGAAGTCAATGACGGAAGTAGGCACGAGTGGGGATACTTCCGTCATTGACTTCTAGCAGAATGTGGTGGCCACAAGTGGCGTGGTAACACGTTAAAGTACGGAGTGTCCAACATGCCCGACTGTCCAACAGACCCTAGTTTACCCTATATTGCGATTTTAATTTAGCACATCTAACTTCCTTAATTGTAGACAGATAATTTACCATACCACTCCTATGAAATTATTGTACGTACGATTGTGTTACTTCGTCTCTTAAGTAGTAGATAAATACGATAATTCAGTACTCAATTGTAGTATTAAAATACAGACAAATAGAATATGACGGGTGTCATAAATGACGTTATGTTTAATTATAATGTATATTTGCGAATATAGGAATATTAGTTAAATATAGTAAACATAACCTATAATATCCATATGACATATAGTGGCAGTGCATTGGAGACAACTAAAATTAGATAGAAAGGGGCAACTGGTACAGTAAACATAACCTATCATTTCAACATATCTAAATATTCGTGTGGTGCAACTGAAAATTATTGAATCGTGCATAAATGAATGTACAAGAATTTCGCAATATTTGATCGAAATAAAGGCAGGTATTACACATACGAACAACGTAATTTTCACACAAAAAATAATATTACATCTTAACTCGCAAGGAATTATGTCTGAAGTGTCCCCTAATTATTGTTTTAAATTTTATTAATGCAATTACACTACATTTGAGGGAAATATAGGTTACTCTTAATGCATTCCAATTAATTTATATCGCTAAAGGAACGATAAAATATAAATAACTTTAATATTATTCATATCGATAAATAACGATAACAGAATATAAATGATAATTTGAATAATGCAGTATTTATATCGCTAAAGAACGATTAAAAAATAAAATGAAAACTTGAACAAGGCCCGAACTCACAACCTTCAAATCATTAAGCGAGCTCTCTACCGCTGGTCTACGAGGCGCAGATATGGAACAATTCCATAGTTTCGAAACTGCTTCTAAAAGCACATGCATTGTGTAACATCACCATGACCCGAAGTGGACTTAGAAAATATTCGCTGTTCACGAGTGCGGCCACTTTTTTTTTTTTTTTGACAACTCTACATCCATTACGCTGAATATAGAAGTTGTGTTACGCACTATAAATGAGTGAGTTAGAACATCTGTGCCACAAGCAGCGGCAAGAAACCCATCTTTTTAATACTAACCAACAGTGGTCAGAAACAACTCGAAACATATTTTCTTGCACCCATCAGGGTCACACGTAGCAGCACATAAATCAAATTACGCAAAAAGGTGCGTTGGGGGTGTGTTTCACCGATTCATTCAAATAAGCGTTAAATTTGTAGATAGGTGTAAATGCTCTGAAACATAAGCGTTTATTGTTTGATATGTGTTATTATTCTCAGTACAGATGCAGCGAGATACTGGAGGGCGGTTGGAGAAGCTCCACATGAGGTCGAAGACATTCAAATTAGAGTCGTGCACAATTAGTTACGAAACATAGGAATGATATATTGCTACTGAACGCCTGGCGCTATAGACAGTACGCGAAGCTCTTCCGTCTCGCAGAGTACTCCAATGTTCGGTTTAATGAATGTCCGATTCTTTCTCGGATGGACGATTCTGGATCATGAAAGACAGATAATATTGAGTTCCAAGAATCGTTAGAAGGACGCGATTATCATCGTGTACGTTTCAGTTGACATTTCCGAATCTCTCCACATTGGTTGGTTGATTGATTGCATTAATTTATTAATTAATCCATCCATCCAAAATGTCTTATTTAACGACGCTCGCAAATGCCGAGGTTATATCAGCGTCGCTGGTGTGCCGGAACTTTGTCCCGCAGGAGTTCTTTTACAAGCCAGTAAATCTACAGACATAAGCCTGTTGCATTGTGCACCGACCTGGCCCGGGATCGAACCCAAAACCTCGGGCATAGAATGGCAGCGCTATAGCAGCTGAGCCAACCAGGCCGACTTCATTCATTCATTCATTCATTCGTTCATTCGTTCATTCATTCATTCATTCATTCATTCATTCATTCATTCATTCATTCATTCATTCAGCAATCCAGGAATTGAACAGCACTAATCATGAAGCTGCAATCATTAGAGCTTGAGGGTGCTTTTATTTTTGTTAACAACTTTATCTCAAAAATAATTTATTCGTAAAATAATAATACTCCAATTAAAAATCTAATTAAAAGACATAGGCTATATTAACACCTACTCTTCCAGAGGTAGCCAATGCATTTTGAGTTTAAAGTATGAACGTTAAAATAGTGAGTACTCATTTGCTCCTCTATTTTGTAAGTAACTGAAATATATTTTATTCTTGGTATTTGTTTACATGTGAGATTTTACCTAAGCTTTATGCTTATTTCCTTTGTTATCGGTGTCCATTAGTTGATTTATATATTAGTTATGAAGATAAATGTGCCAAAGTGTCCAATCAATGATGATCTTATTCCAATCTAACACTTTTTTAATAAGGAAAAGTATATTTCCTTCAATTTTTACTCCATTAGTGTAGTTTGAAAATGTCATCAGTGTTCCTGTAAGATGAAGTGCACTTGGTGTTCTGTCCTATATATCTGTGGTTCTGTCTAGCCAGCAAGACATCAGGCGCAACCTCTTGAAAGCCGGATATTCGGTTGGATGCTCAACCTCGCCGGTTGTTGTGTGACCGGTCAAATATAAACCGGTTTTAAGCGCTGTTCTGTAGCTCTCTAATTCAAATACAGCAGTGATGTTAACGTTCCTGCCACTTTCAGTTTCTTGATTCATTTTGATTTTACTATGCCCTTGAAGTCCGGATGAATACATATTATTAGCAACAGATATATGCAAAGTGTTTCTCAGATTGTCACTCCTCCTCACTCTTGTAGATTTTTTACAAGTTTCATAACAGAAAATGTCTGTTCACAGCATACAGTATGTACTTCCAAACATGGCTATTATCCTTGCAGAATTTTGCTTCAGGTTTGCGAATTGTGAGTCCGGAAGTGCTCTGTAAAATTCTATTAGATCGGTACTTGAGGTACTGATGAACTTTTCAGGAAGCCTACAGTCGTATCTTAGGTCGGTTAATTCCATTTGCAATGTTGCATCCCGATTACTCTTAAAATCTATTGTGAATGAGGTATCAAAAACATTGAAACCAGATTTAATTTAACTATATATCTTATTGATGTTTGAGATTTTTTTGGTGTATTTTTAGTAAATTATCTTGATGAATGTTGTTATTAGCACCCGCCCTTCTCTCTGGTAATGTTCGTTACTTGTTTTTTTTTATAGTGTTTCAGTTTTATTTTTACTGCCTAAGATTCGTTGAACTATTTCTTCGATCTCTTATGGCTGATTTTTCATTCCTTTGCCACTACATTCATGCTATAGGCCTAAATCATTATTTCTTCTGTTTTTATGGAAGTTTCATTTCGTTATATACCGGTATATTTTTTATTTTAGGCTATCTTCAACAATTCCTTGACAGTCTTTTAACTGTGAATTTTCAAGACCATTGCACTCTTTTTCCTTACCTACATTTTTAAAGCCAATAATATTGGGAATCCAGGATAAAATATTGGTTGCTAAGATTCCATTTTTCAGTATGTGAGGTTTTACAGAAGACATTAGAATTTCATTTAGTACTGGTTAGGAATTTTTCTTTATGAGGGTTTTCCTCCTTTATGATTGTTTAAGTCTCTAGAAACCATTTTTTAGATTGTCTTCATTCATATTAGAGTTTGCCTTCGTCAATCTTGTACTATTTACTCTGAAATAATAGTATTACCATAACGAAGAGAAAGAAGAAGTTTGCGCACTCCTATCTTTTCAGCATTGTCGACGGTGACCAAGAGAATTAGTGGCGCTGCGATCGGTATTACTCAGTTGGAAGCGAATATCCATAAAAGAAGCAGTAGAGTGTTCGTTCATTTCGTTTCCTTTTTCAGTGTAATTAAATGCGTTAAATACTTTAAGTGCCAATAAACTAATCTGCAATTATTCGTACAAGAGTGACAATTGAGTAGCTCTCACGATTTATTTATTAAAGGACGAGATTATTATGTTTTTCTCTTGTTATATTTGAAGCAATGCCTTCGTGTTTTGTTCCGGGTTGTAGGGCGGGATGTGACGGAGAGGCAGCCAATAAACACTTTTTCACCCCTCCTAAGGACAAGGACGAATTTTATAAATGGTGAAGGGCGATCCCAAGAAAAGATAGGCCATTGTCGCGAGCAAATTCTACTTGTGACTCTAATTTCTCTGACGATTTTATTGTTAAAGTAGACGCGTTCGTTGTGAATAACGAAAAAGTTGAATTGCCGATACTGAAGTGGAAATTAAAACCAGGTGCAGTTCCTCATATTTTCCCGAACCTGCCCAAGTACCTCTCAACGCCTATCAAATCCCGAAAACGGTCAATACGAAAAATTCAAGAATCCACAACTCCTCGTAAAAGAAAGAGAATGGATGAAGATTATCTTCCTGAGAGAAGCATGACAGATATTCCGGAAACAAGAGGTGAACCAAATTATGTTAATATTCAGTCTTCTTCTTCTACTACTACTAATAATAAAAAACTAACTATAGCTTCTGATCCTCAGAAAAAAGTAGCATATCTGAAAAACCAACTGAGATATGTCAATCGGAAGTTAACGCTCGCTAAGGTCTGTCTGTCATCAGCCAAAGCTAGAATCAGCGCTTTAGAAAGAGAAGTTAAAAGTACAAAATTGCATTATAAGGACACTGCAGGTCTCAGTAAAAAACAGAAAATAGTAGTAGATACCATGCTAAAAAAAATGTAATATTAAGAATCCTAATGGAATGAGGTAAAGCAGTGAATTCATTCTAGAAAGTTTATTGCTTAAAATAAAATCACCTAAAGGATACAGACATTGTTTACAACATGAATTGCTACCACTCCCTTCTGAAAAACATCTAAGAAAATTATGTAAGGGACTTAAATGCCCCTATGGGGTAAATCCACAAGTCATTGATGCTATTGCACAGTGCTACAAAGATGAAGACGAAAATAATAAATGCGGTGTATTAATATTCGATGAAGTGAAACTTAGGGAAGAAATTCAGTTTAATAATGCAACACTTAAAGTAGATGGAATCGTTGATTTCGGGGATCTAACACCAGACACTCATAACATCAACTGCCAAACCACGCTTTGGTGTTCACGTTTATTCCCTTCTTGCAAAGCTGGGTGCCACCTGTCGCGATTTATGCCAGTAGGAATGCTGCACCTTGGGATATTCTTGAAAAAATATTCATCCAAGTAATTTTGCAACTGGAGGAAGGAGAAGCAAGAGTTGTAGGCTTTACAAGTGATGGAAGCCAAACAAATAAAAAAGCTTGGAAATCGTTAGGCATATGTGGAAAGAAGGGTCAGTCTAAGTGTTTTATTTTAAATCCTGCAGACAATGAAAGGAAATTGTGGGCATTTTCTGACTTTGTTCATATCTTAAAATGTATACGAAACAATTTTAATTATAAAAACGTCGTTTATTATAAGAACGAATTAATATACTTCCGTTTTTATAAATTGCTGTATAATGAAGATTCTTCAGCATCTAAAGGGCTTAAAGTGTGTCCTAAACTGTCTTCAGCACATATAGAACCATCTTCCTTTCAAAAAATGAGTGCAAGACTAGCCTTTCAGATCTTCAGCAACAGTGTAGCAAACGGCTTGAAATTTTATCGAGAAATTTGTACATCAGGTTTCGAAGGCAGCGAAAGCACTGAACAATTTACAAGGGATTTAAATCAAGTTGCAGGTTGCTTAAATTCAAGTATTCCCATTAAAGGTCTTTATAAAGGTTCGAATTCTCACACCGTCCTCATCAATTTTCTCCATTCCATCAACACTACAAACAATACTTTTGCATCTGAGAGAACCATGTAATCTTTGAGAGTTTCTCTTCAAAGTACACTGGAATTGTGTGAATTTCTTTGGACCAAAGGGTTCCGATATGTGTTAACTGCAAAATTACATCAAGATCCCCTGGAACGACATTTCGGAACCATGCGATCATTGAGCTGCGACGACCATCCTTCAACTATTGATTTCCTCCAATTACATAATATGTTGCAATGCATTTACGTCCAGAAATAGAAAATTCATCTACTCTCGCAGAGAAATGCTTGGTATAATCACCTGGCTGGATACGTGGTGAAAAATAGTTCTAAATTTCTTCAGTGTAACCAATGTGCCCGCTCCTCCGTCATCATGGACACAAATCACCGTATTCCGCACTTAAAGAAATAAAGGATTACGGATCTGGTCGTGACATCTCCTTCCTGACATCCTTCGAAGAGCGTGTTTCATATGCTTATGCAAACAGAAAAGACAATAAAAGAGCAATTGAGCGATGGAGTGTGGGGCGACATATTTCACGAGTGCATAGACAGTATTACCTCAATAAATTGTAATTCAACCACCGGGAACATGATGCTGCATGGATCATACCAAGGATATCATACCGAAACTAATTTTTTACAATATGAAATGTCGGTTCCTCTACCGGACGAAACAAATCCGACGAGAACTCCAAGCTCCGAGGGCTGCCAGATCATCTCGTAAATTCTCCAAAGTGTCGGACAAGTAACTGTTGATGAGTACATATTGCACACCTACAAGTAGGCCCAAATTAAGTTTCACATATCATATGAATGTGTTTTTCTTTCAAATAGTTTAAATAAAATGTCAGTTACGTACGTATATGGAGCGGATGGTAAGCCGTGCAACTTACGTTAAATGTATTTACGTTCTTCCACACGGAACAGGCTGAGCGAACTCTGCACTAGCGCCGCGTGGTATCGGCCGTTTGAATTAACAGAGTGCGACCACTATTTCTTTCTATTCGTCATGCCCAAACTGTCACAAAGGAAAGGGAAACTGCCAAGGCTGAAGGAGTATGGGATCGGAGAGGGCTATGGCTGAAGGTACAACAGTCTCCCCTATCTGATAGAAAGGTTTTTAAGAGGGTGTTTTGACATATTGCATGCACATAGTACTCTTCCCAGTGTTCATATTTTATCTGAACGACAGGGCCAGCAAGATATAAATGAAGTGGAGAAAGTTCTTCAAATAATTGAACGCAGTCTCACTACTAGCTCTGGAAGAGTTGGTGCCAAACACGAGTGTGACGCACAGTATAGAACAGTGCAGCGTCATCAAGGAGGTGATTCTGGAATTCTATTATTGCTAATGACCGATTGATTCCACACATTTTGTTTATAGATGAATCAACACTTAATAATAACGGAATCAATATGGTGCGAAACTATCACCTATGAGCAGATGGAAATTCTTACGCTACTGTCGGCAGTAATTTTCAGTGTCGTTTCGCAGTTAAGGTGTGATGTGATAGTCTTGATAATGATGGCAATTCTATTGGTCCAGCTATTTTAGACAATAGTCTTAACGGAGCACTGTATCCTGAGTTCCTGAAAAAAAGTGTTACCAGCATACTTGGAGGATGTTCCTTTAGCAAAACGAGCTTGTATATACTTTCAACAAGATGGATCCCCTGCACATTCCAACCGGCCAATGATCTGTTACCTCAGCGAAACCTATCCTGGACATTGGATCAGTCACGCTTGTGTCATTTCTTGACCACCGCGGTCACCCGAACTTACAGCATTACATTATTGTTTGTGGAGTTGATTAAAGACCGTTCTTTACAAGCGCAAAGTGGAAACAATGGAGCATTTTATTGCGTGCATTTTAAATGCTTGTGGTCACATTAAGGGATGTTTGAACCAGCAACACGGCATCGAGCTGCAAAGTGCACAGTGGTTGACGGTTGAATTTTTGAAGATGTTCCGTATAGAGAGAAATGGATACTTATGCACAAAATACCAGTAACGATATTTTAATTAACAATCACCTGCAATGTTCCCGTTCCTCATGGTTTCGATTAGTTTTCTCCAAAAAGTTGAGAATAAGATATATGTTCATATAACATGTTTCTCTTACAATCGCCCATAATTACTCTCATCAGTCAACGTATGGCCCTTTTTTCCTTAATCATTGTAATTATACACAGAGTGTCTCAGGAAAAATGTAAAATACTTCAGGACAATGTAGTTTTGGTTAAACTGCATCGATTTAACCTGACATACCTATGTCCGAAGTCTAACGGTTGGGGAGAAATACTGGAACATCTTGCGGTTCCGTGTACTATACTTGACTTGTTATTGATATCATTTGCACACGACACTATCTGGGTACCGCAAGGCCTTGCAACTGAATACACGTTCACTTAACATTTAATTCTGTTGAGTTGTGTCCATTTCTGTTACTGTTGTTGTGTTGTGTTGTGTTTACATTGCTTTAAATTCTTCAGTAGACGGGATTATAGTTGAGTACATTGCTGTTGCAATATTGCAGTGCTGTGTTTTGTTTCAGTCTTGCGATGTCATTCGTGTATTCGCATAGTTAATATGTAGCCATGCTTTTTGTGTATGGGCTGCTGTTGACCAGAGACGACGTTTTTCCAATCGAAGGATTCCATCCAGTGCCGTATGTTGTACCTGGAGTATGGGTGTTGTGTCAAAAATTTATAATTGGTCTATAGTCGCACGAGTTCAGTAGAAAATTCAAATTCATTAACTACTCGTCACTACGTGAGTAAAAAAACCATCTGCTGTTCTATCAGCACTAACGTCTACAAAGCCCAAGAATCTTTCATAGACATAGCGGAGAACTGTAGATAGTTGAGATTTGTTCTCAGTATCAGAAGTTTCATCAAGTATTATAAGTACAAATGAAACTGAGTTAATTTCATTTTCTATTTCTTCTTTTTCTACATCAGTAAAGCTTTTATGGTATCATTTTGAATCAATGGAGAATTTCCTGGAAACATTATGGACGAATATAGATAGTTTTATAAACGTAAACCATATTTTTTTTAACACATTCAAAAATTTTAAAACATTCCTCTTGTTCAAAGAACTATGATTCGTCATGTCCCCGCAGAGGGAGCTCCTGTTTACTAGAAGACAAATAGCGTCAATGATTCATATTAATACAGCTCTATTTTTCTTTACCTCTTCGTTGTATTTATTGGTATCAGTTCTTCGTTGATCATCAAGTAAAGTATCAAGTTACTGGAATAATTTCAAGGAAAAAATTATTCCGGAGCCGGGTATCGATCTCGGGACCCTTCGCTTAGCGTACGAATGTTCTACCGACTGAGCTACCCCAGGAACCATAACGAACCGTCACAATTCTTCTCCTTATATCTACACAACTCATCCCCATTTAAACTGTGTGGATATAAAGGAAAGAATTGTGACGGTG
Organism: Periplaneta americana; assembly: GCF_040183065.1. NCBI lineage: Eukaryota > Metazoa > Arthropoda > Insecta > Blattodea > Blattidae > Periplaneta > Periplaneta americana. The sequence goes on from NC_091131.1 coordinate 173,235,651, forward strand.
TCGTGTATGGTTCCTGGGGTAACTCAGTCGTGCGTTAAGCGAAAGGTCCTGGGATCGATACTCGGCCCCGGAACAATATTTCCTTTGAAAGTATTCAAGCCTACTTCACAGGAGCTTCTACCTGAAAGTCAGATTTGCATATCAATTCACTGTTTTCAGGAAACATTGTACGTGAGTTTGATATTTTGAATGTTTTTGCTGTGCACTACACAAGTGATTTAAGTCAGCAAATCCATACTTACAGCAAACCTCATTTTTGTTAGAAAACAATAAGCATGGCCAGCAAAATAACCTGTTTTAAATTTCACAATCTGCTAACCATTCTACATGTTCATATTGTGAAATAGAAAAATGTCTAGTGTATTGTCCGATTTTTGTTTTATATTGTTGCACTAAATTCGGAAGTGGCGGGGTAGGTCTACCCCTATTCAATATTATGTAATTATTTCTCTTCTAGGGGGGGAAAAGAGAATAATTATTGCAAAATATTATTTACAATGTACATAAATTTCTTAGTGCTATTAACATTAAATAAGCAATTTAAATTGTTCACCTGCGCTGGCACACAACTATGAACTCTAATAAAATATAAACACAGTAAATTCACTCTTACAAGCAGTCAAACACAATACTTTATTAGGCTACAATTGACAAGGTAAGCTGCCTGTATACAGGACGACCTGTGAGCTTGAAAGAAGCGAGTATCCCCACAACTCCACCGTGCGCACGCAGAGAATTAGGGGAGAGTCGGGTAGTATCGGACATCGGCTAGTATCGGACAGTGCGTTTCTTTCATCTACCGCCATACTGTATGGTAGTACCTGAATGACATGGTTCCGTTTCTCTATGCGATATCACAGAAACGTAACCACGTCAATCAGGTACTATCATCGTGTGGTAGATGAAAGAAACTCACTGTCCGATATTACCCTATGTCCGATACTACACGACTCTCCCCTATAACAGTAACTCTCAACCGAGGAGGTTCTATTGTACGGTCAGGACAACCAGACCAGACCTCATTCCACTTCATCCGGCAGAGAGTAGCCGTTCTGGGGATTGTGTGCACATTCAACCAGCAGGCATTTAAAATATTTAAATGGTAATAAATTAAAATTAGTCTTGAACTATATAGTCAACTTCCAATGAGATTACCATGCATTAAATTGTGATAAATTAAAATTGTTGTTACTTTATATAAAAGAATTTAAAAAAATGAGATTATCGAATTTACAGAGTGTCCAGTGCACACCTTGAACACAGACAATATACGCCCTGGTTCCATCTAACTATATGTTGTCCCGTATTTATCGGACGTTATGTGAAACTGGCAAGCTACAAGGTTTTTCATCGAGGTCTGTAATTCTTTATTTTCTTACTGGGTTACCACTTAATATGAAACAAATTTATTGGAAGAGCACAAGATGCAGCATTTTGAATCATGTATCATATTACGATGTTCTGAAATATAGGATGTTTATAATGCCTATATCCATTTAAAATTTCGTCAATCAATAATGTCCCAGTCGTTACATTTCGGACATAAGTATGTCAGGTTAATGGGCGATATACAGGCTTGAGAGTGGAGCAGAAATGGTGGCTGCCCGGCGTGGCATGATGGTTGGCTGGAGGAGCAGAGATGGTTGCTGCCCGGCGTGGCAGATGGTTCGCTGGAGGAGCAGAGATGGTGGCTGCCCGGCATGGCATGATGGTGGGCTGGAAGAGCAGAGATGGTGGCTGCCCGGCGTGCCATGATGGTGGGCTGAAAGAGCAGAGATGGTTGCTGCCCGGCGTGGCATAATGCTGGGCTGGAAGAGCAGAGATGGTGGCTGCCCGGCATGGCATTATGGTTCGCTGGAGGAGCAGAGATGATTGCTGCACGGCGAGGCATGATGGTGGGCTGGAAGAGCAGAGATGGTTGCTGCCCGGCGTGGCATAATGGTGGGCTGGAAGAGCAGAGATGGTGGCTGCCCGGCATGGCATTATGGTTCGCTGGAGGAGCAGAGATGGTGGCTGCCCGGCGTGGCATGATGGTGGGCTCGAAGAGCAGAGATGGTGGCTGCCCGGCGTGGCATGATGGTGGGCTGGAAGAGCAGAGATGGTTGCTGCCCGGCGTGGCATAATGGTGGGCTGGAAGAGCAGAGATGGTGGCTGCTCGGCATGGCATGATGGTTGGATGGAGGAGCAGAGATGGTGGCTACCCGGCGTGGCATGATGGTGGGCTGGAAGAGCAGAGATGTTGGTTGCCCTGCGTGGCATGATGGTGGGTTGGAAGAGCAGAGATGGTGGCTGCCCGGCGTGGCATGATGGTTGGCTGGAGGAGCAGAGATGGTGGCTGCCCGGCGTGGCATAATGGTTCACTGGAGGAGCAGAGATGGTGGCTGCCCGGCGTGGCATGATGGTGGGCTGGAAGAGCAGAGATGGTTGCTGCCCGGCGTGGCATAATGGTTCGTTGGAGCAGCAGATATGATTGCTGCCCGGCGTGGCATGATGGTGGGCTGGAAGAGCAGAGATGGTGGCTGCCCGGCGTGGCATGATGGTGGGCTGGAAGAGCAGAGATGTTGGCTGCCCAGCGTGGAATGATGGTTGGCTGGAAGAGCAGAGATGGTGGCTGCCCGGCGTGGCATGATGGTGGGCTGGAAGAGCAGAGATGGTTCCTGCCCGGCGTGCCATAATGGTTCGCTGGATGAGCAGAGATGATTGCTGCCCGGCGTGGCATGATGGTGGGCTGGAAGAGCGGAGATAGTGTCTGCCCGGCATGGCATGATGGTTGGATGGAGGAGCAGAGATGGTGGCTACCCGGCGTGGCATGATGGTGGGCTGGAAGAGCAGAGATGGTGGCTGCCCGGCGTGGCATGATGGTGGGCTGGAAGAGCAGAGATGGTGGCTGCCCGGCGTGGCATGATGGTGGGCTGGAAGAGCAGAGATGGTGGCTGCCCGGCGTGGCATGATGGTGGGCTGGAAGAGCAGAGATGGTGGCTGCCCGGTGTGGCATGATGGTGGGCTGGAAGAGCAGAGATGGTGGCTGCCCGGCGTGGCATGATGGTGGGCTGGAAGAGCAGAGATGGTGGCTGCCCGGCGTGCCATGATGGTGGGCTGGAAGAGCAGAGATGGTTGCTGCCCGGCGTGGCATAATGGTGGGCTGGAAGAGCAGAGATGGTGGCTGCCCGGCATGGCATTATGGTTCGCTGGAGGAGCAGAGATGGTGGCTGCCCGGCGTGGCATGATGGTGGGCTCGAAGAGCAGAGATGGTGGCTGCCCGGCGTGGCATGATGTTGGGCTGGAAGAGCAGAGATGGTAGCTGCCCGGCGTGGCATAATGGTGGGCTGGAAGAGCAGAGATGATGGCTCCTCGGCATGGCATGATGGTTGGATGGAGGAGCAGAGATGGTGGCTTCCCGGCGTGGCATGATGGTGGGCTGGAAGAGCAGAGATGTTGGTTGCCCGGCGTGGCATGATGGTGGGTTGGAAGAGCAGAGATGGTGGCTGCCCGGCGTGGCATGATGGTTGGCTGGAGGAGCAGAGATGGTGGCTACCCGGCGTGGCATGATGGTGGGCTGGAAGAGCAGAGATGGTGGCTGCCCAGCGTGGCATGATGGTGGGCTGGAAGAGCAGAGATGGTTGCTGCCCGGCGTGGGATAATGTTTCGCTGGAGGAGCAGCTGTGAGTTGAAAGTGTAAACTCATACCTTATTGTTGAGCGGTTGGGGGAGGGGGCGAGGACGGTTCGTCGTCCCCCTTCTTTGCATCTTGCCCCTGTTCTTCGGGAATTTCTGGAGCTAGTTCTTCCGAGTAGACCCTTTTCAATTCACCTCCCTCCACAACAACAAAGTGGCCGATGTTTCTCTTGCTGTGAGGAATAAAGATTGGCGGTGGGGTTTCTTCTCCTGCCAACTGCCCGCCCTGACCACTCTGGCCTGGCTCTTGTCCTTCCTCTGGTTGTCGAGGTAGATATTTAGAGTAGTCGGTGACCTTGATTTCTTGCTCAGATGGTGAATTCTGGTCCTCCTCACGCAGTTTCGGGCGCCTATGCCTATCCTTGAATAGGATGTCTTTGGGATAGGGCCCCTGAGGACTAATGCGTTTCTCGCCGGTGATGATTTTATATATTCCGTATCCTGGGCCTATCAGGGACCCTATTCCGATTGATGTTGCTCCGATATCAAGTAGTCTTCTGTTATGCGAAAAATATTTTACCGCTGTTCTGAACGAACGGAACATTTTTCCTAGTATTCAGAACGTATGTAACATAGCAACGGAATTGCTATTGTTGTCATGCATCGTCTCCATAGAGACCGCAGTTATTGTTTCATGTAGATCAGCGGTGAACAAACTGGGTATCGTGATTACATCGTGTAATCAAAGTCATTCATACTGGTAAGGGGAGTTTCCTGTACATTGCACTCTGTCTCGCTCACGTACTGAAGGTATCAGTGTCGGTACCATGTCGCTCTACAAACCCTCTGTCTCTCTACGAGCAGGAAAGAACGTTTCGTACAGAATGAGAAGAGGAATTTATTCGATGTTCTGTCGGAGAAAATTTTAATGTTCAATTAGTAGTCGTATATAGAAGCGACATTACAGAGCATTACGCTGAATACACAGGAATATAGTGAGGAATACATGTGAGGCTCTTGAGGTTGTAAGGAGAGAAGAAAATAACTATTTGCAAGGTGGAAAAATGTTCTGGAAAAATATGTAATGGCAAATTTTCCATCTCACGTCACAATATTAATTCAATATACTTATATTAATAAATCTTTAAATCTGACATGAAGAGAATATAGTCGCTTCATAGCTTGTGAACTACACTTTTAATTTCTTTGAGTAACGCTCCCAACTTTTCGATACTTGCTCTCAACGTTTTCAAATAAACTATATGAGAATTTAAATTCTAAGCTTAATTTATATTTATTAATATTAATAAAGATGTGCCGTTGATTTTCAAGTTCATTGTAAACGGCTGTTTTGCGATCCCATAAATGTTGCAGTTTCGTTGAAGATTCGCAATATCTGCTAAAGTATAATTTGTACGTGCATACACTCACCTTTTTGGTTTTCAAGGTTTGTTTATTAATATTATTTCTTTTGTAATAAATTAGGTATAAACATGTTTCGTCTCACTTCGTATTTACAGGATTTAAAGTTTACTGAGTTTACGCTAATTGACACATATTTAATGCGTAATGATATTTTTGTTACGTATTATGTTAAAAGTATATTTCTGCATTTTCATAGATCTCTATACTTGGCCTTGGCCTATTTAAAGCAAAGGGAAGGAGTCCCTATCAGAAAAATAGTAGTTTTCAGTGAAATATCAATTTTCCTACATTAGTTTCCTATTTTCCAAGATGCACCTTTCTTCAATTTTTGAGAAATAATTGAATTTCGGCACGACCGTGATTTCAGAATAAAATAAAACACACACTACAATATACAATAACTATTACACGAAGGCCATGACCTGCAGGATTGCTGACATATTTAGAGTTAAAATTCAATTGCTTATTAAAAAACTTCAAGACTTATTAAAAATTAATTACAGGTCTGATTCTTAGGTGAGTAATTTCCTGATTACAGCTGTGTATTGGATATTGATATCTACAAAACGTGAAGTAGTTTGATGACATTATTACCATTAGAAATGAAATATTATTATAGTTAATGCCATGATGTGACTGTTCTTCATTAATTATACATATTAATGTTATACTGATGATAGGAAAGTGAAAACATTTTGGGGTTATATAAGTAGATACAGAGAATGTGTTAAATTAGATCTTCTTTTCTATAATTTACGTAAGATAATAATATTGTTATTAAAAATCAAATAAATAGTTATTATTCAAGTGGGGTTGGGTCTTTTTCATATATTTAACGGCGGTGTGGTGTAGATATTTATATGCTTCATTCTCTTCGGTATTGGCTCGAGAAAGCGCAAAAATTACAGTTTCTAAGGAAAGACGGTATTACTTATAAAATAAGAGGCCTACAAAATTTTGTATTCTCTCGATCATTTGAGCAAGATATCTTAACAGGATAAAATAATTTTTCCCTCTACATTTCAAGCTCTACATGCAGCAGCTATACCAAACGCCATGTCTATTTTTCGAAAGCATAGCAAACCTGACTTTTACAATCCACAATGACCTGAAATAGCTATTGCTTTACATCCATATGAAAAACCCACTGATTTCCCTGACATTGTTACTTGCGTTTTCGAATTGAAACTCCAAATACATAGGACACACAGGTTCAAGAAAACGCATTTGGCATAAAAACCATTCAGAGGGAGTATGTTTCATTATTAATATGGACGCAAATAACTTTCAAAATGTCTGGTATTTTTCATTGGAAACAAATCTGAAAAAAATTTCATTTGAACGTCCAATGAACTTACTTTGCAGCATTGGCTGCACAAGCCACTAGTACTTCATTTATTTATATTTACTTATTTACATAGTTTTAAATTTATTCATTTATTTGTATATTTGCTTGCATATTTATTAATTCTTTTATTAATTTATTTACCTGCTTATTTATTTGCATATTTGTTTATTTATGTATTAACTTATTTATCTGTCTACCTGTCTGTCTACTTATCTACTTACTTACTTATCTACCTTATTATTTATTTATTTATTTATCCAGCTATCTACCTATTTATTTATTCCGGTACAGTTAATACCACGAAGCCTTCTCTTCCTCATTGCCATAAGTGAAGTACACATTCAGACAATAACAACCATAGTAAAACTAGCAGTATTTGTATTCACAGCAACATTTGCGCGGCTATTACAAATTTGGTTGATGCAAGGTTTGTTCGATATATTGAATTCGCAGCAACAGTGGCGCAGCGATATTTGATTGTTGCAATGTATGTTGACTACATTTTATTCCCAGCAACACTTGCGAGCCGATTACAAATTTCATTGGTGCAAGGTATTGTATTCTCGGCAGCACCTACGTGGCAATTACTTAATTTGATTGGTGTTTGTTGGATAATTATATTGAATTCCCAGCAACACTTGCGCTGCGACTACAAATTTGGTTGGTGCAAAGTATGTTGGCTACATTTTATTCCCAGAAACACTTGCGCGGCGATTACAAATTTAATTGGTGTTACGTATTGTATTCCCAGCAGGACCTGCGCGCGATTATTTAATTTGATTGGTTTTTGTTGTATAATTATATTGAATTCCCAGCAACACTTGCGCGGCGACAATAAATTTGATTGGTGCAAAGTATGTTGGCTAAATTTTATTCCCAGCAACACTTGCGCGGGGATTACAAATTTCATTGGTGCTAGGTATTGTATTCCCAGCAGGACCTGCGCGGCGATTATTTAATTGGATTGGTGTTTGTTGTATAATTACATTGAATTCCCAGCAACACTTGCGCGGCGACTACAAATTTGATTGGTGCAAAGTATGTTGCCTACATTTTATTCCCAGAAACACTTGTGCGGCGATTACAAATATCATTGGTGCTACGTACTGTATTCCCAGCACGACCTGCGCGGCGATTATTTAATTTGATTGGTGTTTGTTATATAATTATATCGAATTCCCAGCAACATTTGCGCGGCGACTACAAATTTGATTAGTGCAATATATGTTGGCTGTATTTTATTCCCAGCAACACTTGCGCGGGGATTACAAATTTAATTTGTGCAAGGTCTGTTGGTTACATTTTATACCCAGCAACACCTACGTAGCGATTAATTAATTTGATTGGTGCAAGGTGTATTAAAGTAATACCAGCTCATAGGTAATTGTGTGCTCTCAAATTTGGGTTTCTGGCATCTTGTCAGCCCATTTGAGTTGTGTGGATATACTCGGCCGCGGAACAATTTTTCCCTTGAAATTATTAAAGCCTGGTTCACAGGAAGCATCTACATGAAAGCCAAATTTGCATAATATTAAATAACAATTCCTTAACATACACTTAAATTGAAACTTTTTATTTGAAAACATATATGAAAGCCGCTCCACTGAGTAAAACACGACTTGAGCTTCAGTTCGCCACTGCACTCATCCCCGCGCTCTCGACCACTTGCTTTCTGCACCCTTGCCCCGAGAGCCAGTCCGGAGCAGCTCCCTTGAACCATTGAGCTACGGTGCGTCACATATATAAAGGTAAAGGCATCCCCGTAACATGCCATGAAGGCACTTGGGGGGCATGGAGGTAGAGCCCCATGCTTTCCATGAATGAGGTGATGTGGTCGGCACCACGCTCTGACCGCCTTATACCCCGGGAAAGACCCGGTACTCAATTTTTATAGGAGTCTGAGAGCCATTCTGAAAGTTTGGCAACGAGAAAAAATCCTGTCACCACCTGGGATCGAACCCCGGACCTTCCAGTCCGTAGTCAGCTGCTCTACCAACTGAGATACCTGACCGCCCGCGTCATATATATATATATATATATATATATATATATAATTTGAATTAGTAATTGAAATTAAGGGAAAACGGCTGAACAGATTTTAATAAATGATCCCTCATTTTAAAGCTTGGAACCCAAAGTTTTTCGGAAAAAATGGTAGTTTTAAGTGAAATGTTAATTTTCCTACATCATTTTCCTATTTTCCATAATTCATCTGTCGTGAGTTTTGAGAAATAATGGGTTTTCACAATAAAACAAAACACAAACGCACTAAAATAAACAATATCACTCGAAGGCTAAGACCTGCAGATTTGCTGATATATTTAGAATTCAGATGACTCAGATTGTCTCACATCATAATTCCAATATGTCGATCTTTTAAATTATGGTTAATTTAACGACTCTCGCAGCTGCCGAGGTTATATCAGCGTCGCCGGTGTGCCGTAATTTTGTCCCAGAGGATTTTTTTGAACGCCACTAAATCTAGTGACATGAGGCTGTGGCACTTAAGTACACTTTAATGCCATCGACCTGGGCCGGAATCGAACCCCCAACCTCGGACATAGAAGGCCAGCGCTAAGACTTATACTGACTTTGCCACCCAGGGCGAATGTCGATCTTCATTTGTGTAAATTTTTCAGAATGTTTCTGTAATTATGATAATCAAAAACTTCAAGACTTACTAAAAAGAATTTACAGTTCAGATTGTCTGGTGTGTAACTTTCTGAGTAGAGCTGTCTGTGTATTGGATATTAAAAACCACAAAACTTGGGAATGCTTGATGACATAATTAAAAATGAAATATTATTATAGTGAATGCCATGATGTATTTGTCACTAATTATACAGTTTAATGCTTTATTGATGATGAAATCTTTTAGGTTGATATAAGTAGGCGTACAGAATATTTGAAGTTAGATCTTCATTTCTATACTATTTACTGAGTGACGGCTATATAGTAGCCTATACAAAACTTAAGCAATATATAACAATATTGTTATTGAAATGAAATATTTTTATAGTTATTAATCAAGTGGTATGGGTGTTTTCGATTGTATATTTAATGGTGGTGTGGTGTAGATATTTATAGATGAAAGTTAGAATTTATAAAACAGTTATGCTACCGGTTGTACTTTGTGGTTGTGAAAGTTGGATTTTCGCTTTGAGAGAGGAAGAGAGATTAAGGGTGTTCGAAAATAAGATGCTTAGGAAAATATTTGGGGCTAAGAGGGATGAAGTTATAGGAGAACGGAGAAAGTTACACAACGCAGAACTACACGCATTGTATTCTTCATCTAACTTAATTAGGAATATTAAATCCAGATGTTTGAGATAGCAGCCCATGTAGCACGTATGGGTTAATCTAGAAATGCATATAGAGTGTTAGTTGGAAGAAATTAAGGGAAAATACCTTGAGGGAGGCAGACGTAGATGGGAGGATAATATGATAATTGATTTGAGGGAGGTGGGATATGATGGTAGAAACTGGATTAATCTTGTTCAGGATAGGGACCAATAGTGGGCTTTTGTGAGGACGGCAATGAACCTCCGGGTTCCTTAAAGCCATTTGTACGTACGTGATGTAGATATTTTTATTTGTGATTCTCTTCAGTAATATCTGGAGGAAGCGCAAAAATTATAATGCCTAAGGGAAGACCAAATGTATTACTTACTTACAAAATAAGAGGCCTACAAAATGTTGTAGTGTCCCGATCACTTTAGCAAGGTCTCTTAGTAGGAAAAAGTAATTCTACCCTCTATATTTTAAGGTAGTTCACGAAACATGCAGTAGTTATACAAATACCCTATGTCTATTATTGGAAAGCATGGTAAATATGGTATTTTCATAACTCTCACCTACAATCCGCAATGACCTGAAATACCTACTGCTTCATTTCCACATGAAAAACGGACTGATCGTCCTGACATTGTTACTTGCGTTTTCGCATTGAAACTCGAGAACTGATGATGTATAGGTTCAATAAAAGGTATTTAGCATGAAGAAAAGCATTCAGAGGGTTATGTTTCATTTTCATGAAAGTAAATATCTTCCAAAATGTCTGGTATTCTTCATTGGAAATAAAGTTAGAAAATGTTTAATTTGAACTTCTAATTAACTTATTTTGCAGCATTTTCTGCACAAGCCAGTAGTATATGTATAATTCAAAGAAAATCAATCAATATGCATTTAGAAAAAGACTGCGACTTAGTGCAAATTAAACGTAGGCTACATGTAAACAAACAATGCGATATGATGATTACGGTTCTTTGAATAGTATAAATAGGTAGAAAATCACTTATTATATTCTCTGTGAAAATATTACACTTATTTTTAATAAAAATGTAAGAACATTATTATTACGAAGCAATTTATATTTTTTATTTTTATTAACTCTCATTAGCCCTACCACTACATATGAATAGATAATAAAAGACATATTAATATTACTGCCTTCCATGTGGAAAAGTTGTCTTCAAGGACTTTCAGAATCTTGTCTAAGTTTAACAATCTCCAGGTAATTTTCATATTCAATGGACAGAATAAAATTTATCAAATTGTCCAAAACTTCTTGCTGCATTACTGTTCTCAAATAATTATTCAAGTACATGCAGCATTGGATTTTCTTCATTAATTTTCTAATATACCAGTAAACATCTGCGATTATATTAACACCTTTTATTTTCTGAAATGTTGAGAGCTGTGCAGTTTAGTAAGTTCATAGTTGAATCTTCTTCCCTACAGAGAATACGTCATGGTAAAGTATAGTATAAACCCTAATTCCGAAGAGATACTGGACTTATGTCCAGTTGCTAGTCTAAAGATATCGGTTGTTCTTGGAGAATTACGAATCACAGTTTTATCTCTTTTAATTTCACACCAGAAACTTAACCATGTCATTCAAGTACTATCATCTGGTGGTAGATGAAAGAAACGCAGTGTCCAATACTACCCAACTCTCTCTCTCTCTCTTTATATATATATATATATATATATATATATATATATAATTAACTGGTCGATACATTTGTGTGTTAGAAGCGAATCTCTCATTTCTTCTGTCGTTGCAAGGATATTAGAAGAAAGCGCCCAAAACCGGATCCCCATTTTGTTTTTGATTTTTTTTAATATAAAACGGTAAAAAATTATGTTTTAAAAGCATGCAATATTGACTTTATAATGTTATGCACCATTTACATTTTACTTTTAGAAAATATAATTAAAAATTGGTATGAAAAAAAATTATTTTCAATAACCTTACACTTTGGCGATTTGAAAAATAGTTGCCGAAATCGGACCTCTTGTAAAAATAATCAAAATAACACTAAACAAATTTGGAAAAAGGTATTAAGTAAGATAAATCGTAATCTAGTTTCAAAGTATAAGTATAATATTACAATTACAGGTTTTAGTTTTTAAAAAGAGATATAGGATATATTAAAAAAGATACATGAAACGTACAACAGAATTAAATCGTTTAGCGACAAAAATCGCAGATGTTCATGTCCTTTTGAGTCCTAGCACATAACGCAAATGACCCAAAGTTCCCCTTTAGAATCCTCCGAAAATTTTCTGTCCCAAAACACACATACCAAGCATCATCTTTGGATGGCAAAACTTTTTAGAAGAGATCCAATTCAGATATTCCAGAGGTCACATTGTTTTCATCTTCAGTGCTTGATTCTCACATTTTTCACAAAATTTAGACAATGTTTCACGAGCCCTTTCCCTTTTCTTGAAGGCTGTACTTCTGAACCACGTCCCTACCCGTGATTGCTTTTGCGTCCTTGAGCAAGATTCCGTGCTTGTTGTTCAGCTTCCATGGGTTCTTTAGCTTTCTTAGCTTCCACCAATTGGGCTTCATAAGATGTAGATGTGATGATAGTAGAACTGCAGATCTTTCGCCCCCTATTCGAGAACCTCTTTTTTAATTTTGGAATGGGAGTGATGTCAAACGGGCTTGTCTTAGAAGATGTGGAACCCTGAGGATCCTCAAGTGTAGCTGATGATAGAGAAACACCCTGACCTGCCGAAGATGTTGATGGTTGATTTGGGTCAAACTCTACAATAACTTGTGGTTCGTTCACATCACATTCTTCTCCGTTCTCTGGAAAGCTCTGATTTTCTGCTGTTCGTTTCTTTAACACAGATTCATAGAAAGAGAAATCTTGTTTTCTGTTTCCTCTTCAATGTATTCGGCATCTGAAAACAGCTTCTTGTTCAAGGGTTGCTTTAAATCCATTGATTGCTATTTGAGCTGTTTGGCATCTAATATATGCTTTGCCAAACAGATCCATCGCATCAAAAGCACTGACAGCACGCTCATTGTGCCTTAACCACTGCCTGATTTCCTTGCTGTAGTAAACTTTCAGGGGAACCATGAAAGTTTTGTCCAAAGATTGTAGTTTGTGTGAAGAGTGAGGTGGCAGCGACACAATTGTAACATGATTTGCTTTTGCCAAGTTGATCAGATCAATATTCTGTGTGTGGCTAAAGTGGCCATTCAAAAGCAACAGCACAGGTTTTTCCTTCGTAGGATTGGCAAACTCGATGAAGTGTCGAAACCACTGCGTGAAGAAGTTCATTTGGATCCACCCTGAATTGTACGCTGTAAAGTTTGTTCCTTCCTTCCCTATTATCCTCTTCAAATTTGGAGCAGAATTCCAAGAGAATAAGAGTGTGTACTAATACAGGTAGACTTTAAACATGAAAAAATAAGGGGTCCGGTTTAGGCAACTGAAGGGGGTCCGGTTTACGCGACTATAGCCAACATTTTGTTAACTCAATAGATTTTAACCAAACATCTAAATTAAACGGTTTAATGACAAGCAGTAACCTTAAACCTTACCATTTAAGGATATATATATATATATATACATATATATATATATAGATCGAATGGTTTACCTGCCAATATGTAGGAGAAAAAACAAAAAATGTAGCACAGTGTAAAAACTTTTTCCACTGTCAAAACACTTAATTGCGGACTGATAAGCAACAAGTGAAGCGGGCGACATGTGTGCTCCGCTACAGAGTGGTAGAAGCCTAAACTACTATTTACACTTAGTTCTGCTAGAGTTCAAGAGAATGCAGAGCCAGGAGACCGGGGGTCCACTTTAGGGGGAGGAGTCCGGTTTAGGGCACTTTCCTCTACAGTTATCATTGTGTTCTTCTTCCCCAACATTTTCATTAAATTTTTTCAGCTTCTGGACCATCACAATTATCTTATAGGCTATATTATTTTACAGAAGGAAAGAGAGTACGACCACTTACAATAGCTTGCAGGTACAGTACGTAGTAACTACTAGAGACCGGCAAATCAGACAAGACTCACGCCGTCAGGCTTGGGTTCCGGTGACGCTACAAAGCAAGTTAACTTTCGGCCTGAACCCATTGAGCCCGGGTTTTATAAGTTCAGTCCAGGCGGGAACCACGAAAGCCTGCCCGTTTGCTCGTATTATAAGGTAGAATGACTTGCATTAACGAAAGCCAGTCTACGCTGGTTAAAATGAAACCGTACTAGTTTGAAATCTAAGTTCTTTGGCTATTTAGTCACTTCAAAAAATTTTTATTTTATGCTCCAACACGGCAGAAAATTCTTGATTAAAGAAACACAGTTTTACGATTTATTGCGCTACAGAATTCATAAAGTAATAAGACAATATTATATATATCATATTCCTGCAAAGTGTATCTCACTCAACAAATAGTAACATTTCGTAACTTGTGACTAGTTGAGAAGGGAAGGGAAGGGAAGGGAAGGGAAGGGAAGGGAAGGGAAGGGAAGGGAAGGGAAGGGAAGGGAAGGGAAGGGAAGGGAAGGGAAGGGAAGGGAAGGGAAGGGAAGGGAAGGGAATATATAAAAATATTTCATTTTAACTTTTTCCTTATCAACAATTAAAACCTCATGAATACCTGTAAAAATGTGAAAAAGTTTTTCGTTCTTCAGAATATTGATTTACTATTCAACTTCTGAGGGACAGATTTCTATTTATTTATGAAGCTAAAAGTTTGAAAGATTTGCATTAAATGTATATTACTACGGTGAAAAGGAAAGTGCAAGTAATTTATAATAACTGTTGGAATTTAATGGATATTATGTTGAAGAGAAGAGAGGAGAGGAGGGGGGCGTGGGGAGGGGAGAGAAGAGGAGAGAGGAGGGAGAGGGGGAGAGGAGAGGAGGAAATATGTTGAAAAGATATTGGTAACAATTATTATGAATATCAACGACTATTATAGAAAAATATTTCATTTTAACTTTTTCCTTAGCAGCAATTAAAAGCCTCATGGATACCTGTAAAATGTATAAAAGTTCTTCGTTCTTCAGATTATTCATTTGATATTTAACTTATGAGGGACAGATTTCTTTTTATTTATGAAGCTCAAAGTTTCAATGGTTTGTATTAAATTTATATTACTATGATGAAAAGGAAAGTGCAAGTAATTTATAATAACTGTTTACATTTAATGGATATTATGTTGACGAGAAATAGTTTTCTTTGTCTTTATTAACGGTACGTTTCAGAAGACAACAAATTAAGTTTTCAGTAGTTTGTCTATGTCTATAGGCTTCTTGTTAGGTTTGAATGACTTGGTTCATATTTATCATGCATCTGAAAGCAGCAGTCTGGCGCAGGTCGGCGGAACCCAACAGTCCTTTCAGGTCACTAGTAGGGCTGTTTGGGTGTCATGTGCAACCACAGTGCCTGCCTGCTTGAGAGGGAAGGTAGCAGGCTGGCGAACGATACGAAGCGTAAGCCCGCTCACAGTCATGGGCAAGCCTGCTCGACAGTTTGCCTGTCTCTGGTAGCTATTGTTACTTCTAAGCATAAGGGGGTGGGTGAAATTTAAAAAAAATTCTTGATAGTATATTATAAAAAAAATTGTGTACAGCACTACAAATAATTACCAACTGTTAAATTACCTATTCTTAAAGTGGTGAAAAGTGCATAAATATAGCGTAACTGTGGTCAAGGTTCACGTTAGACAGGAGGTCAACTTAAGTACATTCTATACAGGGTGGATACAATACAATAAAGCTAGTTCGAATAAATAAATTTCCATTCTAGACAAAGAAATAAAACTTGCATATTTTAACAGGCTATTCCTTGAATACAGTACAACAAAAAATTCTACCATATTAATTCCAAATGAATACTTACCTTAGAAAAAATAATTTTCACATAAATGTTAAGACTATTTGACTGGATAATTACTATGTTTTCGTTTAAGGTGAGCCACGTATTTGGTGGCTTACTTAACCTCATTTAAATTAAGACACTATTACACAAATCTGGATTAAGTTTTATGTCTGATTTTGGTGCTGAATGCCAACTTTGACTGTGTAATTAAGTATTTGCATGTATATTTTGCTATTGCACTGCTTTTGAAGAATAGAGTTCTATCTGTCCCCATACTTTTTAACAATTCGCAATATTTAGTGTTTTTATTTTCCTCTCATAAGGAAATATTCTTTCTCGAACTTCTCTATAAGTTCCTTTTTAAGGAAACTCTTGGTGCGCTTAATTTTCAAAATATTCCTCAGTTGTGTGAATTATAAAACAGCAAAATTAACACTAACACAAATAATCATGTACAAATAACCAAATAAATAAATGAAAAGAAATAGAATATACTTGTTTACTCACAGAATCTCAAGTACGTGTGGTGATTGCAAGGACACATCCCAAGCAGAATTAGAAAGGCGCTAATGTAATTTCTCACGAAATTAACTGTACTCTCATAGTACTATCCTACCCCTTTCGTCATGACATCATGTATACTCCAAGAGTTTCGAACTTCAGTCTCGTGAATTGGTGACGCTAGGCCGCAGTTTGGTTATGGCCCTAAAGGGAATAATAAAGAACAAAACAGTCCTCCGAAAGTTTGAACAAAGTCTGAATACGCCCCTGTCCATGTATAAAACATATCTGATGTGAAAGTTGAAGAGCGAATTGTTTGATTATTTTATCCAAATGTGTGGACAACATGCTATTATCCATGACCGGACAGTTCAAATAAACTTGCCGGCCTGGATGGCTCAAGCGGTAGGGGCAAGGCATGTCCCTGTCGCTTGGTCCGAAGGGTTGTGGGTTCGAGTCCCGCCTCGGGCATGGGTGTTGTGTTTGTATTAGCGTAAGTAAAACAAAGGAAACAAATGAAAACGAAAACAAAAAACAAAGATAACTATGGTAAAAGGCATCTGGCCGATCTAAATTTAAAAAAAAATAATAATAAATAATTAAAGGAGCACGTTAATATCAACAATCAATTGTAGTTTAAGAAGTCTGATTCCTCGATCATAAAGATTTTGTCGGTAATGTGCGGACGTTTAGGCTATAGCAACGCACCAGATAAGGGATTAGGATGTGCTGACCAGTGGAGCTTCGAGAAGGAACTCCCTTGCTGTGAAAGGAATGAAACGCATCTTTGGTTCAACAGGTGTTAGTTCTGCAACAACACATTTCTACACGATAATGCCAGTGACCGGAACTCTTCTACCACACGTGTATATTTTAATGTCTGAAGCAACGAGAAAATCTCTTGAAAACGTGACTTTTAATCTGCCGAACATCAAAGCCTATCCCGTCAAGTTAAGCAAACATGTCCAAACAAGAACATCAGGTATTTTTTAAAGACATGTCATGGACAGACCTCATAGGAGGGAAGCACGTGCTCTTGAGGTAAACGTCAGCAATGACATTTAACTCTAAAAACTCGGTATATCTTCGCGGCTGAGGCTCCTGGGAGTAGCCATCTTATATGGATTGTCATCGGTTGCTATAGTAACCATCGTGCTCTATCTTTTACTACTTGCTGCTTATACGCCTGCTTCCATTTTCGATGCATATGCCTCGAAATTTTTAGTTTTCTCCCTTCTCTGCATTTCACTCGCGAATTTATCCAGTCCATCCTGTCGACTGCTGATAGTTAATGAATTGTTATTATATTTGTAATTTGTTATTTAACAGCGCTGTATCAACTACGAGATTATTTAGTGTCGATGGAATTGGTGACAGCCAGATGATGCCGAGGATTCATCATGCATTACCAGACATTTATATACGGTTGGTGAAAACGTAGGAAAAAACCCAAGTGGAAATTGAACCCGTGCCCCAGAGCAATTTCTGATCGGCAGGCAAGCGCCTTAGCCGACTGAGCTACGCCGATGGCTGAATTGTTATTCTAACCTGCTTCGTTACGATTGGTTTGACATCACTGCGAACGTCCTACCACTTCGCATTCTCGAGTTACACTGCCTCGGTAGCCTACGATCCGCCAATTCATGCCTGAATTTCGTTGCTTCCGCGTATTAGGCTACTAGATGACGTCACCCTCTCAAACTCAAGGCCACGTTGGATACATTGATTCTTCGGCTATCGATCGCCGTTTACCTCATTGGAATATATCGTGTAGTTTAGGAATTATATGCGCGACAAAGCTGATTTGAAAATGTGTTGGTATACTTTCAGAGAAGACATCCTAGTAGCCTACTGACCGAAATTACAGACGTATTAACGTCAAAAGTTATTAACGATGTTAAGTTAATTATAACTTCATTATTTGATTTCTATTGTGCGCAGTAAGCCGTTTAAGTCAACATTTACATGGGTGTGAGAGGCAAGTAGGCGAATTACTTCTGTGACGCAACAGAATTCCGTGATAAGCAGGTACAAGTGATTGGGCTAGACAAATCATTATGACTATTTCGTTTATATGACGTCATTCCATTTTCGACCAATGAAGTGTAATGAAATTTTGAATTCCAACCAATCACAGTCAGACTTTGCGATAATTTATGCAGCTAGATTTATCGCTATCAATTTATCGCATGGTCATTCTTTTGTTTAGTCGTTGTCGCCAACTGTTTCCCCGTAAATTGATGATCATGAATAGGTACATTAAGAAGCAACTACACGGTTAAACTTTTCTATCAACTTTAAAGCAATGAATGCAAGATTGATATTTAATATTAATTAATATATTTACGCAGTGAAGACCACGTTCAAAACGGCGCACCATGTAGACACAAAATCTTTATGCATCTTAATTGAACGTATCTTTTAAACTTCATTCTTTCAATATTCTTCCCAGATTGCACGCATACGCGATTGGAATATTGAACTGTGTAGATGCAGCTTTAGTTCCGTTACACACTACAGCGAGAATACGTTTGTCGAGCTATAAAAAATGCTTTCGTGTAGCACTCATTGTAAGTAACGGTCGAAACAAGGCACAGCTGACATTGGTCCTGCTTCCACAGGTAACATAACCTATAAAATTGTAGCCTATAACATTTGTATTGAAATTAAACAATTAATAGACGTTCAAATTTATGTAACATCATCGCATATCAAACTGAATGACCTTGCATATTAATAATAAGGTCTTTGATCAAACTGCCTTTCGTATGGCGTAATAAAATTCGTGTTTTAATTAGGCCTATCTATACAGATATGGCTTCACTGTGTAGAAACATGTCTCGCTGTGAATACATAAGCATTGGTATATAGCTGTCCCCACTGTTACTGTTAAATTAAATTATGATTTCAGCAGATAATGAAAATGTATTTGTTATAATAATAAGAGAAAAGTGCAGTACATGTAATTAACATTGTTAAACCTGTATTTCGCTTTTCGCAATTGGCATTACTGAATAATAACATCGAATTTCTTTATTGCAGTAATCGATATTCATCTACGAGTATTTCAACTTCACAATGTCTGAATAGGTTAAGTCTTCGTTAATATACAATTATTAACATTTTGTGATCGAATTTTAGGGATATATTATTTAAATTTTTATTTTATTCACGAAATAGTCTTAATAAATGTCACTCGAGGTCTGAGATTTGCCAGATAAATCCACTCGCTTCGCTCGTGGATTTATCGGCAGATCTCAGACCTCTCGTGACATTACTACATATAAATTTTAAATTGCCGCTAAGATTATTCTGCGAGTGAGTCAGAAGTCGGGTTGTTAATTGTGTGGAGCCGCTAGTTCTTCCCTACTTCTCTGTTTACTCTCATATCAGTACAGATAGTAAAACAATATTGACGTTATTCTGATCAGTGGTTATCAAATGACAGGCAATTGAAAATTTTAAATTATGGTTTATTTAACGACACTCGCAAATGCAGAGGTTTTATCAGGGTCGCCGGTGTGCCAGAATTTTTGTTCCTCAGGAGTTTTTTTACATGTCACAAAATCCAGCGACATAAGCGGCGCACTTAAACACACTTATACCATCGATGTGGGCCGGGATCGAACCCGCAACCTCTGGCACAGGACAGCGCTATACCAACTTTGCCACCCAGGGCGCCTATGCAATTGATATAATATAAATTTCAGTAGTTAATATTTAGAGTTTAATGACTTCTTTCGAGTTTAACGACTTTTGAAACAGCCTGTGAATTCGTATGTCTATTGGTAAACTGATGTCAACGCCATCTCTACACAGCGACTTCCTAGCTTACAGTATTTCGCCTGTCGCACAACTCATGAGTGGTTTCTTTGCATTCGATTGAAGAATCTGCTGTAATGTAAATATTATTGCCGTATATGAGGCGTCTAGAATCAAAACCCGCCAAATCCATCGAAGAAAAAAAAATGAGATAAAGTTATTTTTCTGTGTATCTTCGCATGACCAATCCGATGCTGGCATTATTTTTCTGCAATATCCGCTGGATTCCTCTGAAAATGCTGGACAAAAGTTAGGGTTAGTTTCAATATCCGCTAGATCCAACTGAATTTCGGCCATTGTTAGCTTCAAAAACCTCCAAGTCCCTTTTTTGCCAATCAGGTTGTGGGACTGCTTTACCCAGCATTCCTCAGCTGTGCGATGTTGATTTATTATTTGTGTGGTTAAGCTCTTGTTAAACCTTATTAAGTTTAATTTCTACTCTAATAATATTCAGTGAAATGGTGGATAGAATGATCAGTGAGTTACAAAAATGTTCACAAAGAAAAGCTCCTATAAAAAAATTAAATAGGGAGAAATGAAAAAGAGAAATGAAAAGGAAAGAAAGGTATGTGTGGTTGAAATTATATTTTCATCACATAGAAAACATAATATGATGAAAATAAATATTATGTACAGTATTAAATTATTATAACATGCTGTAGGCCTATTCTTACCAATTAATAATTAATTACATAATTTTGTCGGCACTCCTCTTGTGCCCTCCTGCTATACCACCTTGTAATCATGCTGTTGCGACTAAATGGAAATCCAACAGTTTAAGTTTGTTGGACATAAAGAAGTTCCATTCCGTTTTCTACTCTTCACCAGATAATCAGCAATAAGACAATTTTATTAATGCACAAAATAAAAATACAACAATGATTGGAATGTGCTCTAAATGGCTACTCACTGAAGCATCTCTATTAAAAAAGTGTAAATTACATTTCCTGTGGTTGGGCATTCATTTCTCCCTCCCGATCGCATATTTGAAGTAATCGAAAAAGAAATAAGGAAGTGATTGTAGATCCCCAAGAATATAAAGATATTATTGGCAAACATGGAAGAGTCTTTAATCTTGAAAATGAAGATGTAGGCTTACCTCTTCAAGACTGGAAGAAAGAGGCAGACATAATTTTAACATCTCCTGCTATTTTAAGTTGAGTCCCTGTAAAAGATTTATTTTAAGACGATCTGCATTGAAAGAACAGATAACAGTGCAAGATGAGTTGAACTATAGAACTGACACCGTTGTTGCAAAGGTAGTAACAAGAAAAAACAATAGAATTGAACGTGAAGAATAAGAAGACGAAGAAGAAACTGTTAAGCTGGAGGAAGAGGAATGTGACAATATTGTGTAAAATTTGTATGAACTTAAAAAGTGTAACATATATTCAAATTTATACTGCTGTTATGTTTAAAGCATGTGCATAATCATACTTCATGTCTGGGTTTCATTGCCTACATAAAATGTAATGTGTAAGTTAAAATGTTTTCCTTTTTGAATCATTTTTATCCTTAGAACTAATTCTCTTACTTTCAGAAGCCTCCAAATACACCTTTCAGTTTCAAAATCAGTTAGGTGCTAATTTAACCTCACGAATTTTTAGTTTCAATGAAGGGGCAATCCTACAATTTGTTTGAACGTATCTAATGATAATAAAATACCTGATAAAAGCATTTTTTTATATCTCAAGAATGTTTACTTTTATGGAAAAGGTTTTTTCCATTTTCCCACAAATTTTGTTTTATGAACTTGGAGGGTTTTGATTCTAGACGCCTCATATTATGGTACTGAATTTATATTTCCAAGAGTTGTAAATTGATTTAAGTAGTTACGCTGATGCGCTAAAATCAAGACCATCTATTTTCAAGATTGAGTTCACCAGTATTATTGTGTAGTGCATAATTTTCCTTGACAGTATTTCTTCGTTGGAATCTGTTTGTGTCCACGTAAGTAGTTTCTGTGTACAGAGTTTAATTAAAGTTCAGTGTAAACCTGAAGATATGGGAACAGATTACGATGGGAACGGTGGAACATAACGGTAAGTTATATACTGATGATTTACAGCAGAGACAGTTTAGATACTTAAAAAAGTTATGTACTGTATATAAAGAAGTTCTGTATTTTATCACGTTTAACCTCCAAATTGAAAAATCACCATTTTATTGTACGTTTATCATTGTAATACGTACTGTACAGTTGTCAAAAAAAAAGTGGCCGCACTCGTGAACAGCGAATATTTTCAAAGTCCACTTCGGGTCGTGGCGATGTTACACGATGCATGTGATTTTACAAGCAGTTCCGGAACTATGAAAGTGCTCCATATCTGCGCCTCGTAGACCAGCGGTAGAGTGCTTGTTTAATGATTCAAAGGTCGTGGATTCGGGCCTTTTTCAAGTTTTTATTTCATTTTTTAATCGTTCTTTAGCGATGTAAATGATATTCAAATTATCATTATCGTTCTTTATGGATATCACGTTATTTATATTTTGTTATCGTTCTTTAGAGATATGAATAAAATTCAAGTCATCATTTGTATTCTGTTATCGTTTTATAACGATATGAATAATAATTATTATTATTATTATTGTATCTCCAATGGGGGTTAGCCCTATTTTACATATGTATGTTAGGGCCATAGTTTTATACACAAAAAACATAAGCATAAAGAGAAATGGAAAAGAAAATTAAATTAGCTTACGCGATGTAAACAAAACATAAACAATCCGTAAATTAGGCATTGCGATTGCAAAACAAATATCAGGTATCAATTTGAAACATAAAAAACATTAACAACACACATACGTAACACTTCTATAACACAAATATGCAGCTTTCCATACCATACATCATAAATTAATACACAATAGTCACACAAACACAATCAAACTGTAATTACGACATTGCGACGACATCAAGCATCCCATAACAGACTCATATACATAACAAATCAAGCATCCGTTACAACACATACACTTCAACATAGTAACCACACTTTTAAAAGTTACAAATTTGGCTCCAAGAAGAATAAATAGGACACTGTTACTAATTACTTTTCTTCTACAATTTCTTAAATACATCTGTAATAAATCTGTGAAATTCCGATATGAATAATAATCACGTTTTTTATATTGTTATCGTTCTTTAGCGATATAAATAATATTCAAGCTATGATTTATATTCTGTTTTCCTTCATTAGCATTAGAAAACAATATTCAAGTTATTTATATTGTTATTGTTCTTTCGCAATATAAATAATCTGTATTTTATGTAAGTAATTATTATAACACAAATAACCATCTTTCTTTGTAAAATAGGTTATTTTATTTAGATAATTAAATACGTATTATATAATATCTTATATTAATTAAACAAACCGATATTTATCATTTATATTCTGTTATCGTTCTTTAGTGATGCTGTATAAATAATATTCAAGTTATTTATATTGTAATCGTTCTTTAGCGATATAAATAACATAAATTTAATATTAGGTTTGGAAAAATCCAGTTGCATAATACTGGTATTAGCTTTTCTTTTTGTATTATTACATTATACTATCTTGAACCACAATAAAATGAAAAGGAGTAACGAGGAATTGAACCTGAGACGTTGACATCTAAATTCCGACTTTCGTCCGCTGAGCTACGAGGGCAAAAGTGTGGAAACATTTTCGGAAAAATTGGCCCAATCACACTCTAAGATTTTCTGATGATTCGTAGAAGCTAGTCCAGGATGCGGGGGGCAAAGGCTAATTGAGATTTCCCGGTCTCTGATAGGGTCAAACATCCTGATACAATTAATATTTAACCCTTGCCGTGACTTTCGGTGAAGTCCGGAGGGCCCAATTAGTCAAATCTACTCTCCTCATCTCCACGCTTGGGCCCCCTGGAATTTAATAAGATGCGAAAGAGATAGTGGTGTGCGGAAAGCAACGGGATGTTACCGTATTTAGGCCTATCCTTCTCAAGAAAAACTGCAAACATGAACAAAGGAAGCTTTTAATAGAAGAAGAAGGATCTTCTGCGGACCTCTGGAAAAAGAACTAAGGAAGAGACTAGTGAAGTGTTTTGTGTGGAGTGTGGCATTGTATGGGGAAAGAACATGGACATTACGACGAAATGAAGAGAAATGAATTGAAGCATTTGAAATGTGGATTTGGAGAAGAACGGTGCGTGTGAAGTGAACAGACAGAATAAGAAAGAAAATTGTGTTTGAAAAAGTGAGTAAAGAAAGAATGATGCTGAAACTGATTAGAAAGAGAAAAAGGAATTGGTTGGGTCTCTGGTTGAAAAGAATAATAGACGACATTAGGATATGTGGATCATATGCGGAGACTAAGAGGAACGCAGAAAATAGGAAAGATTATAAATTGCTGGGTTTGCAATGAAAGACCTGCCCATGGACAGAACACTTATGTATGTATGTATGTGCAGAATGCCTGGAATATCTTGTCTAAGAACAGTCGCTATTTGCAAAGACTAGTCAATTCCATGCCCACTCGACTGCAAGATGATCGAGATAAGAGGAAGATAGACTAAATATTGAATGGTGGCTTTTTGTTTTGTTTTTTGAACGCTTAATTGTTTCAATGTTTTAAGGCCGACGCCAGTAAATTTGTTTTGTTTATGCCACGAAATATATTTTATTGAGAATAAAATCTTTTTTCTTTCCATTTGCAGCCACAGCATAATGATAAAGTCATGGCATAATATATTAATGAACCTGATGTTAATTACTAAAGTAATCGTAAAAGAGAAAGGAGCCATTATGTATAGTTTGTCTCTCTCAAAAACAGAACAAAAAAGGACATAAAAAGCACGAGGTTGTAGTCGAACGCAGGATCTCATGAATAAGAAGCCTGAACGCTACCATTATGCTATGGAATAACATACAGTATACTTCAATTATAACTGTATATATCAGGAAAAGTGGTCCAACAACATGTAACATCGCCTGTCTCCGAATTGTAGCGAAGATACCCGAAGGGAACTTTGTTTCAGGAGAGCGGTCACTTTTTCTTTTGACAGCTATACATTCAAGCTACAAGCTGAAGCTTTCTGTGTATTATGTATATTTGTTGTTATTTTAAAAATTTGTTACAGGCACACCTATGTCTATTTTTATTTACAACAGGGCAAAAATACCAACGCATTTGGGAAGAAATAAGTAGGCCTATTGTATAGGCTATACACGTTTCATGCGTTACACGTAAATGATTTAGTTCATATTTCTAACGTGAATTCGGACTATTCCAGAGAATTCTTCTTTAAAAATTATGTGTAAAAGTAAATGTTGAGTGTTTGTTTTATAGCTATTTAGTGTAAGTTAGGACTACACACTCATACTGCAACTGCGCGTCTTGCTTAACACGGTTGTTCCTGTAGGTCTAGGTTATCTTTGACTTCATTAGCTAGGGTTCTTGGTCCTGTGGTTACACCCTTATTGTAGAACAGCATCATTGTGATCAGCAAGAGTATTACATCCATTCTTAGAGACTACTATAACACTGCTTCAATCACACGTTCTCTTCCCTTCGATGTGGAGCTGCGCTTGAGCGTGGTTTCGATTCCCGCTTCGGCTGATTAACTGACTTTGTTTTCTCAAGTTATCCCGAACTGTAAGCAGAATGTCAGATAATCATATGGCGAATCTTCGACCTCATATTCTTCAAAAGACATCTCATTGTGACTAATCCCATCGATGTTAAATAATCTTGTGGCTGATACAACGTCGTTAAATAACCGGCTACATACTTCTTATATCAGCCAGGGAATATAATATGTTACAAATACATTTTCTTAGAGACTAATATTGTTGCTCCAAGACAAAACGTCATTTTTGCAGTCTTTCAGGAGCGAGAATTACAAGTTTGAACGACTTGTTTAAAATCATAGTATCATGTTTCTTACAAGATGGTTAGAAAATCATGGAAATGCGATACATTATCATATTCTGCCACAATAAAGATAGGCCTAACATTAGGATGCACAACATAGCCTACAGAAAAATCTCATTTTCGAAAAAAATTGATTCATCACATTTGCCTGGAAATCACAGAATTTCTGTAGTGGCTATATGTCGAAGCATTATCTCTTAATATTTTCCCAGGTGTTTTCCATAGGACGCGACACTGAAGGTATTATTGACGAAAAAAGTAAAAGAAACTAATTTTCAAGTCGTTTGGAATATAGAGAATTCGTATAGGACGTGAATTGATTTGAAAACATTACAAAATGGCTAAAAATGTGAAAGAATTGATCGCTGCAAGTAACGTAAAAGTGATTATTTTTCACTTGAAATAAAGATATAAAACACTTCAAAATATAACGCAAACACACATTTCACTTCACTTAGTATATGCAATGCATACAAAACGCCTAAACTAAGCTAATGTATCTTAACCTGTTACAGATTCTCGCACCAGAGAACTTACAAAGTTAAAGTTGGAAGTTTCAGTGTTGCGTGTTATAAACACTGCCTGCTGGATCACAACCTATGGCTATTTAAACTGCCTGCCCAATCAACGGTTATGCGCGAGTAGCCACTAGGTGGCAGGTAGTCACTTTTTCCATATACTGATAATGTTAATAGCGGTGGGTACTGCCTTCCACCTAGCGGCAAAAGAAGTTTGATTGAGTAGGCAGTTTACGCAGCTATAGGATGCGATTCAGCAGGCAGTGGTTATGGAAAAGCATTTTTCGTGTCCGTAGTGACATGTTCGCTAGCTTTGTCTGAAATGCAGCCATGAATTGTTACGCAAACCGCACCAGCTTTGCACAGTAAGTAATCGCATTGTGGAATTTGCTTTACAGCTGTGGAAAGGCATCCCAGTTTGTCCGAATATTTATTTTATTACCGCGTAACAATCTCACTGGATTTGCGTTAAAATAATGAGTCTAGGAAATTGTATATTTAGTATGTAGAACTACATTTGTTTATAGATCTTTTGTTATATTATTAAGTTCTGTACTTGTGAACTATATCAATAAATCAATCAATCAACAATCTCACTGCTGATCTATTCTTCATTTAATTATAATAAAGGACAGACTTTGGTCGGAAAGATGAACATAGGTCCCGAAGTGCCTTTAATAGTTTGTTGGAGTGATTTCACGTACCTATTGAACTTCCACGTTATTATTACTGAATAGATTAACTATTGTGATAATTAAATTACCGAATCTTTCCATATATTTATGT
Organism: Periplaneta americana; assembly: GCF_040183065.1. Taxonomy (NCBI): domain Eukaryota; kingdom Metazoa; phylum Arthropoda; class Insecta; order Blattodea; family Blattidae; genus Periplaneta; species Periplaneta americana. Next base: position 173,262,703 of record NC_091131.1, read on the forward strand.
AATTCCAGTTTTACGTTTACAGTAAAAATAGGCCTAATATTATCAAGAATAAAAGGTAATTGTAAAGATACCAAATAAAATTTTAACCAACTAACATCGGTAATTATTAGAGAGGGAAGAGACAAAAATTAATAAAATAAAGGAAATCAACATTGACAGTGAAGGATTTGCGAGTGGCATTTAGTATTCTACTTTATTTTAAATCATTTAAAATTATTTTTCGTAGGTCATGTGCAAAGTATGTTGGCTAAATTTTATTCCCAGAAAGGCTTGCGCGGCGAATATTTAATTTTGATTGGTATTTGTTGTATAATAATATTGAATTCCCAGCAACACTTGCGCGGCGACTACAAATTTGATTGGTGCAATATATGTTGGCTACATTTTATTCCCAGCAACACTTGCGCGGCGATTACAAATTTCATTGGTGCAAGGTTTGTTGGGTGTATTTTATTCCCAGCAACACTTGCGCGGCGTCTACAAATTTCATTGGTGCAAGGTTTGTTGGGTACATTTTATTCCCAGCAACACTTGCGCGGCGTCTACAAATTTCATTGGTGCAAGGTTTGTTGGGTATATTTTATTCCCAGCAACACTTGCGCGGCGTCTACAAATTTCATTCGTGCAAGGTTTGTTGAGTGCATTTTATTCCCAGCAACACTTGCGCGGCGTCTACAAATTTCATTGACGCAAGGTTTGCTGGGTACATTTTATTCCCAGCAACACTTGCGCGGCGATTACAAATTTGTTTGGTGCAAGGTGTATTGGAGTAATACCTTCTGGATCTAGACATGGTCGTAATGTAATTTGTGTGTCGGCTTTTCTATTTGAGTGTATGAAGCGTGTGCAATAAATTACTTAATTGCGTAATAGTGCTCAATTTTATTTAGTGTAAAGTGTGCATAAAATCTGTTCACTTTTTATTGCATAATATTTTGTAGAAATAATTACAAAACTGTGATATTTTAATGTGAACATAGGTTTACATGTTATCATAACCTGTTTGCTTCAACCTTTTGCAGTTTAGAATGGGAGCTATTTTGTGATTTAATAAAGTAGAATTTATGTTGTGATTTTAATTTTACACATCTCTCTACTTTCGTTACTTCTAGGTAGAAAATTCATCACACTCCCTTCTATGACATTAGCTGTACGTACGTTTGTATGTTACTTCCTCTGTTAGATAGGCCTAATAGATAAATACAAGCCATTATAAAAAGAAAGAAGTAAATGGTACAATTAAAATTCCATTTAGTGTAGTATGTACATGAGTTCTATTAACTTCTTTTATAATATGTTACAGGTGTTACAGGAATACTTATAAAAGTGTGCCTACTTATTTAACGTGAAGAGAATTCACCAAGTTAACATGTTTGAATCAACAGATAAAGATGAGAATGAAGGTATATTTTTTATATTTAATGAAGAAGAATTTAAAATAAAGTTTAGAACTCAGTTACCTTCCTTATTAGTGGGTAGAAAATTCACCAGTCCCTACTATGAAATGTGCATATGGTTATATTATCAGCTCTAGTAGTAGATAGTCAATAAATATAATTCAATGCGACCCAACATAGAAAGAAATAAATACGATTGAAATAAATGCAAATTGCATGTGTTGGATTCATACAAAAATTACACTTAATTATAATGTAGGTATAACTTGCGAATATAGGGATATAAGGTGAATACACTAAACATAACCTATAATTCCTATATGGCATCCTAATGGCAGTGCATTGGAGAACATTAAAAGTAGACAGAAAGTGTTATATTATATAACTGCTTCTTAATTTGAACTGAATACATTAAGCATTCTTGATCTTTGTGCTGAATTTTTTTTATCAGTACCTACGACTAGTTTGTGTGAAAATTTCTATTCTCAAATGTTTGCTTTGACTGTGATATAATAAGAATAGCCGCCCAGAACAAGGTTGTAACCAGAATATCAAAAATTAAAAAAAAATGGGGAAAAAACGCAGAATGCTGTAGGCTACATACTTTTAATTTTTAGAGCGAGGTTGAGAATCAGACGTGTGCTGATATTAATATGGGTAGGTACAAGCATTATACATAGCACATAGCGGATCATTGTCAATCATTATTCAAGAAAAAGTCTCCTTATGAGAAAAGAGGTTTATATCCTTGTTCTGGGCGGCTATTCAATTATTTAGCAACATATTTATTAATATATTAACACAGTGGTCTGAAATTTCAGTAATTGTGCTACCACATTCACATTCGACATAATAACCTTGTAAATCTAGTTTCTTTTTTCTTTTCGGAGGACGACCCGCTGGGAAGTACAGTAGCCTTAGCCTTATTGTGCAGCTTCTTTATATTGGGATGATTGTTGAAGTCTATTAAGATCGCTCTTCAAGCGCATGATTCACCGCATGGTGTCATTGTATCGATTCAGCCATAGCATCCAGTCCTGACTGGAGACCTGATCCTCCGCCTTCCTGTGATGTTATCCTGCGTTCTCCTCAGATCGATGACATCTGTTCGCAATTTATGTGCTTGAATCTGCTGCATCCTTAACCATAAGAACATGTCACAGTTGATTCCGTGACTCACTAAGGCGCCATCTGCCCCAGTCCACTGAAAAGCCTCTGCTGCTTCGCTGGATATATGCAGCTCCCGCAGACAGATGCTGCCTATATGCAGATCTTGGAATCACGTCCGCCATGTCTTGCTGGTAACCTGTAACTATATTGAGATGATTAATTAAGACGAAATGAGTCCGAGGTGCAACGCCGAAAGTTACTCGGCAATTCTGCTTCGAGTAACTGATGAAAAACTACAAAACACCCAACGAGGTAACCTGTCCCAACCAGGATATTGTACCCGGGCCCGCTAGTTTCAAGCCAAGAACGCAGACCATTGCTCCACAGCGGTGGACAAAAAATCTAGTTGCTCAGCGCTTTGAGGTTACAGTACCCTATATCAGTACACTACAGTACATCTGTTGCTTAGTCAAGTGTTCGAAAGCCCATGAGGCAACGCTCATAAGGCAACTAATTCAAGAGATAATGGGTTAGGCTGGCCATGTTCTTTCCCTCCTCCACTGCATACATTGTTGATTAGTAACAGGTGAAACCAGCGCTGAGATAATTCCTGTGATTTCGTAAGTGAAATTAGATGAATTTATAAGAAATATATATATTTTTTGTGAAGATGCAGTTGATCGTTTACGCATGGCATAATAAAAGCCAAAACCAAATTAACTTGCCACAGATTCCTATATGCAAGGTGTACCTCAGCGCTAGTTTAGCCCTAGTAACGTATTAGACGAATCACAGTTCAGATTGCAGTATCGTAAGAAACGAATAAAAAAATTGAAGTACAGTATAGGCAAATTGAATTTGTAATGTTTAATTATAATGGATAATTGCGAATTTAGAAATGAGGTATGTATAATTAGTAAACATAACTTAACCTGTAATTTCAAGATATTAAAATATCCGTACGATGCAACTAAAATTATTGAATGGTGCATAGCCTAAATGAATGTGTAAAAATTTCGTAATGAGGCGTGCTTTATTTAAATTAATTACGAGATTATGTACTGTAACACTAACGAAAATTATGCGGTATCATTTTATAATTTTTAGTATAAATATTTCTAGCTCTGTTTTGTTGAAATTGTGTATATTATCAAACATCGTATTATTTATAATATAGGGTATTCTCACATAAGAAGGACCCAATAATTTAAATGTAATAAAATAGATGCAGTAAACAATAATGGTCTGATTACACAAGAGTAACATCAGTAACGCTCCACCTAGGCCTAATCACATCTTCATTTATATGCCAGTCAATGTTTCCACTTTCAAAAGTACATTATTACACATATTTACAGTTTATAACACCAAAACTTTACTTAACCACGTAAAAGTGCGTAATAATTAATCGAAATTTAGATAGGTATACACGTAAAAAAACTTTGCCTGCATCAACGTAATTTTCACACCAAAATAATATCATATCATAAGTCGCTCTTAAGAGAGCCACGTGGTCTGCTTTACGGCCTTTATTATATAAGGATGGCAGAGATTTGATCCATTGTATTCCCAGCAACACTTGCGCGGTGATTTCAAATTTGACTGGTGAACGCTATGTTTGATACATTGTATTCCCAGCAACACTTGTGCGGCGATTAAAAATCGAGCCTCTACCACGCCGTAGCTGAGAAGCGAGGAATAGGCCTATGTTCCCAAATTGAAGCAGCGGAAAGCCGCTATTTGTTTGGACGAAAACGCGCGTGATTTTGAAACCGCTATTTGAACACGTGCTGTATTGCGTATCCAAAAGCTAAATGTTTATGTTTAAAGGAACAATACTTCCTTTGCGAGATACCTTTAATACTGTGTTTCTGCTGTGAGCAGAGTTGCTAGGTTTTCTGCGAGGGAAATCAGGATATCAGAAGCTAGCTTAAGACATTAGACTTATCAACACTTTATTATAAGATTTATAACAGTTTTCTGTAAAGCAGTGTTTGCGTGCTTTTTATTGTAGGCTAATAGGCCTATTCGCCTTCGTGAGAAACACTCAAATACGAAGAACACACAGTACAGTGAACACTGTAACAATTTATTTCTTTTATTAACCACGAATATGTTTTAACCATTTTCTACTAAATTAATTTTGCAACTTTTCTTTTGCGGAACCGGTACTGCAACAGTTTCAGTAGCCTATCTGACGACGAATCCATGTTTAAACATCACTAGACTATAAAACGCTGCAACTGTATGTGTCTGTTACTAGCGAAAAATATGATATCAAAACGCTGTCTTTCTTGCCACTCAACACACTTAAAAGACACAATGTTTACTAATTGCGAGAGCAGTGACTAGGGATCGAAACGGATTAATAAACAATGCGGTAGAAATAAGAGAAGTATTATTTTGCGAGTTTAGTTGCCTTACGGGAATCAGCTGGGCTACCTCATACACTTACTAAATATCCGCGGGTTATCTCTATGTTTACAATGTTATCATCTGAGTCAATATATAAATAAAAATATCGGTTAATGGGAAATATAAATAATTTAAATATGTTCTAGACTGATATTTTTAAAATCGGGATTTTTGTCAATCCCAACTCTCTTTAATTGGGATCCAACAGGGAAATTGGGAGAATCCCGCCTAAATAGGGATAACCGGCAATCCTGGCAGTCAGACTTGCATCATTTTCATAGGAACTCTGAATGTGAATATTCATAAACATGGTTAATAAAAGAATTACTATGCAAACTTTTCAATTTAGTCTGTAGGTTAAACTGCTGTATGAAGTAAAAAGCATTATTATTATTATTATTATTATTATTATTATTATTATTATTATTAGTATTATTATTATTATTATTATTATTATTACTATTATTATTATAAATCTTTCGCAAAATTAATAGTTTGGTCGATTGTCAAATTCTTAAAAATGACATTAATTCAATTTCACAATAGTCTGTTGAAAATGGAATGAAAATTAATCAATCCAAAACTTTTGTTATTTCCTTTTCACGGAAAACTATCTCCCTAAAATTTAACTATTCTCTCAGTAATGTCGTAATTACTAGGAAAGATTGTATTAGAGATCTTGGTGTCCTACTTGATTCAAAATTATATTTCCATGATCATGTGCAATATATTTATACCCATTCGTTAAGAATGCTTGGTCTAATTAGGTCTATAACTTATTCTTTTTCCACTCCTATGTGTTTATTAATTTTGTAGTATACGTTGGTTAGATCCAAGCTTGAATATGCATCTGTTGTATGGAACTCCATTACTTCCACTGACTCGGCTAAATTGGAGAATATTCAAAGAAAATTTATTTCCTTGTGTTCTTATAGATTTTTACCAAATTCCGATTATAACTATGAGATTAAATGCAATTATTTCAATTGCGGTAGTTTGTTCACCAGACGTCAGGATCTTGATTATTTATTTTTTTGTAAAGTCATTAAGGGTGATATTGATTGTGAATCTTTCATAAGCAATATCAGTCTTCGTATTCCTGCTAATGGTTTAAGATTTCATAAATTGTTTTATAATAAGAATCCTAAATCTCTCTCTCCGGTCTGCAGATGCATTAAATAAGCTAATTTGCATGGATTCAACTTGGATCCATTTAATGTGTAGTATATCTTTGAGTTTTTAACTCACTGATCTAATTTTATAATTATTTGTCCATTTTATTTCTTACATTTGGTCAATTGATTAATGTAGACAATTCCATTATTTCAATTATCTCATTGTACTAAATTTATAATTTTATAATTATTATTTATCAATGATTGATGTAGACTATTATATTGTTTGTATTTCATCTCATTGCCATTTTCTATCATTCATTCTCATCATCATTTGTTGTTATGTTCTGTTTTATGTTTTTGTTATATTTGTGCTGAACTGTAATTGGCCACTGGCTGTTGTACAGCACATTAAATAAATAAATAAATAAATAAATAAATAAATAAATAAATAAATAAATAAATAAATGAATAAAATAAAAAAAATAAAATTATTATTATTATTATTATTATTATTATTATTATTATTATTATTATTATTATTATTATTATTATTATTATTATTATTATTGTTGTTGTTGTTATTATTATTATTATTATTATTAGTATCACATTCATAAACACGGTTAATAAAAGAATTACTATGTAAACTTTTTAATTTAGTCTGTAGGTTAAACTGCTGTATGAAGTTAAAAACGTATTATTATTATTATTATTATTGCTATTATTATTATTATTATTATTATTATTATTAGTAGTAGTAGTAGTAGTAGTAGTAGTAGTAGTAGTAGTAGTAGTAGTAGTAGTAGTAGAGTAGCAGTAGCAACAACAGCAGCAGCAGCAGCAGTTAAAGAAAATGTTTCATTAATCCATTAGCTACTAACAAGAATTACTTTCAACCATTATATTAAAAAAAATACCATTTTATAATTCATGCAGTTTCGGTATCTTTAAATTCGGTGAATAATTGTTCATGTATGCACTGAAACAACAGCTGTTTGAAGAAAATGAATGATATGGAGTGAATGAAGTATAATAATAATGTGTAACAACGTAGTTTGAAAGGTAACAACTATTTTGAATGATTCATTGTAGAGTAGAAGTTCTATCTGCGGTTTGCACCTATCCACTTTCGGTTAATCTTTACTCATAAGCAATGCACACGGATGTAAAGATAAAGAAGGAAGGACTGTTATATTTAACTGGTTAGTTGATCCATAATTTCTACGACGAATTTTTCTCCATATTATGTTACAGAAGACAACTATTATCCTACTTGCCATGCGACTCTTCATGCTTCAAGTTTCCTCTGTCAGAAAAATATATGGATATAATATGGAGAAAAATTCGTCGTAGAAATTATGGATTAACTAATCAGTAAAATATAGCAGTCCTTCCTTCTTTATCTTTACATCCGTGTGCATTGCTGTAATTGAAAGCAGCACACGAAATAACCATATTTATTCAGCTCTACCAAACAAATGGCCACTCGTCGGCTGTTCAATTTGGGAGCATAACACTAGCGCCAGTGAGCGGTTTTAGCTATTATTTAGTAAGTCTATGTTAAAAAATTTATTTGTGGAAGGTATGTTGGCTACATTGTATTCCCAGTAACACTTCCGCGGCGATTACAAAAATATTGATTGGTGCAAGTTATCTTAGCTACATTTTATTTCCAGTAACATTTGCGTGGCGATTACAAATTTGATTAATGGAATATGTCTGATATATATTGTGTGATTATAAATTTGATTGGTGTATTGAATGTTGGATACATTGTATTCCCGGCAACACTTTCGCGGCGATTAGAAATTTGATTGGTGCAAGATATGTTGGCTACATTGTATTCAGATTAACCTTTGGACGGCTGCTCCGGTTTCAATTTGTGCTAAGTATGTTGGCTACATTTCATTTCCAGTGACTCTTGCGCGGCGAATAGAAATTCATCCCGCAAACTCTCGTGTAGTTAGATACAAGTTAACAATTTCAAATTTCTGTTAACAATTGATTATATTTGCAGCCGTCTCTCCAGCAATGCCTCCTTTCCTTATTCTGATTCACTTCTATGATATAAATATGCAGAATTTAAAAATAATTCTATTGGCAGCGTTACACCCGGAAGAAGGCGCATTCGTATTATGACATGAGGAGACGCATGTGATTAAGTAGACCGCTCTGCTGAAAATACTGTGTTACTAAGCTCAACTTACTGATTTTTGCTTGAAGATTTCCTCGTGATATTAATATTATTATTATTATTATTATTATTATTATTATTATTATTATATTATTATGATTATTATTATTAATATTATTATTTTTTATTATTATTATTTTAAACATTGAATGAATGAATGTTAGCCATGATGTCCCATGTTGGGCACAGGCACTGCCGTCGTGATCTAATACAGGCAGACCACGTGACTCGCTTAACAGCTGATCGCGTAGGGCGGTCTTTCAACCATATCAATTAGTTGTAGTACATGAAAAATAACATATATTTCTCTGAAATGCAGTGTAATCGCGTCAGTAAAATTTTAAACAGTGACTGTGAGACACAATTCACTTGCAACGTAAGGTATAATAATATTTTTGGTGTGAAAATTACTTTGTTGCAGGCAAAGTTCCTATGTGTAATACCTGCCTTTATTTCGATTAAATGTTGCGCCCTTATGCGGTTAAGTGAATTTTTGGTGTTATAAACAGTAAATATTTGTACTAATATACACGTGAAAGTGAAACATTGACTGGGATGTAAAGTAAATTATGATTAGGCCTAAGTGCAGCGTTACTGATGTTACTCTTGTCTAATCCATTTTTGTTAGTTTACCGTATTTGTTTTATTAAATTTAAATTATTGCGCCCTTCTTATGTGTGAATAATCTACATTATAAATAATACGTTTGATAATATACACAATTTGAACTAAAAGCGAGATACATATAGTATATTATGAAAAATTATACCTTATAGTTTTCATTATTTTTACAGTATCTAGTATTGTAATTAATTGAAATAAAGCACGCTGGCTTCATTACGAAATTCTTTCACATTCATTTAAGCACGATTCAACAATTTTCAGTTGCATCGCACGCATATTTTGATGTGTTGACATTATAGGTTATGTTTACTGACATTATAGGTTATGTTTACTCTATCAGTACTTGCCTTATTTCTATATTCGCAATTATGCATAATAATTAAGCATAACGCTACGTATAGCTTGTAAATGCAATTTGTCTACACTTCAATTGTATTTATTCGTTTCATACGGTACTCCAGTCTGATTAGTTTAATATGTTACCAGGGCTAAACTAGCGTTGAGGTAGTTCCCTTCGTATTCATACACCTTGCATATATTAATTAGTTCGGTTAGTTCAGGCTTTTATTATGCCTTGCTTAGAGGATGAAATGCATCTCCACAAAAAATAAATTCAACTGTTTTCAGTTCAGAAGTTACCGGAATTATACCTCAGCGCTCGTTTAACCCCAGTTAAGTAACATAATCGTATGTACATTTCATAGGAGGGACTGTGGTGAATTTTCTACTTATAAGTAAGGAAGATAACCGTGTTCTGAAGTTTATCCTAAATATATTTTTCTTTATTAAATCTCACAATAGCTTTCGTTCTCAACTTAAAATGTTGGCGCAAATAGGTTATGTTAACATGGTGAATTCTCTTCACATAAAAATAACACAGTTTTATAATTATTCCTGCCACATTATGCAACAAATAAATGGAACTAGGCGGAACTTATGCACACATTACATTGAATAACAATTTAATTGTATTATTTATTTGTTCCCTACTATACTGGGTCGTATTGAATTCTATTTATCTAACCTACCAGCTGAAGGAACACACAACCGTACGTACCTACACTAATTTCATAGGAGGGACTGTGGTAAATTTTCTACCTACAAGTAAGGAAGATAGATGTGCTAAATTAAAATCACAATATAAATAATTCTTCTTTATTAAATCTCAAAATAGCTTCCATTCCAAACTTAAAATGTTGATGCAAACAGGTTATGTTAACATGTAAAACTCCGTTCACATTAAAATAACACAGTTTTGTAATTATTTCTGCAACATATTATGCAGTAAGAAGTGGACGTATCTTATACACACATTACACTAAATAAAATTGAGCACCGACACGCATTAAAGTAATATATTTCACTCAGCTCCGTATACTCAAATAGAAAAGCCCGACCCATCGAGTGACGTCACATATCCTGCATTACGGCCTGGTTTAGATCACGATGGCAGTGGCACAGGCCTCCTGTGATGGGGTTAGAACCCCCTCGACAGGGATGGCTCAAGTGTACTCGCTTGGTGAGCCAATCCAGGCGAGCTTGTCGTGTATACTACTTTTGTGACATGGTTAATAATTCTATTAGACTTTAACTAGTCTCAGCACTCTGTTCTTTGTTCATTTTTTCTTAAACATTACATGGTTTTTAATAGTACAATCTTTTAACATTTCATGTGCATTATGAATGCATGTTGTGATATTTTGTTAGATAATGAAGTGTTATTATTATTATTATTATTATTATTATTATTATTATTATTATTATTATTATTATTATTATTTTAAACATTACATGGTTTTTAATAGTACAATCTTTTTAACATTTCATGTGCATTATAAATGCATGTTCTAATATTTTGTTAGATAATGAAGTATTACTATAATAATAATAATAATAATAATTATTATTATTATTATTATTATTATTATTATTATTATTATTATTATTACGAAGTACCATTTATTTTAAATAGTATTGTTCTAGATAACTGTTTATAGACCTAAGCAGAATGTTATTTTTCTAGACCTGACAAACGATAATGGATCGTATTCTCTCCAACATAATATTTATGCGAAAGTTTATTTTTTCCTCTTGGTGTCCTGTATTACGTATTGCACCAACTCCAGCTGACATGGTATGTATAGCTATTATGAGATCAGATGACTGCCTTACCAGTTGCTTTGTAAACACTGTTCTATCCTGTGTGCATATAACTTAAGAGATAATGTACCTCAGTTTTGAAGTCTATTTATTACATACTTAGCCTATATCTCTATTAAAATTTAAAAAAATTATGCTGGGCGCGATAGTCCATGAAGGACCAAGGCTGATCAGCAGATAGCTGACCTCACGTACACATACTTCAGCTTGATGATCATGCAACCAGTACGGAGGTGTCGTGTGGTTACCTTAATGATCTCTCCAGCAATTATAGCTAGTTTCCGCAACCGGATTTCGCTACCTATCATAGGTCCCCAAATTCACAGATTCAACCAGCTGTTATAATTGATTTCCGTAACCAGTTGGATTTCGATAATTTTCGTTGCTCCCAAAACACATCACGTTGCAGGGTAGCACCGGTCCCATACACTGGCCGAAATTTCATGACTACGCAGCGCTCATTCCGTAACGCGAGTTCAGGCATGATGCCTTAGAACAGCGTTGTCAGACACAGCCTAAACGGAGCGGACGCTCCACTATAACTCGTTGAGAGCTCCGGTGCTTCCACAGACATAAGCAAGTTCACGCTCCGACTGGACGTCTCTAGCTCCACTACCGGTTTCGGAGCTTACAACTCTGACACTACTGCCTTAAAACAAGCTTGCTTACTGGGGGCATTCAGCTCCCAGGGAATATAGAGAGATTCGTGATGTGGCGGACGTAGTACATTACGGACTTTCCCTCTTTTTGTAATATATAACTAAAAAAGTTGATTAAGTATTTTCTAACGTATATGTTGTTGTTGTTGTTTTCTAATGCCAGGCGTTTGACAATAAAGTCATTTGACCTCTTGCACTCCAATATTTTTCAAATATATTATCATGGTCAGCCACTGAAGCACAGATTTTGAGGTGTTCCGAATCCATTTCTTGGTTTGAGTTGCACAATGGGCAGTTAGGGGACTGATATATTCCAATTCTATGCAGGTGTTTGGCCAAACAATCATGGCCTGTTGCCAATCTAAATGCAGCTACAGACGATTTTCATGGTAAATCGGGAATTAACTGTGGATTATGATGCAGAGAGTTCCATTTTTCCCTTGAGATTGTGTTATCAAATGTTGTTTGTTGAAGTCTAAGTATGTAGATTTAATAAATCTTTTCACAGAGTAATACGTAGATTTAGTAACAGGTCTGTAAGTAGCAGTGCTGCCCTTCTTTGCTAAAGCATCCGCATTCTCGTTTCCCAGGATTCCACAATGGGATGGTATCCATTGGAATACAATTGTTTTATTGAGTGATATTAATTGAGAGATTTCTAACTTATATAAAACAACAGAAGTAAACCTAATACATTCTAAGCATTGCTTCAAATATAAACGCTTAATAATGTTCATAAATATACTTGGGCCTATATGTTACTTTATTTGTACTTCCAATAACCGAATAAATGAAACAGATTTACTTATGACATTTTATAACGTTAGAAAGTACGCAAATAACTTATTTAAATTATAGAAATATAGAAAGAGGCGGATGTTGGCTAAGAAAACGCCTAGAGTATATAATTACCCAATGGTCTTTTCTAAACACCGATCGCTCTAATAACATGGATTCGAACAGTCCAGATTGGAGAGGAGACGCGCAAGTTCCTTTACCCAGGATATAGATTGGAAAAAAATCCTTTCTTAAAATAGATGAACGATCGAGATAAATGATACGTGGTACTTCATGGCCAATATAATGTGGAGCGCCACTATAAAAATAAACATGCTAATATGTATGATTTGGTAGTAGAAGAGGGTCGTATAAAATGACTCAGGATCTGTTTATTTAATTGGTTTATTTTACAAGGCTTTATCACTGCTATGATTATCTAGCGTCTGAGTGAGATGAAGATGATAATACCAGCGAAATGAGACCAGGGTCCAGCGCCCAGAGTTACCAGCATTCGTTCTTAATGGGTTGAGAGAAAACTGTGGAAAAAATCTCATCCAGATACCTTTCTCAACCAGGATTTGAACTAGGGTTCGCTCGTTTCGCGGTCAGACATGCTAACAGTTACTCCACAGCAGTGGGCTTGAAGATCTTGGGGTAGCCTCCTTAAACGAGGAAAGTTTAATTCTGAGTAGTAATAGTAATAATAATAATACTGATATTATTTCGTTATTATTAATAGTTGCGATGATAATAATGTTCAGCAAGTCAGACGAGTAATGTTGGCCATTTGAGATGCCGGCGTTCTGTAATCTTGTCGTGCTGGCATTGTTTACGTGCCTGATATTTTTATTATTTATTTTGTAAGTCTGCATGTCCAGTTACTTCATGTCCCATAGCACAGACACGCACGTAGTCTAATCTCATGGAATTTTTTGTAGTCTAGAGAATTGGTCTTCATATGTTAAGTATTCTGTAATCTCTGAATTAAACTAATCTTATTATTTTGTTTGTTTTGGTACAGTGAGTAACAAAAATATTCGGACATCCGTCAACTAACAATTCAGTGACATAATATATTATCATACAAATATATAAAAATAAGCTTTTCTTACTTTTTCCTAAAAGCATCGCATTTCATATAAACATTTTCAACACAACAATTCCAATTAACTTAATTTTCTTCTAATTATTAAAACATAAAGGAAAATATTTGATTTCTAATACTAACAAAAATATTCGGGCACTTTTTGAAAACAAAGAATACTATTCCAGCTCATTATTAGTACATTGTAGGACCACCTTTCTGCTTAATAACCTCTTTCACTCGGCATGGCATGCTATGTACTAATTTTTTTGTTATGTCTATAGGAATGTTCACCCATTCTTCTTGAAGTCTTGCTTTTAGCTCTTCTTTAGAAGAAATAGACCTTGATCCAACCCTCCTGTCAAGTTCTTCCCATAAATGTTCAATAGGGTTCAAATCCGGCGATTGTGGAGGAGGATGAAGCACTTTAAGGCATTTGTAGAGCAGAAATTCTTGTACAATATAGGAGTTATGCTTGGGATCGTTGTTCTGGTAAAACATAAATTCCTTTTCAATTCCGAGCTTTTCTGCACTTTTCACTAAATTATGTTGCAGGAGGTGTAGATAGTCTTCCTTCTTCATGATATCCTCGATGAACACCAATTCACCAACCCCAGAAGCTGACATGCACCCCCATATCATCACATTTCCTCCACCGTGTTTAACAGTAGCTCGCAAATTCTTGGTTTTCATTTTCTCCTTAGGCTTTCTTCACACCATTTGTCTACCATCGCTGCCAAAAACATTGAATTTGCTCTCATCAGAAAAAAGAGCTTTTTCCCACTAATCTTCGCCTTTATTTTCATATTCCTTAGCAAACTGAAGTCGTTCACGTCTGTTCCTTTCACAAACATAAGACTTTTTTCGTGCTATTCTTCCGTTGTAGCCCCGTTTATGTAATGCCCTTCTAATTGTTTGGGCATGCACTTTTTTACCCGTAGCCGATTCAATTTCAGAAGCTAACTTCGGGGCACTTATACGAGGGTTCTTTTTAATCTGTCTGATAATAAGAGATTCTTCTCTGTCTGTGGGGACTTTTCTGTGCTTTTCCCAACAGGGCTGTCCGAATATTTATGTTACTTAGTAAATTGTATATTTTTTTATTTTTATATAAATATATTAACATACCATTTCATTAGCAAGCTCTTATTATGTCCATGTTATGCAAATTGATTTATTTGACGTAATCGCAAACGTAATTTCTGCGTTTTTGCAAACATGTTTAGTAACATACACATAAAAATTTGGAATATTAAGTGTCCGAATAATTCTGTTATTCATTGTATCCACGAAACAATTTTATTTTTAAATTTCTAAATGTAATGAATAAATGCCCAGCAAATACATTTTCATTAAAAAGTTGTGTATTTATATTGTTAATCTGTTAATTATTTGCTAAAGCTTCACTTCTAATATTGCATTGTGTATGTTTTTACCCGTTGCTTACGAGATTATTCGTACGCAACGCGACGGTTTTTATTTGCAAGAAAAAGAACACAGAGCGAGTATAAAGTTGGTCCTCATTGGTTGATGGAATGGAGTAGAGGGGGTGGAAAGATATGCCCAACTTAATGTATTTGAAAACAATTCAGACACTTAGTAAATTTTCAAGTTTTCTTGAATATTTAATAAGTAAAGGAATAGGAACATACATAAATGGAATTAACTGCTCTAAATATACCAATTTGCTTCACATGGACGTACTAAGCGCATAGCAGTGCAATTTTATTATTTTATAGAAACATGCCACTATTGGTACCGAACGCTTCTCATTTTAATTTCGAGTGGGGATCGCAGATGTGCAGTTCATGGTTCTTTGTAACCGGTGAAGTGTTGTGTGCGTGAATTAATTTTTGTGTTGGATATTGAGATTTTGGATAAATGTACGGCCTGAGAATATCTTCACGAGTTGAAAGGTTAGTTACGCACTTTTATTATAGCCTAGACTATATTTGACATTTTCTATAGGCTAGATGGTTTGTCAAAATCTTGCGTTGGTAATTTTAAAGGTGAAACTAGGGTTGAGGTTGAACCCGCGATTTCGGAAGTGAAAATCGTTGAATTTAGAAGGGATTTTTGTGGATATTTGGTTGATGGTATATACTACATAACAAAAGCATAAACTAACCAAACGTAACTTGTCACAGATTCATATATGCAAAGTGTATAGGCCTAATCGCGAGTACGAAGAAAACTACTTCAGCTCTAGTTTAGCTATTTAAAACTATGATAAATGATAGAACAAGAATGTTAGTTCAGTATCATGTATGCATTTCTTTGCATGTAACACAACAGTTTAAAAATAAAGCTCTTTGAAGTTAAATAAAGAGGTATAATACAGTAAATTTTTTAAATTTATTTATCTTCGAATTTTTACTAGTTTCAGATTTTATGCATGGATACGTGTCTGCGTGTGCGTGCGTATGTATGGGTGTGTATGGTAAAATGCAACGTGGTATGACTGGGTTATTTCCAAAACCAAAGATAAGTAGGACTACATTGAGTGCGTACAGTTGCCTGGGTTATTTCCAAAACCAAACATAAGTAGGACTACATTGAGTGGGTACAGTTGCCTGGAAACTATATTCTGCAAAGCATAAAGTTGGGTTATAAGATCATAGCAGTCCATGTTTTCATAGTGTAGCTTTCACACCGCTTAAGTTACTGATACAAATGTGGCATTCATTCATGCATTCATATATGTATGTATGTATGTATGTATGTATGTATGTATGTATGTATGTATGTATGTATGTATGTATGTATGTATGTATGTATGTATGTATGTATGTATGTATGTATGTATGTATGTATATATTATTTCATGGATCTTACATTAGAAATGAAGCTATAAGATGTGGAACAAGTCAAAATTTTACAAGATTACAATTATTTTTGGCGAGATGTGAGATGAGGCCGAGGATTCGCAAACAGGTTACCTGGCATTTGCCTTATGGTTGGGGAAAACCTCGGAAAAATCCAACCACGTAATCAGACCAAACGGGGATGAAGTGAGGTGAGGCCATAGATCACTCGGCTTCCTCCCCACGTCTGAGGACATCTTCGGAAGAAACCAGTCAGACCAAATGTTTAAGAATTTTCGTTAACCCGTTCTGCGTTTGTGTAAGAGAGATAATAATATTATGAAATACTAGTTAATTGGTCACTTTGTTCCAATTTGGCTTCCTCAGATAGATTGTGATGGAATCTTTTTGGATCACGAAAATAGAGGAGCCATAATAAAATTAGGCCTCTATTTTGTACTCGTTTTCATCTTGTTATATTTTTAAAACATACACATTAATTCAAACGAGTTTATCATACTTTTTGTGGTATTGACCTACTACTCGTGTATAAAGTTAACATTCCAGTTGTAAAATATACAATAGTTATTCGACATCCGAGGGTACCTCAGAGGTAACCTGCCTTAGTAAAGTACTTCGTTTAAATGTACTAAGCGTCATTCCTCGCAATGCAAGGTCTATTTCAAATTGAACTCTTTCATTCATTCAATGTTCTGCCCAAGGGCAGGTCTTTCACTGCAAACCCAGCTTTTTCAAAAATTTCCTGTTTTCTGTCTTCCTCTTTATCTTCTCATATTATGATCTATATCTTAACGTCGTCTGTCATCTGATATCTTCTTCTGCTCCGAACTCTTCTCCTCTTCACCATTCCTTTCAGTGAATCATTTAGTAGGCAGTTTCTTCTCAGCTAATGACCCAACCAATTCCTTTTCCTCTTCCTGATCAGTTTCAGCACATTCTTTCTTCACCCACTCTTTCCAACACAGCTTATCTCTCGTAGTACACCCCTATTATTTGAAGCTGTCCACTTGCTCTACTGCCTCATTTAGAATTCGCAGGTTTACCTTCTTTATTTTTATTCCTACGACCGTGGTCTTTGTCTTATTTGCATTTATATTCATCTCAAACTGCTCACAGTTGTCATTTAGCTATTGAACTGTTTATTTATTATTTATTTATAAAAGGGGATGGCCTATTAGCTATTTAAATTTTATCTTTTGGTTAGTATTTTATACTAATTATGAAGTATAAATATTTAGATTCTATGCTACAGTGTTTGTTACGAGATAGTTACCCTTAATAAATCTTCATGCGATCCGTAGAAAAGTAGGACAGCGTTCATAAAACTTTCGTTGGTACAGAGAAGTGTTTCGACCCCCATTGTAAACCTCAAGTTTTTGTGAATAGAAACCAGGTTTTTGTGGATACAGTATAGATCTACTGCAACAGCTTCAAGTCGTCACCATGGCAACCGCTGAAACAGCACCCAGAGTACATCCTGACAAGTAGCGACTTTTTCACATTATCAGTGGTAGGCAGCTGTTTTGTTCGGAAGAATTGAATCGTCATTACTGTGGTACAGCAATTATTGGTGTTCTGTCAGGCTATTCTTTTCGTAGTTATTTTGTTTTGATGGAGGTAGAATTATTTTGAGCTTAGTTTTAAATTTAATTTAGCTGTGTAAGTATTTCTAACGCTATTTATAGTGTTCGTGCATTTATAAAATGTCGCAAGGTGGCAAGTTCTTACTCCCTCAGTTAACGGCAGTTTCACAGGACAAACTTTTACTTAATTACACCTCGTAGAATGAATATATTACCTGGTCAGAATTACTTAAACGAACTATGACTAGCCTAGGCCTACAGTATCGCTTCGTTTACTTTCGGTTTTCTCGTAACACAAGCAGAATAAACTTAGGTCTAACTATGGAAATGGATTCTTTGTTTTTCCGAAGAACCAAATATCACACAACTTCTATGCATTTTTGTTATCTTTATTGCGCCTATAAAACATGAACTCCATGAAAGACTGATTGATACAAATTAGTTAGAAAGAGAGAGAAATACCACTTCCAACATGGCGTCGCAGTGATTCTACAATCACGCTTTCAGACAGAAAGAACATTGCAGTGGTTTTCCCAGTTTGGTATAGAGCTCACGGCAAGCAGGCGGCCGGCCTGTGCAGACAGACACTCAGGTAGCTGAGTGGTTAAAGATCCGCCTGTCATGGTGTTCGAGTCCCGGTAAGGCTTGGAAATTTCATGTGAAAAATTCATATAGTAACTCTTGTCGCGGAAAAGACTGCAGTTTGGGTTTTTATCCCGTCTTTCTCCAGTTTTCCACGTGGCACGAAGGCCATGCAACACACCACTCCTAAATCTAAACACTTCACCAACACAGCAGAAGAATTACACGGAAAGTAACGTCAACACAACCACTCTACAGAGAAACTCAACTGGACTGTCGAGAATGCTTAAGACGGTTTGTCGCGTGTTGCATGATCTTCGTGCAAGTTACGCGCCACACGGTCAAGCTATATTATGTAACAGAACTCTCTGTACTAGGCCCTTCTTATGCTGTCCCTTCCATGCCTTGCATGCACATAAACAACAAGTGTATCTGC
The DNA here is from genome assembly GCF_040183065.1 of Periplaneta americana. Lineage (NCBI taxonomy): Eukaryota > Metazoa > Arthropoda > Insecta > Blattodea > Blattidae > Periplaneta > Periplaneta americana. The sequence continues at coordinate 173,281,670 of NC_091131.1, forward strand.
GTCTAAATAAATTTTAAATTCACTTACAAAATACACGAATATACAATTTAAGAATATTATACTACCATTGAATATAACGCACACAGGACATACTGCAAATCAGTGAGTTAGCAGACGGCAGAGTTCACGCATGCGCAGAATGAGAATATGTCCAATCGTGTTCTCCGCGAACGAAACTTGAGACTACACCAGGTATGGCCAGACGTCGCACACGATTCGAATCTTGAAAACTATCCCCTCCCTACGGGATGCTTGACATGCTATATTGTTCGTATTCTCAGTATCGTTTCGTATGAGGATAGGTATCGATTAACGCAGGGGTCGTCAGGAGGGTGCACGCTCGTGCTAGCGTCTCTTACCCTCGAGCCCGCTAGTGCATTTATAGGAGCGGACGGGTAAGCAATATTTCAGTGGCGGCTTTTCGTTCGTACCATAAATTACGTAACTCAGTGGAATTCAATAGTACTAACAGTGTAACGAAGCATCCGATGTGTATTTAAGTAAGCATATTTTACACAGTTAATAAATACTCAGGATATCCGTTTTAATGCCAATAACTTTAAAAAAAAGTTACTTCTGAAATCGTAAAGTCCAGTCAAAGGAGGAGACAAGCCACAAAGCCACATTCATTGAATGTGAGGAAATAATTTCTCCGGACTAAATTCTATGACAATATATTATTCTAATGATAGCTTATATTTAAAATCTGTAAAATTTGGAATTTATGAGCACAGACGGCAGAATATTTAAATTTATGTAAATACTAGCCGTACCCGTGCGCCCCGCTGCACCCGTTAGAAATAAATATAAAGTAATTACATAATTAAAATAGGACATTTGATCCACGGAACATTCGTGTTTGATAGAAGGATAAATCGTTTAATATGTTACTTAATTTAAATTGTATTTAAAATATTAAAATGCGATCATTTTGATCCAGAGACCACTCATTTGGTGCAATGACAATTGCTATTACCAATTATTTTTGGAAAAGCGAAAATTAACAGAAAAATTTTGGCTACAGATTTATTATTATGTTTATATTATATTATATTATGAAAAAGTGTGTTGATAACGGATGTACTCGAATTAGAAAGTTTTTAATTTGTTGTGGGAGCTTTTGAATCTCAGGAGGAATAACTTTTACAACAGCGCAACATAATCTGCTTGGCTCATTACCCAATTTTTTGTATTACATTTATTGCATATGTATTTTATGTATTTTAACACGATTCAATTGAGCATAGTTAAAATTTGAATTATAAAATAATGGATTGCTAAGCTAACGCACTATTACTGCATACTAAATCAATACACTCCCCTTGTTCGTTAATTCTCTGAGATAAAAATGAATATGTTCATAAACATTATTATAAGAAATACAGGAAATGAATATACAGAATAACCTATCAAGTTTTCTGTGCATAAGAAGCTATTTTAATCTTACCTGTCCTCAATTCACTCACAAGTTACTGTAATAACATTATAGCATTATGTCCATCCAGAGAAACTACAATTTCCAATGATGAAATAATAATTAATTATACAAATCGGTTAATTTAGCTTCTGATATTACTTCATACAAACACAGAAACATTGTCTGTAGGCTATGTTTCACAGCTTTCGATTGTTGTGTCCAAGGCCCCTTATAGACGAAGTCATTTGTTTTTTAATTCATTACACGGCCTTAGATGGCAGTTATTTTAATTTTAAAACTCATTTATCTCATTAAATATCAGTCCTATCAAAATGTTTCAAGGAATACAACTTATCGCCAATTATTTTTAAAGAAACTTTTGTTATGTAACATTTTTCACAAAAATCAATAATAAGCGATATATTTCGATTTATTTAATTCAGGCCCCCTTATAGCCCCCATTTCAAATAAGATATTTTGAATGCCATATAGCCTAAAATCTAAGTTACAACGAATATAATTTATATTCCAATTTTCATCGAAATCCGTTCAGCCATTATCGCGTGAAAAGGTAACAAACATACAGACAGACAGACAGACAGACATACAAACAAAAATTTAAAAAAAGCGATTTTCGGTTTCAGGGTGGTTAATCATATATGTTAGGACCAATTATTTTTGGAAAATCGAAAATTACCAGAAAAATTTTGGCTACAGATTTATTATTAGTATAGATTTTAATTGTGGTTTATTCTCATATCTGACTGGACCCCTCAATTTTGTTAATTCTTTATGCAAAACAATAATAAATTAGACCAAGCGAGTTGGCTCAGACATTAACGTCTGAGACTCGCAACAGGCAGGTCCGGGTTCAAACCCCGTAACCAGCCAAATTGACTGATGTTTTTCATGGTTTCCCTCACAAACGCCAATGTCGAATTGAAAATTAAATACTATGATTTATCACCGTCTCAATCATCAATATCATAAATATTAATCAAAATCTAAATTCAGTCACACGAACACAAGTCATCTACATTATTAACACACGACAATAGAAACAGGAACTCAACAATAGTAAAAACGACCAAATTATTACCCAAAGATCCTACACACGCGATGTGGCCACAGATGTTAAAGCGTGTGTAAATAAACTCAACAAAAGATTGTAATCTATACTAATAATAAATCTGTAGCCGAAATTTTTCTGGTAATTTTTGATTTTCCAAAAATAATTGGTTCTAACATATATAATTAATCACCCTGAAACCGAAAATCGCTTTTTTGAAATTTTTGTTTGTATGTCTGTCTGTCTGTCTGTATGTTTGTTACCTTTTCACGCGATAATGGCTGAACGGATTTCGATGAAAATTGGAATATAAATTATATTCGTTGTAACTTAGATTTTAGGCTATATGGCATTCAAAATATCTTATTTGAAAGGGGGGCTATAAGGGGGCCTGAATTAAATAAATCGAAATATATCGCTTATTATTGATTTTTGTGAAAAATGTTACATAACAAAAGTTTCTTTAAAAATAATTGGCGATAAGTTGTATTCCTTGAAACATTTTGATAGGACTGATATTTAATGAGATAAATGAGTTTTAAAATTAAAATAACTGCCATCTAAGGCCGTGTAATGAATTAAAAAACAAATGACTTCGTCTATAAGGGGCCTTGGACAGCAACAATCGAAAGCTATGAAAGATAGCCTACAGATAATGTTTCTGTGTTTGTATGAAGTAATATCGCAAGCTAAATTAACCGATTAATTATTAATTCACCATTGGAAAGTGTAGTTTCTCTAGATGGACATAATGCTATAATGTTATTACAGTAACTTCTGAGTGAATCGAGGACAGGCAAGATTAAAATATCTTCTTATGCACAGAAAAGTTGATAGGCTATTCTGTACATTCGTTTCCTGTATTTCCTAAAATAATTTTTATGACCAAATGAGTGGTCTCTGGATCAAAATGATCGCATTTTAATTATGCAAATACAATTTAAATTAAGTAACATAGGCCTAATAAACGATTTATCATTACATCAAACGCGAATGCTCCCTGGATCAAATGTCCTATTTCAATTATGTAATTACTTTATATTTATTTCTAACGGGTGCAGCGGAGCGCACGAGTACGGCTAGTAAATTAATAAAGAAACACAAACACTATTGGGTTATGTTCAGTAGTATAATTTTATTCTTACATTGTAATTACGAGCATTTTCCAATTGGATTATAAATGGATATCGACGCAGATAGACTTGTAATGTGCATGCAAGGACCCTCACTTTTTAGTAGTCAAAAATAGTCATAGTCATAAATCGTGGGATTCCATCTGAATGTTATACATATCCTTTACTAAAACAATGAAACGGTGGTTACAAATGAGGGGCTTAGAACAAAGAGCAGGTATGTGACGAAACCTAGTTTTGAGGAAATTACAGTGAAAGTTCTACATGCAATGGAATATTATACACTAGTTTGGTGAAATGATGCCCATATAGCAGCAGTGCACAGTGTGATCACTGACCTGATTTTATCCCAAAGAAACATCCTTTTGGGCTATCACAACACGCACTTACCTCATTTTTTAAATAATGTCACTTACCTCGTTTTTGTTCTAAGCCCCTCAATTCTCAATGGTGAAAGTGAGATAATATAAATAAAAGAGTGAATTGGATTATAGGCTTTTTTTCTTTTTGCTGTTATTTCTAGTCGCTTTAGATTCTCTGATCAAATCGCGAGTTAATCTTTTGGGTGAAATCCGAAGACCTGTGTACTACTGTTGAGTCTGGTTCTATTGTTGTGAACTAGATGGCGTCTGTAGATGTATTACTGATTTGTAATGAATATGATTTTGGTGAATAATGAAACCGGTGACATTCAGGCATGTCTTGGCCTGAATTTCATGGCATTTGCCTACGGTTGAGGGAAAACCCTGGAAAACCTCAAGCAGGAAATTCAACCCGTCCGGGAATCGAATCCGGATCCTCTGCGTAAGACACCAGCATGCTGAACGATACACCACATAGATGGTCAAAGGTGTCTTCTTTCACACAATATTTTAAAGTAATCTGGACGAAGGAATATTATAGTCTAAACCCCTGATGTGCCGGCAAATTCTCTGCATCGGCTGAGTAGTGGGCGATATAGTCTACAGGTCAAAGCTGCAGATTCTTACTGCATCGGGAGGGGACTTTGATGTTATGACTATGGTTTAAAAGTTATGTCCGATAGAATAAGTTAACTGCAACGATACTATAGAGATATTGTATGGAAGGTTGATCTTAGGAGAAAAGTGATGAATGGTACGTCACAACAAATTGGAATAGGGGTATAGAAGATACAGAGATTTAATTATGCGATTCATGGCGACACTAATGTTTCAGTATTTCCGCTTATGTGGACTGCTAGAGAACATCAAGTTCTATATATTGAATAAAATCTATTGCACTTCCATAAGTACGTTAATATTATATAATACATTGTATCATACCCTTATTAAAATATAGGTTATAACTGGTACATCCTAATTCCGCCAATTTCTTTTGTGGGATTTCTATATTTGGACGTTCTTGGTAGGCCTCTTTTCATGGACATTCAAGTAGTGAATATAAAATAATAGACACATAATTTATGAACCTTACCAAGTGTTTGTGTACCAAGTTTTAAAATAAGCTACCCTCAATGCCATAGACACAACGTTTCGGGGAAGTAAATTTTTATGAGCAAAATTACATCTATTTTCTTTGCATATTTTCCCCAAAATCACAACAAAGACACCTCTAACCAAAACAAGCCAGATAGTCACGAACCTTAGTACACAGCATCTCATTATTATAGGTTGGGAAACATTTGACATAAACACAATATTGTTAAGTCTAAGCCAACCACTCAAGGAATTTGTATTATAAATGAATACATTGAGAGGTGAAGAGTGGGAGAAATCATGTGAACTGAGGCTTCTGGTATCGGTCATTATGCAGCTTTCACATTTCTGTGTGAGTGGAAAATGACGCACTAATTTTGTCTGGCGCCCTCTTCACAAGGGCAGGGTTCGCTTACGAGCTACTATTATACATCTTCCGCGTTTGTTCTCCTTCTAGAAGAAGTTATTATTACGATTTTGTCACCTTTTAAAATCTACCGCCTCGGCTCCTATCTTGGTAATAGGTACACCACCGCGGACGGCAAATGTAAATTTACGCTGACAATTACGTCACTTGAAATGATGATTTTTGTGAATAAAAAAAATATTGGACATTGATGTTTCAGGGGCAAGAACAATAATTGTTTGTATGCATCTGAAGTCTGATTAGGGTAATATGTAGCTAATCGGTGATGTATGCAATGGACGGGGAAAGGAACTGGCCACCCTACACTATTATCTCCTGGCGTAGTTGTCTCATAATTGGTGCCTTCTTGGTACCACTTGTGAGGTTTCTTTAAGTAACATTTGTTCTAATAAATTATTACGAAATCTAACAAATATTATATCTTTTGGTTAGTTTTAAACTGATGTTGTTGCGGATCGTAAAGGAAACACCAAGTTTCGTCTCCAGTTATTATCCGGTTGAGAAACGTCGGATCATCGTCAGCACTACTGATGAGGTCACCACAAATCGTCATGCGAACATCACGTTGGTCTTGCGACAGGATTCGTGGCACACTATGCTGGGTAACACGAGACATGTTCAGGTCATCAGACAGAATTTTGTAGCAAGTACCATGGCTGACCCCTACTGTTGCAGCGATATCGTCTACCGATTGGGAGCGGTTAGCACGCACCAACGTTGCAACTTCTTGGATCTTGCGTTCAGTTCGAATTGTTTGTGGCCGACCAGTACGCACATCATCTTCCAAGGTCAGAAAAATGCGCTTGCTTTAACATCACTGGGCTATGCTTTACAAAATTGCCCAGTGTTATTCATATTGTAAATGTGTATACGTCACACTGTTTAACATAAATAGTGGAATAATTTTACTCCCGCCTTTCTGTATTTGTTGTACACACCAGGTCGAATTATGTTTATAATTGTTTCAATACATACTATGAAAGGTATTAAAATTGGTGGAGTTCCTATGTTTTCTCATCAGAAGGAATTGCTAAATTACAATAATTTGGTTTTAAGGTACGTTTTCCTCGGTACGACTATTGTGATGATCGTGCAACGATAATCGTTGAGCACTATTTCTTTGTATTTTCTAGAGTCGCGGCAGTCGCTCGGAGGAAAACAGCTCCATAGAGAATACAAAGAAATAGTGCTCAACGATTATCGTTGCACGATCATCGTTGCACGATCAACGTTGAACGATCATCGCAAATAGTCGCACCGAGGAAAACGTACCTTAAGAGACCATTACTTGCTTTCTGTCCTCTGATGATTCACGTAGAAAAAGCATAGCTAAGCAGACCGAACAGGCACTACTAGGAGCGAACAGCCCGTCTCAATAAAATCGTAATGAAACAGAAGTGCTACGCATTCTCATACGCGCTGAGTACTTATTCTTCTCGAAATTCTTTCATGGAGCGAGTCTTGATGGAAGTCCACTGGCAAGTAGGCAACAGTTTCGCACGACTGTCCACAAGTAGCATATTACAGGGGCACTCGTTTACTGCACATGCGCAGTGTGTTGTAACCGAAACTTGAACAATAAGGGAGCTCCAAATTTTTTTCCATATCTATACAGTACATACTCTTAGATCTGTGATTGATAATTTTGTACGCGACCTGTAACAGTTGGTTTTGCCTAAATCCCAAAAGACACAAAACTTATACGAAAGTCGACCTGATTGGCGAGTTGGTATAGCGCTGGCCTTCTATGCCCAAGGTTACGGGTTCGATCCCGGGCCAGGTCGATGGTATTTAAGTGTGCTTAAATGCTACAGGCTAATGTCAGTAGATTTACTGGCATGTAAAAGAACTCCTGCGGGACAAAATTCCGACACATCCGGCGACGCCGATATAACCTCCGCAGTTGCGAGCGTCGTTAAATAAAACATAACATTAACCTATACGAAGGAACATAGTGTTCTATCGTCGTTAAAATTGCCCGTTCAAGACGTTAGGAAAATGCAATCATTTACTTATTTATTTACTTACATACTTACTTACTTACTTATTACATACTGGCTTTTAAGGAACCCGGAAGTTCATTGCCGGCCTCACATAAGCCCGCCATTGGTCCCTATCCTGAGCAAGATTAATCCATTCTCTACCATCATATCCCACCTCCTTCAAATCCATTTTTATATTATCTTCCCATCTACGTCTCGGCCTCCCTAAAGGTCTTTTTCCCTCCGGCCTCCTAACTAACACTCTATATGCATTTCTGGAATCGCCCATACGTGCTATATGCCCTGCCCATCTCAAACGTCTGGATTTAATGTTCTTAATTATGTCAGGTGAAGAATACAATGCGTGCAGTTCTGTGTTATGTAACTTTCTCCATTCTCCTGTAACTTCATCCTCTTCGCCCCAAATATTTTCCTAAGTACCTTATTCTCAAACACCCTTAACCTATGTTCCTCTCTCAAAGTGAGAGTCCAAGTTCCACAATCATAAAGAACAACCGGCAATATAACTGTTTTATAAATTCTAACTTTCAGACTTTTTTCACAGCAGACTAGATGATAAAAGCTTCTCAACCCAATAATAACAGGCATTTATATTTATTCTGTGTTTAATTTCCTCCCGAGTATCATTTATATTTGTTACTGATGCTCCCAGATATTTGAACTTCTCCACCTCTTCAAAAGATAAATTTCCAATTTTTATATTTCCATTTCGTACAATATTCTCGTCACGAGACATAATCATATACTTTGTATTTTAGAGATGTACTTCCAAACCTATCTCTTTACTTGCTTCCAGTAAAATTCCCGTGTTTTCCCTAATCGTTTGTGGATTTTCTCCTAACATATTCACGTCATCCGCATAGACAAACAGCTGATGTAACCCGTTCAATTCCAAACCCTCTCTGTTATCCTGAACTTTCCTAATGGCATACTCTAAAGCAAAGTTAAAAAGTAAAGGTGATAGTGCATCTCCTTGCTTTAGCCCACAGTGAATTGGAAACGCATCTGACAGAAACTGACCTATACGAACTCTGCTTATGTTTCACTGAGACACATTTTAATTAATCGAACTAGTTTCTTGGAAATACAAAATTCAATAAGAATATCATATTAAACTTCTCTCTTGATCGAGTCATATACCTTTTTGAAATCTATGAATAACTGATGCACTGTACCCTCCATTATCTGTCGAATACAAAATATCTGGTCAATAGTTGATCTATTACGCAATCATTTAACTATAATAATTCTCAAAACAAAAGCCTTATATTTCTGGAGGTAAATAATCTTAAACCCTCAGTTTCCTGGTAGTGCAGTGCGGACCAGAAATACTGCTGGAGTAATAGTTCATGCTAATTAAGTTATGTGACCTAATAAAGAAGATGAAAGCCGCAAGATCTTACCTTGTTGGCGAAACGATTAGTTCACTAGCATTACTTCTATTGGGTATCCCATTCCATTGTCTGGTATTCTGTTGTAGCCAAATGTTCGACTGGGTTTGTTGCAGACTCCCACTCCATGGGCTGCATGTCATTTTGAAATGATTCCTTCCAACTGCATGGGCTCCTGATGTCCCTAGAAAATTTCAGAAATGTGGAATAATGAATTTTAAAGTTTAAATCGAGGATGGAGAAGTTTTAAGGGCTATAAATGCCGTAATTTGCCTCACTACAGAACAGAACTAAAGTTGTGTGTCCCAAGATGTAGATTGACGCGTTTAAATTAGTCTTATTCCTAAATGAGTGGATTCTATGAAACATTTAGAGGTCACTTTCTCTGAAAATTTTCTCTGTCGCAGGTAAATGTCTCTGTAAACCTACAATACTGGAAGAAACTGCATAGCCTACATTACTTTCATACATAGGCCTGTAATTCCTGAAATTGTTTCGAAAGTTCTGAAAGATTTGTAAAAGGCCTCCAAAATTTTCGGAACGCTTGGAATTTATTTTAACACAGCTAGTGATAACTGGAGTAGATGGAGTGGGGAAAGGGACTCGTGTGCTGGGGATGATTACACTCCGGCTGATAGATTATGATGTGCGTATATTTTTATCTTTCCACGATCTCGGAGGTATACCTGGTAAGGTTTATCTTGTCTCGGTAGCAATAAAACCAAGTCCCTTCAAATGAGGGTGGAGATTATAGGAGTGTTGTAAATTTTCAGGATTCCTTTCAAAATCTTGTTATTGTACAGGCTACCGGAACTCAGTTTCTTGAAAGACAAGCTCAGTGACGGAACTTTACAGTACGAAGAGAGATATTTTGTTACTTTATTTTGCGCTACAGAATGTATCAACTAGCAGTAGCGGACGGTGGGTTTGAAAGTTGAGGAGGCCAAGACGTGATTGATGAGAATATAAAATATAAGGCCTGTGACATACCTCATTACCAAGCGCAGAATTTATAGATTTTAAGAAATTAAAATTAGGTTTTCCAATTTATGCTTTAGGATATTAAATCTTATGTTTAGGAATTTATTTGATTTTACGGGAAAAAAAAATAAAAATAAACAACATACTGTTAATATATTACAACGGCTTGGTAAAGATTGCCTCTCTTTAGGGCACTCCAAGTCCTAACCTACCAATTACGTAATATTGAATTTGAGAATGTTATGTTATGTTTTATTTAACGACGCTCGCAACTGCAGAGGTTATATCAGCGTCCCCGGATGTGCCGGAATTTTGTCCCGCAGGAGTTCTTTTACATGCCAGTAAACCTACTGACATGAGCCTGTCGCATTTAAGCACACTTAAATGCCATCGACCTGGCCCGGGATCGAACCCGCAACCTTGGGCATAGAAGGCCAGCGCCATACCAACTCGCCAACCAGGTCGACTTGAATTTGAGAATGTTACGCTTTGCTACATAAAACGAATAAGAAAAGCAATATTTCGAGAGTAAGTAGATAGCAACAAAATTGATTCGAACCTAAGAATCAGGGCTTGCTCAATACTATTACATAGTCTAATTTTACAGCAAATTAACTGGACGTTCCTCTTTCTTCGCCAACCGATCAAATAGGTCACAATATACTGAATAACTGCTACTAGAAGAAGCTAGAGACAAATCTGAATTTGTTTCTAAACTCTCGATATATTTAAAATACTGTATAAGTAAATACGTCTCGTAACACAAAAGAATAAAATAACAAGAACACCCACAAACAAGAGAAAATCTAACAACATAAATGAAAACTTTTACGCAGGGGGAGAAAACTAACAACACGTGACTCATTTTCTAAAACCAAGAAGAGAGAAAGAGAGAGAGCTTCCCAATACAGTCGAAACCGGCCGTGACTATAAGCAGTACAGTTGTCAGCGGTGGGTAGAACGTCTCCAAATCGGCTCCCTCGCGCGTTCTATTAAGTTTAAACACCCTTCTAACCAGCTATCTTATTGGTTGAACTGCTGTTGTCATAGTTACCGGGGAGTAGCGTCATGTAGCCGACACCTCTCTCCCGCTCTCGCATAGACACAGCAGGCTGCTAGATGTCGACTATACAGGTTACAGCGCTATCTGTTATTTTTCAATACGAATTATTTGTACTATCTACAGTATAGCGAACGGGCATCACCAACGGGATGTGTTCGGTTTTACGTAACTTACAGTACATCTTAGTCGTAGTGAATAGTAAAATTAATATAAAAGGAAAAATGTTCGTCATTTTCTGTAACTTGAATGTGATCTTAATTCAGCTGAAATTATTACTGCCATATTGTGTTCTGGTAAAATATTAGCGGAGGCCACTGCTACACTATATCCTACCCTATACTATATTATATTATACTATATGCAGTACTATATTATACTATATATTATAATCAGACATCGGATTCTAGGGCAAATGCCTATTTTGTTTCTTTAGGAGAAAAGTAAAAATAATTATTAATATTTGTGTTTCATGGAAATTGAAAGGTATTCAAAGAGTTTTATAGTGCCCTAAAATGCCCTAAAACGGTTATTAGAGCCTAATTTGTTAATATTCGCCTAAAAATGCCTAATTCACTGTAAAGTTTCGCATTTTACTCTTACTTTTTATAATTTATACATGCATTCACTGCGAAATTTAAGGCATTTAAAAAGTGGAAAGTTTGCTTCACACCGGCCATGAAACCACTGATAAAGGAAACAAAATGTTTTGAATCTCACGACACTCGCAATAGATTTCACCGAATTTAACATGTTTGGAGGCATAAATGCCGACAAAGAACCAACCTTAGTTTTGAAGCAGGCAACAATCACAACATGTGCTGCTACCGATTCAGAGACATACTATACTATAAAAATGACTGTTTTCGGTCTGAAACCGATTAGCTGTACTGCCCTTCAGAGTGTCATAAAATCACAATTTTTGGAGAAAGAGTGTTTTTGAAATATTTATGAAAAGTCGTAAAACTGCGAATTAGTAGGGTAAACCGTTACAAAATATTTAAAAGAATGGCCCTCCTAGTGTTAACACTACCAGGAAATGCAACAATAAGTGGAAATTTGTATTTTTGTCCAATTGAATCTCAATAACAACGGTTCATTTGAATGCTCGTTAACAGTTGCTCTTTCCCTCACCTTATTTGTGTTGAGAAGTTTTGAGCGGTAGGACGTTTTCCTGTGAAGTTTAAGGCGATGATGCCGAAAAATATAAGTGCAAAATCTACATTGATCCGGCACTGGCTAACAGAATATTCAGAATTCACTTATGATGGAAAAATAATATTCTGCAAGATTTGTAGCAAACAGGTATGTAACAGTAGTTGAAATATATAAATTCTATTAATTTTAATGAGTAGGCCTATAATATTTATAAATTGACTGAGCTATCCTGAGGTATAATTCTTTTTAAGACCACTACACTTTAACCTTTTAAATTCCGATAGTTAAAGTATTTGCAGGTCATTAAAATTTTGATTGTTCGAACCCACTAACTTTATGATAGAAATACGGCAATACAACAATTAGGATTTTATTTTAATTCAGTTTACTTTACATTTTTAGATTTCGCAAGAAAAGAAGTGCCACCTAAAGCAGCATGTGCAAGGAGCGGCTCATAAGGCTAAAGCTCAGCAGAAAAAACAACTGCAACAAACTTTACTGACACAGCCTACTTCATCCAATATCAGCAGCAATTTCTATGCTGATTTAACCAGAGCGTTTGTTGCTGCTAACATTCCCTGGAATGCAATTGAAAATCCGGTTTTAAGACAGTTTTTACAAAAATACTGCAAACAAAATATCCCATCTGAGTCGACCCTAAGAAAAATTACTTAGACAGAATATACAATGAAACTTTAGCTTCCATTCGGGAGGATATAGGTGATTCTTACATATGGGTCTCTGTGGATGAAACCTCAGATCCTATGAATAGGTATATAGCAAATATGGTAGTAGGAAAACTTAGTCCTGATGGACCTTCGATTCCACACCTCGTATGTGTTAAGGAACTTTCGAAAGTGAATAGCCAAGCCATTGCTTATTTTGTAAATAAAGGCCTACAGTCTTTATACTCAGGTAATATAGACGATTCTAAAGTTCTGTTGTTTTGTACTGATGCTGCCTCATACATGGTTGCTGCAGCTCCACTTCTTAAAACATTTTATCCTAACCTCACGCATGTAACCTGTCTAGCACATGGCCCTCACAGGGTTTCTGAAACAATCCGGAATGAATTTCCTCTTGTCAATTCGTTTATTTCTAACACAAAAAAATGTTTTTGTAAAGCCCCATCCAGGATTTCAATATTCAGAGAGAACTTTCCAGATATCCCACTCCCACCTCAGCCGGTTGTTACACGATGGGGAACCTGGATTCAGTCAGTGGTGTATTATTCTAAGTATTTTAAAGAAGTGGTCACAGTTATTGATAAATTACCTGAAACTGATAGTGCAGCGTGTGTGAAAGCAGTGAAAGATTGTCTGAATGACTCACGAGTGAAAAACGATATTGCCTACATAACATCAAACTTTTCTTTCATACCTGCAAGCATTGAACAATTAGAACGTGAAAAACAATCTCTTTGTAGCCAAATAGCAATAGTAAAGGAAGCCCAAGTGAACATACATTCTGCTTTGGGCGAAACTGGGAAAAAAGTTAAAAATAAGTGGGACAACGTATTAAATAAGAATGTAGGATTTTCATTGTTGGAAAAAGTATCAAGAGTGATATTGGGGGAAAGTGTAAATGTTCCAGTAAGTATTGATGTTTCTGTTGTACCTAATTTAAAATTTGCGCCTCTCACATCAGTTTCGGTTGAAAGAAGTTTTTCTGCTTTCAAAATGATTCTCAGTGACAAAAGGCAAAGGTTAACTGTGGAGAATTTAGAAAAAATTCTGGTGGTGTACTGTGCAGATAATTATAATAAAGTCTGAGCATGGAACTGAATTTCAATAACTTAAAATGAGTAATCTTGATATCAATAATCATTATTTCATTAGTTTCAATATATTAAATTTGTGCAGCTCTGTTTATAAATACAATATAGTATTCTTTTTTAATGTTTAAACATACTTTTTTGTGCGTATTTTAGTGTATAACTAAAAATTTCAGTGAAAGAAATAAGTATGATACCTTGATGTGCCTAAAATGCCTATTTTCATTAAAATAGAGCCTAATTTTACAAATTTTGAGCTTATTTTAGGCGCCTAAAACTGCAATTTTTAGTGCCTAAAAATCCGATGTCTAATTATAATAGAATACTACTATATATATATATATATATATATATATATATATATATATATATATATATATATATATGTTATACAATACCACACTATACTATATATTACTGTACATTATACTACTATACTATAATATACCATACTGTATAATAAAATATACTATAATATATTATACTATATACTATAACATGCTATACTATACACTGTACCATACTTTATACTGTACTGAACTATTTTATACTATGCAAAAATATGCTTCCTTACAAATGGCTTTTAAAAACCTGGAGGTTCATTTCCGAGGCTTATTGTATGGTTCCGTAACAAGCTGGATTTTACGGACATGGGTTGTTAGCCCTTCGTCCAACCCCCAAGCTGGAGGACCACCCCTTATCGGCTGTCCACGACTGCTTATTCAATATATTCGCAGCTACCCTCCATATCTGGAGGCCGTCTCCTCTATCCGCAACCTGAGGACGCGCCATGCCGTGGTGATAGGGACCCACAATACATGGACTACACTACACTACACTACACTGCACTACACTACACTACACTACATTACACTACACTATATTGTCCTATATACTATACTGTACCATATACTATATACTACACTGTACTAAATACTATAGTGTACCATATACAATACTGTACTATACTATACTATACTAGACTATACTATACTATACTATACTATACTATACTATACTATACTACACTATACTATACTATACTATACTATACTGTATACTATACCATATAAACTATACGATACTCTATACTATACTATATTATATACTATACTACACTGTATACGATAATATACTGTACATATGATAATCTATACTATACTATATTATACTATGCTATGTTATATACTATACTATATACTGTATACTATACTATATAAACTATACGATACACTATACTATACTATACTAAACTATACTATACTATACTATACTCTACTACACTATACTATACTATACTATATACTATACTGTATACTAGACTATATATTATACGATATTCTATACTATGATATACTGTATAATATATTATATATAGTATGCTATACCATACCATACTATAATCTATTATATACTATACTATACTGTATACCATACAATATATACTATACGATACTCTATATTATGCTGCACTACACTGTACTATAATATTCTATAGTATACTATACTATACTGCACTATACTATACTATATTACACTATATACCATACTGTATACTTTACTACATATACTATACGATACTCTATACTATACTATACTATACCATACTATACTATATACTATACTGTATAATATACTATATATTCTATACGAGACTCTATACTATACTATACTGTACACTATGCTTTACTATATACCAAATACTATATATCATATATTATCTTGTATTCTACCATAGACTATAATGTATACTATACTAAATACTATACCATATACTACAACGTATACAATATACTAAACTGTATACCATGCTATATACTATACTGTATACTATACTATATGCTATACCATATACAATACTGTATAGTATACTATATAATATCCTGTATACTATACTACATATTATACCATATAATATACCATATGCTATACTGTATACTATACCATATACTATAACATATACTATACTATATACTACAGTGTATACTATACCAATTACTATAATATATACTATACCATATACTATACTGTATACTATACTATATACTATACTATATACTATACCATATACTATACTATATACTATACCATATACTATAATGTACACTATAATATATACTATATCAAATACTATACAGTATACCTTACTGTACACTATACTGTATACCATATTATATACTATACCATATACTATACTATATACTATATTACATAGTATACTGTTTACTGTACTAAATACTACACCATATACAAAACTATATGCAATATACTATTCCATATACTATGCTGTATACTATACTATATATTATACTGTATATTATACTGTATACTATACCATATACTTTACCAAATACTATACTGTATACTATATTATATACTATATTGTATACTATAATATATACTATACCATATACTATACTGTATACTATATTATATACTACACCATATACTATACCATATACTATAATATATACTATACTATATACTATACCATATACTATACTCTATACTATAATATAAACTATACCAAATATTATACAGTATAACATATTATATACTGTACTACATACTACACTGTATACTATACTAAATACTATACCATATACAATACTACATACTGTATGCTATTCCATATACTATACTGTATGCTATACTATATGTTATACTGTATACTATACCGTATAATATACCATATACTACACTATATTCTATACTGTATAGTATATTATATACTATACTGTACACTATACCATATACTATACTATATACTATACCATGTACTATCACATATACTATACTGTATACTACAATATATTCTATACCATATACTATACTATATACTATACCATGTACTATACTATATACTATACCATATACTATACCATATAATATTATGTATACTATACTATACTATATACTATATTATACTTTTCACATTATACTATTCTACACTGTATGTCATTCTATACTATTTTATACTGAATGCCATACTGTACTATACTGTATACTATACTATACCATACTATACAGTAGGCCTATACTATACACTATAGTTCACTCTACTATACTATACTATTGCTATACTAACTACTGTTACTGTTACTGTAACTATAACTATAACTGTAACTATAACTATGAGTATAACTATAACTATTACTATTACTATACTCTATATACTATACCATATTATATACTGTATACTATGCTATATGCTGTACCATATACTATACTATATACTATATCATATACTATACTGTATACTATAATATATACTATAACATATACTATAATGTATACTATATACTATACCATATAATATACTGTATACTATACTATATACTATACCATATACCATACTGTATACTATACTAAGTAATATACCATATACTATACTGTATAATATACTATATACTGTACCATATACTATACTGTATACTATATTATATACTATACTATACTGCATGCTATACCATATACTACACTGTATACTATACCATATACTATACTATGTACTCTTCCATATACTATACCATATACTACACCATATACTATACTATGTACTATACCTTATAGGCCTACCATACTATATACTACACCATATCATATTATATATTATACTATATACTGTACTATATACTATACCATATACTATAATGTATAATCTACTATATACTGTACTGTGTACCATAGTATATACTATTCTATACTATATACTATACCAGGCTATATGTCATATTATACTATTCTACACGGTATGTCATTCTATACTATTCTATACTGTATGCCATGCTATACTATACTGTATGCTATACTATACCATACCATACAGTAGGCCTATACTATATACTATACACTATAGGCTACTATATTATACTATACTATTACTATAGTAATTACTGTTACTGTTACTGTAACTGTAACTATAAGTATAACTACAAGTATAACTATTAGTATTACTATTATTATTACTATACTATACTATGCTGTACTATGAATTGTTGCTGCTTTCTATTGGTTTTTACAATGAAACGACTCAGGAGCCACATTCAGATAGTTAACAATTTCAATATTCCAAACTAAAAGAAGTATCAGTATATTAAAATAACACGTTTTCCTGCACTCTGCTTAAAATTTAAGTACGCTGTGATTTCCGA
The DNA here is from genome assembly GCF_040183065.1 of Periplaneta americana. NCBI lineage: Eukaryota > Metazoa > Arthropoda > Insecta > Blattodea > Blattidae > Periplaneta > Periplaneta americana. The sequence goes on from NC_091131.1 coordinate 173,299,694, forward strand.
AAGCGCTTACACAAATACTCACCAACTGTGTATTTAATAACATATATTTTTTTTTAATTTCCACTTTTGAGTTGTGATTCTCATCTCCGTCTCTCTCCGGAACTGAATTGATATTCTCACAGAATCAGTTGCATTGGCCTTAATTGCTAACTACATTCAACATGCGAATCAAATGCATGAGCTTAGCTTGCACCAAGTCTGTTGCCATTCCCACATTAATTTCAGTGCAGTCTAGTGGCAGCAAGAGAAAAAGACATTTGTGGAACGGAAGTGTGAAAAAAATAGAAACAAAAAAGAACGTACACTCCTTTCCTCATGTTTGGCCATAAAAATATGATTAATGCATAATATACAGCTCTAAATATTCCTAAGCATGATTTACCTAAAGGGAAATGAAAGAATTAAATGGAAAATGCAGCTTAATTGTCGCCAAATTGAGTGGAACCAAGGGACCGAGAGTGAGATTGATACATATTTCTATGCACATAACGAAAGAGGCCGCAAAGCAAATTGAGATTTTGAGTTCATTTTTTCGGAATTCCAATACGTCAAGTATCAAATTAAAACGAGAAGAATATTATTCCATCATATGATTAATTTTTTATGTAAATTTCTTTTGATTAATTAAAGTAGTCCTATTTCTGGCTTTTATTTTCGCTTCGTTTTCACTTTTCTTAACTTCACATAGCACACACTCTTTCTTAAACGGTATAGTTTTTTCATTAGTTTTATATAATATTTACAGAATCCTGAATCCAGAATATAACAATTGCGTATGTTACGTCGTAACAACATACATTGCCTCTCAAGACAACCCAATTCGATACTACATGACTTAAATGAACTTCCGTGAGGAGTATATAATTATACATCTTCTTCCATCCAGTTATGGATATAATGTGTAGAATTAGGAAAGTATTAATTTTATACTTTTAAAATACATCGCGAAACACATTGCTACACACATCACTTATGATCAGGCTTCGAGACTTCGGACCCAATAGAGCAGCTCAGTGGGAAATCCGCATAACGGCGTACTGAGTATAGTGATAAAGCAAACAGTGGGTGGGGGTACTGTAGAATGAATGCCAACAAATACGCAAAGGAAAACGCTCTGGATTTGAAGGTTCTGACGAATAATTTGGTTTTCATACAAACTGTGTCTGGAACTATTACACGGTTAGAAAAGTCAGAGCAAGAGATGCCGGAAGCCCACAAATTAATTTAGAAAATAATGCAGAGAATTAATGAGACATCAAGTACAGCGGTACTGAACGTTTAAAACAGAAGTGGAAATCAATTTTATGTAAAAATAACGGATATGGAACATTGTGTAACATGAACAGCAAATTAGTGGACATAGAGTCACCCGACAGTAAAGGACTGTCTCTTAGAGACTGCAATGATGTTAGGTTTTTTCGCTTTGCTCCTATCACGTCATGCGACGTAGAGCGCAGCTTTCTACAGTACAAACTTTGGCAGATAGCCGAAAAAGATTTGCGTTAGAGACACTGATAATGTATCTTGTAGTAGGTACATTGCAATTCGGTACGGTAACTGCACTTCCTAAAGACGAACAATAGGATAAATGAAAAAATTGAAATTCCTACATGCTTATTTCCACCATTAACACTGTGTATAATTAAACAAATGCTTATAAAAGACAGGAGAATAAATGCTTTTCACATTCTTTTGACATTATCATTGTTTAATGTATATTTACTTACAGAATGTACATATGTGTGTTTCCCCATACTACCGTACTCTACTCTAAATAGCAACGTTGTTACCTCAACACATCTCTATCTACCTGCAGCGAGTCAACAACCTATAGTGCATGCACAGTAAACTTATTGTATCGGGTCCAAAGTCTCGAAGCCTGCTTATGATACATAATAAAGTTTCAATCTCAACGACGATATACATCAATATCAAATATATCAACATAATTAATTGCTTCTTATAAGTTCGTGTGTACATCTTCAACTTTACCTTTGAACAGTCTCACTAAGCTTCAAGCACATCATAATAGTAACTGGCAAATTCTAAATATCTTCAACGTATGTAAGTAATGTATCGAGTTCAACTAAATATTTGATATTTATGCAATACAAAATAATATTTAGTGCATTCACTCATTTGTGTAATGGCATATTAAACAATACTTTATAATCTATATTACTGGTTATTCAATTTACATTAAACAACCCTCGGCATATACATTTATACATCAAATTACATAAAAAATGAAATAGGCATAACAAACTTAATCATTTTCTTGCATGTACATATTAAGTTGATGTCCATTATAGCCTATTACAACGTATTACAAAAAATGGTAACCAAATTCAATTACACAATATATATTCAAATGCAGTATTTATGATCACTTTTAATTAATTATTGAGCACGTAGCACACTTCCTAAATTCACATGTAGTATTTTGAAAACACTCCGTCTTCGATTTCTTGATCTTCAAAAAATTTTATTGAATATTTTTAAGGATTCAATCCAAATATTACATTACCATTTATATTTTGGCCATTGATGATCCTATTGGGTTTATATTTTTCTGGATTTTTTTATACTGAACAATGCGTGTATTTAATCTTTTTTTCTTTCTAAATTATTCTGTAGTGCTTTTATTCTGGATATTTATGGTCACCCTCATTGAGGGCAGATTATTTTGCGAAAAATTAATATAATGTTTAAATAAATTTCTTCATCGCTCATTGCACTCACATCACAGTATAATCACATATTTTTCAAATAACATTATTGTTGTTTTTAATGTGTCAAATATTTGTTAAATATGCATATTTAATACGTTTTATATTAATACTTCTATTTACTTGTCTATGGTTAATACTATCTCAGTATCACAAAATTACTACACCTTGTTCAAGGTTACCATATGTCCTTTTATGAAATATAACTATTTGCCTAGTAGCATTTACGCACACACACTTCAACATATTTAACATCGTTAGTTCAATTAAATATGCAAATTTACAACATTTTGATTGTTCAAGTATGCTTAAGTGTTTCACGGTTTTTAACATTTTAATCTTGACAATCCTAAACCACACTGTAACACGTATTTTCTTCACATTTTGTGTTGCATTATGTTGTTTTTCATTAGATATCTCTAACTCGTATCTGAAGATGTCATACTGTATGGTGAAAACGTTAACATTTTTAATAATATAACGCAAATTGATAACTGTACAATTTTCATTAAAAATAAGTCATATAATGGAATAATATTGTTCCCTATTCAATTTAAAAAAAGAGAGAAAGTTTTCATTGTTTGTAACGTTGAGTGCGCACATATAAGTAGTCTACTACAATATTACTGTAACAGAGAACCACAGGTGTAGCTCGATCGGTTAAGGCGTTGCCTGCCGTTCCGGAGTTGCGCTCGGGCGCGGATTCGATTCCCGATTACCTGGTTGGGTTTTTCCGAGATTTTCCCCAACTTTAAGGCAAATGTCATGTAATCTATAGCGAATCCTCGGCCTCATCTCGTCAAATATCATCTCATTATCACCAAAATCCATCGACGCTAAATAATCTCGTAGTTGATACAGCGTCGTTAAAAAACCAAGTAAAAAAACTGTAACAGAATTGCTTAACTGTGAACAAGTGGTGAGGGAAACGTAGGAACATACCGAGAACGCTCTATCTGAAAATGGCTCTGAGATATAACATTTATATCTACTTACGCCTAAAAAGGCGAACCCCACAAAATACATGTCGTACAAAAGACCAGCGGCCAATCTTCGTTATAATTTCCACATTTTCTTCGTCTTCTTCTGCTGGTAGGTCTCCAATGGTTCTGGCATGGGATGTAGCAATGGGAGCTAGCATGGGATTTAATATGGAAACTGGCATGAGAGCTAATATGATATACCATTGCAGCGCTGGCATGGAATCTCGCATGGGAGCTGGCAATGGACGTTGCAATGGGAGCTAACAAGGAAACTGAAATTGGAGGTATTATGGGATCAAGCATGGGAGCGCTAGCATGGGATTTAACAAGGAAAGTGGCATGAGAGCTAATATGGGATATAGCATTGAAGCGTTGGCATGGGATAAAGCATGGGAGCTGGCAATGGTCGTTGGCATGGGAACTAACAAAGAAACTGACATGGGAGCTAATATGGGATATAGCAATGGGAGCTAGCATGGGATTTAACAAGGAAACAGGCATAGGAGCTAATGTGGGATTTAGCAATGGAGCAAGCATGGGATTTAACAGGGAAACTGTCATGGGAGCTAATATGGGATCTAGCAATGGGAGCTAGTATGGGATTTAACAAGGAAACAGTCATGGGAGCTAATATGGGATCTAGAATGGGATTTAACAAGGAAACTGGCATGGGAGCTAATATGGGATATAGCAATGGGAGCTAGCATGGGATTTAAAAAGGAAACTGTAATGGGAGCTAATTTGGGATATAGCAATGGGAGCTAGCATGGGATTTAACAGGGAAACTGTCATGGGAGCTAATATGGGATATAGCAATGGGAGCTAGCATGGGATTTAAAAAGGAAACTGTCATGGGAGCTAATATGGGATATAGCAATGGGAGCTAGCATTCAATATAACAAGGAAACTGGCATAGGAGCTAATATGGGATATAGCAATGGGAGCTAGCATGGGCTTTAACAAGGAAACTGATATGGGAGCTAATATGGGATCTAGCAATGGGAGCTAGCATGGGATTTAACAAGCGAACTGGCATGGGAGCTAATATGGTATATAGCATTGCAGCGCTGGCATGGGATCTCGCATGGGAGCTGGCAATGGCGTTGGCATTGGAGCTAACAAGGGAATTGGCATGGGAGCTGATACGGGTTCTAGCATGGGAGCTGCAAATGCGATATGGTACGGGATCTGGCATGGAATCTGGAATGGGATTTAGTATAGGAGCGCAAGCGACGGATATGGCAATGGGAGCACTGGCATGGAATCTTGCAAGGAAATTTGCATGGGTGCTATCATGGGAGCTGGCAATGGAAGCTGGTATGGCATCTCGGATAGAAGCTACCATGGGAGTTCGCACAGGATCGCTGGCATAGCATCTGACAAGGGATTTGGAATGCAACACTGAATGAGATCTGTCATGCGATCTAGCATGGGATCTGACATGGGATCTGGCATTGAAGCTGACATGAGAACTAGCATGGTAGCTGACATGGAATCTCTGCCATGAGAGCTCGCATGGTACCTTGCAAGGGCTCTGGCATGGGACCCCGCAATATATCTGGCATGGGTGCGGGTAATGGCACGTGGCATTGATTCAGGCCTGGGAACTGCCTTGGGATCGCTGGCATGGGACAAGTCATGGGAACTAGCAATGGGAGCTGTTATTGGATCTGACGTGGGAGCTGATAAGGGATCTATCATGGGATGACTGGCAAGCGAGCCGGAAATAAGAGCTAGCGTGGAATGTAGCATGGGATATTGCAAGGAATATGGCATGGGAGGTGGCAAGGAATTTGACATGGGAGATGGCACAGGTGTTCTGGCATAGTATCTGGCAAGGGATTTCGCATGGGAGCTCGCATGAGACTTGTAAGGGATCTGGCATGGAAGCTGTCATGCGAACTAACATCGGTGACATGGGGGCTAACATGGGATCTAGCAGTGAGAGCTTACATGGGAGGTAATATTGGATCTGGTATGGGAGCTCGCAAGGAATCTGGAATGGGCTCTAGCATTGGAGCGCAAGCGAAGGATATGACAATGCGAGCTCGCACGGGAGCACTGGCATGGGATCTTGCAAGGAATCTTGCATGGGTGCTAGCATGGGAGGTGGCAATGGAAGATGTTATGGCATCTCGGATGGAAGGAATCATGGGAGTTCGAATCGGATCGCTGGCATGGCATCTGCCAAGGGATTTGGCTTGCGATCTAGCATGGAATTTGTCATGCGATCTAGCATGATATCTGGCATGCGATCTAACATCGGATCTGGCATGGAAGCTGGCAATTAGAACTGACATAATATCTAGCATGGTAGGTGACATGGAATCGCTGGCAGGAGAGCTCGCATGACAACTTGCAAGGGATCTGGTAAGATTCCTCCCAATATATCTGGCATAGGAACGGGCAATGGGACGTGGCATGGAATTAGGCATGGGAACAGCCTTGGAATCGCTAGCATGGGAACTGGCAATGGGAGGTAGTATAGGATCTGACGTGGGAGCTGATAAGCGCTATTCCTTGGGATCACTGGCAAGAGAGACGGAAATGAGAGCTTGCATAGGAGATTGCAAGGAATCTGGCATGGGAGCTCACAAGGGTGTGCTGGCAAGGCATCTGGCAAGGGATTTGGCATGGGACCTCTCATGAGACCTTTTAAGGGATCTGGCATGGAAGCTATCATGCGAACTAGCATGATATCTGGCATGCGATATAGCATGGAATCTGTCATGCGATCTAACATCGGATCAGGCATGAAGGCTGGCAATTAGAAATAACATGAGATCTAGCATGGTAGGTGACATGGAATCGCTGGCATGAGAGCTCGCGTGACAACTTGCAAAGGAACTGGTAACGTACCTCCCAATATATGTGGCATAGGATCGGGCAATGGGACGTGGCATTGAATCAGGCATGGGAAATGCCATGGGATCGCTAGCATGGGAACTGGCAATGGGAGGTAGTACAGGATCTGACGTGGGAGCTGATAAGGGATCTACCTTGAGATCACTGGCAAGAGAGCCGGAAATGAGAGCTTGCATGGGAGATTGCAACGAATCTGGAATGGGAGCTGTCAAGGAATCTGACATGGGAGCTGGCATGGGTGTGCTGGCATTGCATCTGGCAAGGGATTTCGCATGGGAGCTCGCATGAGAGTTTTTAGGGATCTGGCATGGAAGCTGTCATGCTAACCGACATCGGTGACATGGGGGCTAGCATGGGACAATAGCAGTGAGAGCTTTGAATGGGAGCTAATATTGGACCTGATATGGGAGTTGGAAAGCAATCTGGAATAGGATGTAACATGGGAGCGCAAGCGAAGAATATGGCAATGGGAGCACGCATGGGAGCAATGGCATGAGATCTGGAATGGGAACTCGCAATGGGATCTGGCATGGCAAGTGTTATGCTATCTGGCATGAAAACTGGCGTAGGAGCTGGCATGGGGGCTGGTGTAGGACCTGGCAGGGTGGCTGGCATGGGAGCTGGCGTGCGACCTGTGATGGGCGTAGACATGGGGATTGTCATGGGAAATGGCGTGGGAGCTGGCATGGAGGATGGTGTAAGACTTGGCAGGGGTCTGTCATGGCAGCTGGCGTGGAAGTTGGCAGGCAGCCAGGATCGACGCAGGCATGTTAACTAGAACGGCAGCTGGTACGTCAGCTGGCATGTCATCCAACATTCCTGGTGGTTATTTATCTGGCATCGGAGCTGACATAGAGCTCGAATGGGGAATGGCAAGGAAGCTGGCGTGGGGGCTGGCATATCATTTGGAATGGGAGCAGGAAAGGGAAATAGCATGACATCTAAGGCACGTATACACGCACTTATTCTGGCACGAAGCATGGCAAATTGAATATCAACTGGCAAGGGGCCTGGCATGAAACTTGGCAGGAGTGCTGCCATGGGGGTAGGCATGAGAGCTGGCAGGGGGGCGGGTATGGGAGCTGGAAGTGGGGCTGGCTTGGGATCTCGCATGACATCCAAGGCACATATACAGGCACTTATTCTGGCACGACGTATGGTAAATTGAATGTCAAGTGGCAGATTGGCTCGCATGGGACGTGGCATGGGGGCTGGTGTGGGACCTGGCAGGAGCGCTAGCATGGCAGCTGACATAAAGGGCTGGCGTGGGAGCTGGCATGAAGCTAGCAAGGGAGCTGGCATGGGGGCTAGCATGAGAGCTGCCACGGAAGATAAGATCGAGTCTGGCATTTTAAATAGAATAGCAGCTAGTATGTCAGCTGGCATGGCATACAGCATGGCTGGTGGTATGTTATCTAGCATGATTCCTAGTGTGGCAAGTGGCATGTCAGCTGGAATGGGAGCTGGCATGAGATCTAGCATGGTAAATGTCAATGAATCGCTGGCATGAAAGCTCGCATGACAACTTGCAAGGGATCTGGCATGGATCCATTCTATATATCTGGCATATGAACGGGTAATGGGACGTGGCATGGAATCAGCCTTGGGAACTGCCATGGGATCGCTGGCATGGGATAAGGCATGGGAACCGGCAATGGGAGGTAGTATAGAATCTGACGTGGGAGCTGATAAGGAATCTACCTTGGGATCACTGGCAAGAGAGAAGGGAAATGTGAGCTTGTATGAGAGATTGCAACGAATCTGTCATTGGAGCTATGAAGGAATCTGACATGGGAGCTGGCACGGGTGTGCTGGCATGGCGACTGCCAAGGATTTCACATGGGAGCTAGCATAAGATTTGTAAGGTATCAGGCATGGAAGCTGTCATACGAACTAACATCGGTGACATGGGGGCTAACATGAAATTTAGCTGTGAGAACCTGCATGGGAGTCAATATTGTATCTGGTATGGGAGCTGGCAAGGAGTCTGGAATGGGATCTAGCATAAGAGCGCAAGCCAAGGATATGGCAATGGGAGCTAGCAAGGGAGCACTGGCATGGGATCTTGCAAGGAATCTAGCTTGGGTGATAGCATGGGAGGAGGCAATGGAAGTTGTTATGGCACCTCGGATGGAATGTATCATGGGAGTTCGCATGGGATAGCTGGCATGGCATCTAGCAAGGGACCTGGCTTGCAATCTGGCATGGGATCTGTCATGCGATATAGCATGATATCTGGCATGCGATGTAACATCGGATCTGGCATGGAATTGGTATATTAGAACTGACATGAGTTCTAGCATGTTATGTGACATGGAATTGCTGGCATGAGAGCTCCCTTGACAACTTGCAAGGGATCTGGTAAGGTTCCTCCTAATATATCTGGCATAGGAACGTGTATTGGGCCGTGACATTCAATCATGCATGGGAACTGTCATTGAATCGCTGGCATGGAAACTGGCAATGTAAGGTAGTATAGGATCTGACGTGGGAGCTGATAAAGGATCTACCTTGGGATCACTGTCAAGAGAGCCGGAAATGAGAGCTTGCATGGGAGATTGCAAGCAATCTGTCTTGGGAGTGTCAAGGGTGTGCAGGAGTACCATCTGGCAAAGGATTTCGCATGGGAGCTCGTATGAGACATTTAAGGGATCTGCAATGGAAGCTTTCATGGGAACTAGCATGATATCTGGCGTGCGATTTAGCATGGGATCTGTCATGCAATCTAACATCGGATCTGTCATGGATGCTGGCAATTAGAACTGACATGAGATCTAGCATGGTGGATGACATGGAATCGCTGGCATGAGAGCTCGCATGGCAACTTGCAAGGGATCTGGTAAGGTTTCTCCCAATATATCTGGCATAAGAACGGGCATTGTGAAATGGCATGGAATCAGGCATGGGAAATGCCCTGGGATCGCTGGCATGGGAACTGGCAATGGGAGGTAGTAGAGGATCTGAATTGGGACCTGATAAGGGATCTACCTTGGGATCACTGGCAAGAGAGCCGGAAATGAGAGCTTGAATGGAATTTGCAAGGTATCTGGCATGGGAGCAATCAAGGAATCTGACATGCGATCTGGCACGGGTGTGATGGCATGGCGCCTGGCAAGGGATTTCGCATGGTAGCTCGCATGAGACCATTTAGAGTATCTGGCTTGGAAATTGTCATGCGAAATAACATAGGTGACAAGTGGGCTAGCATGGGACCTAGCAGTGAAAGCTTGCATGGGAGCTAATTTTGGACCTGATATGTGAGATGGCAAGGAATCTGAAATGGTAGCTGGCACGGGTGTGCTGTCATGGCGTCTGGCAAGGGATTTCACATGGTATCTCTCATGAGACCTTGTAAGGGATCTTGCATGGAAGTTGTCATGCGAACTAACATCGGTGACATGTGGGCTAACATGAGATCTAGCAGTGAGAGCCTGCATGGGAGTCAATATTAGATCTGGTATGGCAGCTAGCAAGGAATCCGGAATGGGATCTAGCATCAGAGCGCAAGCGAAGGATATGACAAAGGAACCTCGCATGGGGGACTGGCATGGGATCTTGCAAGGAAACTTGCATGGGTGCTAGCATGGGAGTTGGCAATGGAAGCTGTTATGGCTTCTCGGATAGGAGGTATCATGGGATTTCGCATGGGATCGCTGGCATGGCATCTGGCAATGGAGCTGGCTTGGGAGCTGGCGTAGGACCTTTCATGGGATTTAGCATATCTGGCATGCGATCTAACATCGGATCTGGCATGGAAGCTGGCAATTAGAACTGACATGAGTTCTGGCATGGTAGGTGAAATGGAATCGCTGGCATGAGAACTCCCTTGACAACTTGCAAGGGATCTGGTATGGTTCCTCCTAATATATCTGGCATAGGAACGGGCAAAGGGACGTGGAATGAATTCAGGAATGGGAACAGCCATGGAATAGCTGGCATGGGAACTGGCAATTGGAGGTAGTATAGGATCTGACGTGGGAGCAGGTAAGGGATCTACATTGGGATCACTGGCAAGAGAGCCGGAAATGAGAGCTTGCATTGGAGATTGCAAGGAATCTGGCATTGGAGCTGTCAAGAGTGTGTTGGCATGGCATCTGGCAAAGGGTTTCGCATGGGAGCTGGCATGAGACCTTTTAAGGGAAATGGCATGGAAGCTGTCATCCGAACTGGAATGATATCTGGCACGCGTTCTGGCATGGGATCTGTCATGCGATCTAACATCGGATCTGGCATGGAAGCTGGCAATTAGAACTGACATGAGATCTACCATTGTAGGTGACATGGAATCGCTGGCATGAGAACTCGCATGACAACTTGCAAGGGATCTGGTAAGGTTTCTCCCAATATATCTGGCATTGGAACGGGCATTGTGACGTGGCATGGAATCAGGCATGGAAACTGCCCTGGAATCGCTGGCATGGGAATTGGCAATGGGAGGTAGTATAGGATCTGACGTGGGAGCTGATAAGGGATCTCCCTTGGGATCACTGGCAAGAGAGCCGGAAATGAGAGCTAGCATGGAAGATTGCAAGGTATCTGGCATGGGAGCAGTCAAGGAATCTGACATGGCAGCTGGCACGGGTGTGATGGCATGGCGCCTGGCAAGGGATTTCGCATGGTAGCTCGCATGAGACCTTTTAGGGTATCTGGCTTGGAAACTGTCATGCGAAATAACATTGGTGACAAGTGGGCTAGCATGGGACCTAGCAGTGAGAGCTTGCATGGGAGCTAATTTTGGACCTGATATGGGAGCTGGCAAGGAATGTGGAATGTGATGTAACATAGTAGCGCAAGCGAAGGTAATGGCACTGGGAGGACGCATGGGAGCAATGGCAAGGTGTCTGGGAAGGTAGCTGGCAATGGGATCTGGCATGGCAGGTGGTATGTTATCTGGCATGGAACTGGCGTGGGAGCTGGCAAGGGGGCTGTTGTGGGAACTGGCAGGGTTGCTGACCTGCGACCTGTGATGGGGGCAGGCATGGGGTCTGTCATGGGAAGTGGCATGGTGTCTGGAGTGGGAGCTGGCATGGTGGCTGGTGTGGGTCCTGGCAGGGGGGCTGGCATGACAGCTGGCGTGGAAGCTGGCACGGCAGCTAGGATCGACGCAGGCATGTTAACTAGAACGGCAGCTGTTGTGGCAGCTGGCATGTCATCCAGAATTGCTGGTGGTAATTTATCTGGCATGGGAGCTGACATAGGAGCTCGAATGTGGGCTGTCATAGAAGCTGGCGTGGGGGGTTGCATATCAGATGGAATGGAGCTGACATTGGACCTAGCATGACATCTAAGGCACCTATACACGCACTTATCCTGGCACGAAGCATGGCAAATTGAATTTCAAACGGCAGGGGGCCAGGCATGGGACCTAGCAAGTGGGCTTGCATGGGACTTGGCAGGAGTGCTACCATGGGGGCTGGCATGGGAGCTGGCATGGGAGCTGAAAGGGGGGATGGCTTGGGACCACGCATGACATCTAAGGTACTGATACAGGCACTTATCCTGACACGAAACATGGCAAATTGAATGTCAAGTGGTAGATTGGCCGTCATTGGACGGGGCGCGGGGGCTGGTGTGGGACCTGGCAGGAGGGCTAGCATTGGAGCTGGAATAGTGCCTGGCGTGGGAGCTGCCATGATAGCTGGCATGAGGCCTAACATGGAAGGTGGCATGGGGGCTAGCATGGGAGCAGCCACGGCATCTAGTTTCGATTCTGGTATGTTAACTAGAATGGCAGCTTGTATGTCAGCTGGCATGGCATCCGGCATGGCTGGTGGTGTGTTATCTAGCATGATACATTGTGTGTTAGGTGGCATGTCAGCTGGAATGAGAACTGGCATGAGATCTAGCATGGTAGGTGACATAGCATCGCTGGCATGAGAGTTCGCATGACAACTTGCAAGGGATCTGGTAAGGTTCCTCCCAATATATCTGGCATAGGAACGGGTAATGGGACGTGGCATGGAATCAGGTATGGTATCTGCCATGGGATCGCTGGCATGGGAACTGGCAATGGGAAGTAGTATAGGATATGACGTGGGAGCTGATAAGGAATCTACCTTGGGATCACTGGCACGAGAGCCGGAAATGAGAGCTTGCATGGGAGATTGCAAGGAATCTGGCATAGGTACTGTCAAGGAATCTGAAATGGGAGCTGGCACGGGTGTGCAGGCATGGCGTCTTGCAAGGGATTTCACATGGGATCTCGCATGAGACCTTGTAAGGGATCTGGCATGAAAGTTGCCATGCGAACTAACATCGATGACAAGGGGGCTAATATGAGATCTAGCAGTGAGAGCCTGCATGGGAGTTAATATTGGATCTGGTATGGCAGCTAGCAAGGAATCCCGAATGGGATCTAGCATCAGAGCGCAAGCGAAGGATATGACAATGGGACCTCGCATGGGGGCACTGGCATGGGATCTTGCAAGGAATCTTGCATGGGTGCTAGCATGGGAGGTGGCTGTGGAAGCTGTTATGGCATCTCGGATGGAAGGTGTCATGGGATTTCGCATGGGACCGCTGGCATGGCATCTGGCAAGGGAGCTGGCTTGCGATCTGGCATGGGATCTGTCATGCGATCTACCATATCTGGCATGCGATCTAACATCGGATCTGGCATGGAAGCTGGCAATTAGAACTGACATGAGTTCTGGCATGGTAGGTGACATGGAATCGCTGGCATGAGAGCTCCCTTGACAACTTGCAAGGGATCTGGTATGGTTCCTCCTAATATAACTGGCATAGGAACGGGCAAAGGGACGTGGCATGGATTCAGGAATGGGAACAGCCATGGAATAGCTGGCATGGGAACTGGCAATTGGAGGTAGTATGGGATCTGACGTGGGAGCAGGTAAGGGATCTACCTTGGGATCACTGGCAAGAGAGCCGGAAATGAGAGCTTGCATTTGAGATTGCAAGGAATCTGGCATGGGAGCTGTCAAGGGTGTGCTGGCATGGCATCTGGCAAAGGGTTTCGCATGGGAGCTGGCATGAGACCTTTTAAGAGAAATGGCATGGAAGCTGTCATCCGAACTGGAATGATATCTGGCACGCGTTCTAGCATGGGATCTGTCATGCGATCTAACATCGGATCTGGCATGGAAGCTGGCAATTAGAACTGACATGAGTTCTGGCATGGTAGGTGACATGGAATCGCTGGCATGAGAGCTCCCTTGACAACTTGCAAGGGATCTGGTATGGTTCCTCCTAATATAACTGGCATAGGAACGGGCAAAGGGACGTGGCATGGATTCAGGAATGGGAACAGCCATGGAATAGCTGGCATGGGAACTGGCAATTGGAGGTAGTATGGGATCTGACGTGGGAGCAGGTAAGGGATCTACCTTGGGATCACTGGCAAGAGAGCCGGAAATGAGAGCTTGCATGGAAGATTGCAAGGTATCTGGCATGGGAGCAGTCAAGGAATCTGACATGGCAGCTGGCACGGGTGTGATGGCATGGCGCCTGGCAAGGGATTTCGCATGGTAGCTCGCATGAGACCTTTTAGGGTATCTGGCTTGGAAACTGTCATGCGAAATAACATTGGTGACAAGTGGGCTAGCATGGGACCTAGCAGTGAGAGCTTGCATGGGAGCTAATTTTGGACCTGATATGGGAGCTGGCAAGGAATGTGGAATGTGATGTAACATAGTAGCGCAAGCGAAGGTAATGGCACTGGGAGGACGCATGGGAGCAATGGCAAGGTGTCTGGAATGGTAGCTGGCAATGGGATCTGGCATGGCAGGTGGTATGTTATCTGGCATGGGAACTGGCGTGGGTGCTGGCAAGGGGGCTGATGTGGGAACTGGCAGGGTTGCTGGTTTGCGACCTGTGATGGGGGCAGGCATGGGGTCTGTCATGGGAAGTGGTATGGTGTCTGGCGTGGGAGCTGGCATGGGGGCTGGTGTGGGTCCTGGCAGGGGGGCTGGCATGGCAGCTGGCGTGGAAGCTGGCACGGCAGCTAGGATCGACGCAGGCATGTTAACTAGAACGGCAGCTGTTGTGTCAGCTGGCATGTCATCCAGAATTGCTGGTGGTAATTTATCTGGCATGGGAGCTGACATAGGAGCTCGAATGTGGGCTGGCATGGAAGCTGGCGTGGGGGATTGCATATCAGATGGAATGGGAGCTGACATGGGACCTAGCATGACATCTAAGGCACCTATACACGCACTTATCCTGGCACGAAGCATGGCAAATTGAATTTCAAGCGGCAGGGGGACAGGCATGGTACCTAGCAAGTGGACTTGCATGGGACTTGGCAGGAGTGCTGCCATGGGGCCTGGCATGGGAGCTGGCAGGGAGGCTGGCATGGGAGCTGAAAGGGGGGATGGCTTGGGACCACGCATGACATCTAAGGTACTGATACAGGCACTTATCCTGACACGAAACATGGCAAATTGAATGTCAAGTGGTAGATTGGCTGTCATTGGACGTGGCACGGGGGCTGGTGTGGGACCTGGCAGGAGGGCTAGCATTGGAGCTGGAATAGGGGCTGGCGTGGGAGCTGCCATGATAGCTGGCATGAGGGCTAACATGGAAGGTGGCATGGGGGCTAGCATGGGAGCAGCCACGGCATCTAGTTTCGAGGCTGGTATGTTAACTAGAATGGCAGCTAGTATGTCAGCTGGAATGGCATCCAGCATGGCTGGTGGTGTGTTATCTAGCATGATACAATTTGTGGCAGGTGGCATGTGAGCTGGAATGTGAGCTGGCATGAGATCTAGCATTGTAGGTGACATAGAATCGCTGGCATGAGAGTTCGCATGACAACTTGCAAGGGAATCTGGTAAGGTTCCCCCCAATATATCTGGCATAGGACGGGGTAATAGGACGTGGTATGGGATCAGGTATGGTATCTGCCATGGGATCGCTGGCATGGGAACTGGCAATGGGAGGTAGTATAGGATATGACGTGGGAGCTGATAAGGGATCTACCTTGGGATCACTGGCACGAGAGCCGGAAATGAGAGCATGCATGGGAGATTGCAAGGAATCTGGCATGGGTACTGTCAAGGAATCTGAAATGGGAGCTGGCACGGGTGTGCTGGCATGGCGTCTGGCAAGGGATTTCACATGGGATCTCGCATGAGACCTTGTAAGGGATCTGTCATGGAAGTTGTCATGCGAACTAACATCGGTGACATGGGGGCTAATATGAGATCTAGCAGTGAGAGCCTGCATGGGAGTTAATTTGGATCTGGTATGGCAGCTAGCAAGGAATCCGGAATGGGATCTAGCATCAGAGCGCAAGCGAAGGATATGACAATGGGACCTCGCATGGGGGCACAGGCATGGGATCTTGCAAGGAATCTTGCATGGGTGCTAGCATGGGAGGTGGCTATGGAAGCTGTTATGGCATCTCGGATGGAAGGTGTCATGGGATTTCGCATGGGACCGCTGGCATGGCATCTGGCAAGGGAGCTGGCTTGCGATCTGGCATGGGATCTGTCATGCGATCTACCATATCTGGCATGCGATCTAACACCGGATCTGGCATGGAAGCTGGCAATTAGAACTGACATGAGTTCTGGCATGGTAGGTGACATGGAATCGCTGGCATGAGAGCTCCCTTGACAACTTGCAAGGGATCTGGTATGGTTCCTCCTAATATATCTGGCATAGGAACGGGCAAAGGGACGTGGCATGGATTCAGGAATGGGAACAGCCATGGAATAGCTGGCATGGGAACTGGCAATTGGAGGTAGTATGGGATCTGACGTGGGAGCAGGTAAGGGATCTACCTTGGGATCACTGGCAAGAGAGCCGGAAATGAGAGCTTGCATTGGAGATTGCAAGGAATCTGGCATGGGAGCTGTCAAGGGTGTGCTGGCATGGCATCTGGCAAAGAGTTTCGCATGGGAGCTGGCATGAGACTTTTTAAGAGAAATGGCATGGAAGCTGTCATCCGAACTGGAATGATATCTGGCACGCGTTCTAGCATGGGATCTGTCATGCGATCTAACATCGGATCTGGCATGGAAGCTGGCAATTAGAACTGACATGAGATCTACCATGGTAGGTGACATGGAATCGCTGGCATGAGAACTCGCATGACAACTTGCAAGGGATCTGGTAAGGTTTCTCCCAATATATCTGGCATAGGAACGGGCATTGTGACGTGGCATGGAATCAGGCATGGGAACTGGCCTGGAATCGCTGGCATGGGAATTAGCAATGGGAGGAAGTATAGGATCTGACGTGGGAGCTGATAAGGGATCTACCTTGGGATCACTGGCAAGAGAGCCGGAAATGAGAGCTTGCATGGAAGATTGCAAGGTATATGGCATGGGAGCAGTCAAGGAATCTGACATGGCAGCTGGCACGGGTGTGATGGCATGGCGCCTGGCAAGGGATTTCGCATGGTAGCTCGCATGAGACCTTTTAGGGTATCTGGCTTGGAAACTGTCATGCGAAATAACATTGGTGACAAGTGGGCTAGCATGGGACCTAGCAGTGAGAGCTTGCATGGGAGCTAATTTTGGACCTGATATGGGAGCTGGCAAGGAATGTGGAATGTGATGTAACATAGTAGCGTAAGCGAAGGTAATGGCACTGGGAGGACGCATGGGAACAATGGCAAGGTGTCTGGAATGGTAGCTGGCAATGGGATCTGGCATGGCAGGTGGTATGTTATCTGGCATGGGAACTGGCGTGGGAGCTGGCAAGGGGGCTGATGTGGGAACTGGCAGGGTTGCTGGTTTGCGACCTGTGATGGGGGCAGGCATGGGGTCTGTCATGGGAAGTGGTATGGTGTCTGGCGTGGGAGCTGGCATGGGGGCTGGTGTGGGTCCTGGCAGGGGGGCTGGCATGGCAGCTGGCGTGGAAGCTGGCACGGCAGCTAGGATCGACACAGGCATGTTAACTACAACGGCAGCTGTTGTGTCAGCTGGCATGTCATCCAGAATTGCTGGTGGTAATTTATCTGGCATGGGAGCTGACATAGGAGCTCGAATGTGGGCTGGCATGGAAGCTGGCGTGGGGGATTGCATATCAGATGGAATGGGAGCTGACATGGGACCTAGCATGACATCTAAGGCACCTATACACGCACTTATCCTGGCACGAAGCATGGCAAATTGAATTTCAAGCGGCAGGGGGCCAGGCATGGTACCTAGCAAGTGGGCTTGCATGGGACTAGGCAGGAGTGCTGCCATGGGGGCTGGCATGGGAGCTGGCAGGGAGGCTGGCATGGGAGCTGAAAGGGGGGAAGGCTTGGGACCACGCATGACATCTAAGGTACTGATACAGGCACTTATCCTGACACGAAACATGGCAAATTGAATGTCAAGTGGTAGATTGGCTGTCATTGGACGTGGCACGGGGGCTGGTGTGGGACCTGGCAGGAGGGCTAGCATTGGAGCTGGAATAGGGGCTGGCGTTGGAGCTGCCATGATAGCTGGCATGAGGGCTAACATGGAAGGTGGCATGGGGGCTAGCATGGGAGCAGCCACGGCATCTAGTTTCGAGGCTGGTATGTTAACTAGAATGGCAGCTAGTATGTCAGCTGGCATGGCATCCAGCATGGCTGGTGGTGTGTTATCTAGCATGATACAATTTGTGGCAGGTGGCATGTGAGCTGGAATGGGAGCTGGCATGAGATCTAGCATGGTAGGTGACATAGAATCGCTGGCATTACAGTTCACATGACAACTTGCAAGGGATCTGGTAAGGTTCCCCCCAATATATCTGGCATAGGACGGGGTAATAGGACGTGGCATGGAATCAGGTATGGTATCTGCCATGGGATCGCTGGCATGGGAACTGGCAATGGGAGGTAGTATAGGATATGACGTTGGAGCTGATAAGGGATCTACCTTGGGATCACTGGCACGAGAGCCGGAAATGAGAGCTTGCATGGGAGATTGCAAGGAATCTGGCATGGGTACTGTCAAGGAATCTGAAATGGGAGCTGGCACGGGTGTGCTGGCATGGCGTCTGGCAAGGGATTTCACATGGTATCTCGCATGAGACCTTGTAAGGGATCTGTCATGGAAGTTGTCATGCGAACTAACATCGGTGACATGGGGGCTAATATGAGATCTAGCAGTGAGAGCCTGCATGGGAGTTAATATTGGATCTGGTATGGCAGCTAGCAAGGAATCCGGAATGGGATCTAGCATCAGAGCGCAAGCGAAGGATATGACAATGGGACCTCGCATGGGGGCACTGGCATGGGATCTTGCAAGGAATCTTGCATGGGTGCTAGCATGGGAGGTGGCTATGGAAGCTGTTATGGCATCTCGGATGGAAGGTGTCATGGGATTTCGCATGGGACCGCTGGCATGGCATCTGGCAAGGGAGCTGGCTTGCGATCTGGCATGGGATCTGTCATGCGATCTACCATATCTGGCATGCGATCTAACATCGGATCTGGCATGGAAGCTGGCAATTAGAACTGACATGAGTTCTGGCATGGTAGGTGACATGGAATCGCTGGCATGAGAGCTCCCTTGACAACTTGAAAGGGATCTGGTAATGTTCCTCCTAATATATCTGGCATAGGAACGGGCAAAGGGACGTGGCATGGATTCAGGAATGGGAACAGCCATGGAATAGCTGGCATGGGAACTGGCAATTGGAGGTAGTATGGGATCTGACGTGGGAGCAGGTAAGGGATCTACCTTGGGATCACTGGCAAGAGAGCCGGAAATGAGAGCTTGCATTTGAGATTGCAAGGAATCTGGCATGGGAGCTGTCAATGGTGTGCTGGCATGGCATCTGGCAAAGGGTTTCGCATGGGAGCTGGCATGAGACCTTTTAAGAGAAATGGCATGGAAGCTGTCATCCGAACTGGAATGATATCTGGCACGCGTTCTAGCATGGGATCTGTCATGCGATCTAACATCGGATCTGGCATGGAAGCTGGCAATTAGAACTGACATGAGATCTACCATGGTAGGTGACATGGACTCGCTGGCATGAGAACTCGCATGAGAACATGCAAGGATTCTTGTAAGGTTTCTCCTAATATATCTGGCATAGGAACGGGCATTGTGACGTGGCATGGAATCAGGCATGGGAACTGGCCTGGAATCGCTGGCATGGGAATTAGCAATGGGAGGAAGTATAGGATCTGACGTGGGAGCTGATAAGGGATCTACTTTGGGATCACTGGCAAGAGAGCCGGAAATGAGAACTTGCATGGAAGATTGCAAGGTATCTGGCATGGGAGCAGTCAAGGAATCTGACATGGCAGCTGGCACGGGTGTGATGGCATGGCGCCTGGCAAGGGATTTCGCATGGTAGCTCGCATGAGACCTTTTAGGGTATCTGGCTTGGAAACTGTCATGCGAAATAACATTGGTGACAAGTGGGCTAGCATGGGACCTAGCAGTGAGAGCTTGCATGGGAGCTAATTTTGGACCTGATATGGGAGCTGGCAAGGAATGTGGAATGTGATGTAACATAGTAGCGCAAGCGAAGGTAATGGCACTTGGGGGACGCATGGGAGCAATGGCAAGGTGTCTGGAATGGTAGCTGGCAATGGGATCTGGCATGGCAGGTGGTATGTTATCCGGCATGGGAACTGGCGTGGGAGCTGGCAAGGGTGCTGATGTGGGAACTGGCAGGGTTGCTGGTTTGCGACCTGTGATGGGGGCAGGCATGGGGTCAGTCATGGGAAGTGGTATGGTGTCTGGCGTGGGAGCTGGCATGGGGGCTTGTGTGGGTCCTGGCAGGGGGGCTGGCATGGCAGCTGGCGTGGAAGGTGGCACGGCAGCTAGGATCGACGCAGGCATGTTAACTAGAACGGCAGCTGTTGTGTCAGCTCACATGTCATCCAGAATTGCTGGTGGTAATTTATCTGGCATGGGAGCTGACATAGGAGCTCGAATGTGGGCTGGCATGGAAGCTGGCGTGGGGGATTGCATATCAGATGGAATGGGAGCTGACATGGGACCTAGCATGACATCTAAGGCACCTATACACGCACTTATCCTGGCACGAAGCATGGCAAATTGAATTTCAAGCGGCAGGGAGCCAGGCATGGGACCTAGCAAGTGGGCTTGCATGGGACTTGGCAGGAGTGCTGCCATGGGGGCTGGCATGGGAGCTGGCAGGGAGGCTGGCATGGGAGCTGAAAGAGGGGATGGCTTGGGACCACGCATGACATCTAAGGTACTGATACAGGTACTTATCCTGACACGAAACATGGCAAATTGAATGTCAAGTGGTAGATTGGCTGTCATTGGACGTGGCACGGGGGCTGGTGTGGGACCTGGCAGGAGGGCTAGCATTGGAGCTGGAATAGGGGCTGGCGTTGGAGCTGCCATTATAGCTGGCATGAGGGCTAACATTGAAGGTGGCATGGGGGCTAGCATGGGAGCAGCCACGGCATCTAGTTTCGAGGCTGATATGTTAACTAGAATGGCAGCTAGTATGTCAGCTGGAATGGCATCCAGCATGGCTGGTGGTGTGATATCTAGCATGATACAATTTGTGGCAGGTGGCATGTGAGCTGGAATGGGAGCTGGCATGAGATCTAGCATGGTAGGTGACATAGAATCGCTGGCATGAGAGTTCGCATGACAACTTGCAAAGGATCTGGTAAGGTTCCCCCCAATATATCTGGCATAGGACGGGGTAATAGGACGTGGCATGGAATCCGGTATGGTATCTGCCATGGGATCGCTGGCATGGGAACTGGCAATGGGAGGTAGTATAGGATATGACGTTGGAGCTGATAAGGGATCTAACTTGGGATCACTGGCACGAGAGCCGGAAATGAGAGCTTGCATGGGAGATTGCAAGGAATCTGGCATGGGTACTGTCAAGGAATCTGAAATGGGAGCTGGCACGGGTGTGCTGGCATGGCGTCTGGCAAGGGATTTCACATGGGATCTCGCATGAGACCTTGTAAGGGATCTGTCATGGAAGTTGTCATGCGAACTAACATCGGTGACATGGGGGCTAATATGAGATCTAGCAGTGAGAGCCTGCATGGGAGTTAATATTGGATCTGGTATGGCAGCTAGCAAGGAATCCGGAATGGGATCTAGCATCAGAGCGCAAGCGAAGGATATGACAATGGGACCTCGCATGGGGGCACTGGCATGGGATCTTGCAAGGAATCTTGCATGGGTGCTAGCATGGGAGGTGGCTATGGAAGCTGTTATGGCATCTCGGATGGAAGGTGTCATGGGATTTCGCATGGGACCGCTGGCATGGCATCTGGCAAGGGAGCTGGCTTGCGATCTGGCATGGGATCTGTCATGCGATCTACCATATCTGGCATGCGATCTAACATCGGATCTGGCATGGAAGCTGGCAATTAGAACTGACATGAGTTCTGGCATGGTAGGTGACATGGAATCGCTGGCATGAGAGCTCCCTTGACAACTTGCAAGGGATCTGGTATGGTTCCTCCTAATATATCTGGCATAGGAACGGGCAAAGGGACGTGGCATGGATTCAGGAATGGGAACAGCCATGGAATAGCTGGCATGGGAACTGGCAATTGGAGGTAGTATGGGATCTGACGTGGGAGCAGGTAAGGGATCTACCTTGGGATCACTGGCAAGAGAGCCGGAAATGAGAGCTTGCATTGGAGATTGCAAGGAATCTGGCATGGGAGCTGTCAAGGGTGTGCTGGCATGGCATCTGGCAAAGGGTTTCGCATGGGAGCTGCCATGAGACCTTTTAAGAGAAATGGCATGGAAGCTGTCATCCGAACTGGAATGATATCTGGCACGCGTTCTAGCATGGGATCTATCATGCGATCTAACATCGGATCTGGCATGGAAGCTGGCAATTAGAACTGACATGAGATCTACCATGGTAGGTGACATGGAATCGCTGGCATGAGAACTCGCATGACAACTTGCAAGGGATCTGGTAAGGTTTCTCCTAATATATCTGGCATAGGAACGGGCATTGTGACGTGGCATGGAATCAGGCATGGGAACTGGCCTGGAATCGCTGGCATGGGAATTAGCAATGGGAGGAAGTATAGGATCTGACGTGGGAGCTGATAAGGGATCTACCTTGGGATCACTGGCAAGAGAGCCGGAAATGAGAGCTTGCATGGAAGATTGCAAGGTATCTGGCATGGGAGCAGTCAAGGAATCTGACATGGCAGCTGGCACGGGTGTGATGGCATGGCGCCTGGCAAGGGATTTCGCATGGTAGCTCGCATGAGACCTTTTAGGGTATCTGGCTTGGAAACTGTCATGCGAAATAACATTGGTGACAAGTGGGCTAGCATGGGACCTAGCAGTGAGAGCTTGCATGGGAGCTAATTTTGGACCTGATATGGGAGCTGGCAAGGAATGTGGAATGTGATGTAACATAGTAGCGCAAGCGAAGGTAATGGCACTGGGAGGACGCATGGGAGCAATGGCAAGGTGTCTGGAATGGTAGCTGGCAATGGGATCTGGCATGGCAGGTGGTATGTTATCTGGCATGGGAACTGGCGTGGGAGCTGGCAAGGGGGCTGTTGTGGGAACTGGCAGGGTTGCTGGTTTGCGACCTGTGATGGGGGCAGGCATGGGGTCTGTCATGGGAAGTGGTATGGTGTCTGGTGTGGGAGCTGGCATGGGGGCTGGTGTGGGTCCTGGCAGGGGGGCTGGCATGGCAGCTGGCGTGGAAACTGGCACGGCAGCTAGGATCGACGCAGGCATGTTAACTAGAACGGCAGCTGTTGTGTCAGCTGGCATGTCATCCAGAATTGCTGGTGGTAATTTATCTGGAATGGGAGCTGACATAGGAGCTCGAATGTGGGCTGGCATGGAAGCTGGCGTGGGGGATTGCATATCAGATGGAATGGGAGCTGACATGGGACCTAGCATGACATCTAAGGCACCTATACACGCACTTATCCTGGCACGAAGCATGGCAAATTGAATTTCAAGCGGCAGGGGGCCAGGCATGGGACCTAGCAAGTGGGCTAGCATGGGACTTGGCAGGAGTGCTCCCATGGGGGCTGGCATGGGAGCTGGCAGGGAGGCTGGCATGGGAGCTGAAAGGGGGGATGGCTTGGGACCACGCATGACATCTAAGGTACTGATACAGGCACTTATCCTGACACGAAACATGGCAAATTGAATGTCAAGTGGTAGATTGGCTGTCATTGGACGTGGCACGGGGGCTGGTGTGGGACCTGGCAGGAGGGCTAGCATTGGAGCTGGAATAGGGGCTGGCGTGGGAGCTGCCATGATAGCTGGCATGAGGGCTAACATGGAAGGTGGCATGGGGGCTAGCATGGGAGCAGCCGCGGCATCTAGTTTCGAGGCTGGTATGTTAACTAGAATGGCAGCTAGTATGTCAGCTGGAATGGCATCCAGCATGGCTGGTGGTGTGTTATCTAGCATGATACAATTTGTGGCAGGTGGCATGTGAGCTGGAATGGGAGCTGGCATGAGATCTAGCATGGTAGGTGACATAGAATCGCTGGCATGAGAGTTCGCATGACAACTTGCAAGGGATCTGGTAAGGTTCCTCCCAATATATCTGGCATAGGACGGGGTAATAGGATGTGGCATGGAATCAGGTATGGTATCTGCCATGGGATCGCTGGCATGGGAACTGGCAATGGGAGGTAGTATAGGATATGACGTGGGAGCTGTTAAGGTATCTACCTTGGGATCACTGGCACGAGAGCCGGAAATGAGAGCTTGCATGGGAGATTGCAAGGAATCTGGCATGGGTACTGTCAAGGAATCTGAAATGGGAGCTGGTACGGGTGTGCTGGCATGTCGTTTGGCAAGAGATTTCACATGGGATCTCGCATGAGACCTTGTAAGGGATCTGGCATGGAAGTTGTCATGCGATCTAACATCGGTGACATGGGGGCTAATATGAGATCTAGCAGTGAGAGCCTGCATGGGAGTTAATATTGGATCTGGTATTGCAGCTAGCAAGGAATCCGGAATGGGATCTAGCATCAGAGCGCAAGCGAAGGATATGACAATGGGACCTCGCATGGGGGCACTGGCATGGGATCTTGCAAGGAATCTTGCATGGGTGCTAGCATGGGAGGTGGCTATGGAAGCTGTTATGGCATCTCGGATGGAAGGTGTCATCGAATTTCGCATGGGACCGCTAGCATGGCATCTGGCAAGGGAGCTGAATTGCGATCTGGCATGGGATCTGTCATGCGATCTACCATATCTGGCATGCGATCTAACATCGGATCTGGCATGGAAGCAGGCAATTAGAACTGACATGAGTTCTGGCATGGTAGGTGACATGGAATCGCTGGCATGAGAGCTCCCTTGACAACTTGCAAGGGATCTGGTATGGTTCCTCCTAATATATCTGGCATAGGAACGGGCAAAGGGACGTGGCATGGATTCAGGAATGGGAACAGCCATGGAATAGCTGGCATGGGAACTGGCAATTGGAGGTAATATGGGATCTGACGTGGGAGCAGGTAAGGGATCTACCTTGGGATCACTGGCAAGAGAGCCGGAAATGAGAGCTTGCATTGGAGATTGCAAGGAATCTGGCATGGGAGCTGTCAAGGGTGTGCTGGCATGGCATCTGGCAAAGGGTTTCGCATGGGAGCTGGCATGAGACCTTTTAAGAGAAATGGCATGGAAGCTGTCATCCGAACTGGAATGATATCTGGCACGCGTTCTAGCATGGGATCTGTCATGCGATCTAACATCGAATCTGGCATTGAAGCTGGCAATTAGAACTGACATGAGATCTACCATGGTAGGTGACATGGAATCGCTGGCATGAGAACTCGCATGACAACTTGCAAGGGATCTGGTAAGGTTTCTCCCAATATATCTGGCATAGGAACGGGCATTGTGACGTGGCATGGAATCAGGCATGGGAACTGGCCTGGAATCGCTGGCATGGGAATTAGCAATGGGAGGAAGTATAGGATCTGACGTGGGAGCTGATAAGGGATCTACCTTGGGATCACTGGCAAGAGAGCCGGAAATGAGAGCTTGCATGGAAGATTGCAAGGTATCTGGCATGGGAGCAGTCAAGGAATCTGACATGGCAGCTGGCACGGGTGTGATGGCATGGCGCCTGGCAAGGGATTTCGCATGGTAGCTCGCATGAGACCTTTTAGGGTATCTGGCTTGGAAACTGTCATGCGAAATAACATTGGTGACAAGTGGGCTAGCATGGGACCTAGCAGTGAGAGCTTGCATGGGAGCTAATTTTGGACCTGATATGGGAGCTGGCAAGGAATGTTGAATGTGATGTAACATAGTAGCGCAAGCGAAGGTAATGGCACTGGGAGGACGCATGGGCGTAATGGCAAGGTGTCTGGAATGGTAGCTGGCAATGGGATCTGGCATGGCAGGTGGTATGTTATCTGGCATGGGAACTGGCGTGGGAGCTGGCAAGGGGGCTGTTGTGGGAACTGGCAGGGTTGCTGCTTTGCGACCTGTGATGGGGCAGGCATGGGGTCTGTCATGGGAAGTGGTATGGTGTCTGGCGTGGGAGCTGGCATGGGGGCTGGTGTGGGTCCTGGCAGGGGGGCTGGCATGGCAGCTGGCGTGGAAGCTGGCACGGCAGCTAGGATCGACACAGGCATGTTAACTAGAACGGCAGCTGTTGTGTCAGCTGGCATGTCATCCAGAATTGCTGGTGGTAATTTATCTGGTATGGGAGCTGACATAGGAGCTCGAATGTGGGCTGGCATGGAAGCTGGCGTGGGGGATTGCATATCAGATGGAATGGGAGCTGACATGGGACCTAGCATGACATCTAAGGCACCTATACACGCACTTATCCTGGCACGAAGCATGGCAAATTGAATTTCAAGCGGCAGGGGGCCAGGCATGGGACCTAGCAAGTGGGCTTGCATGGGACTTGGCAGGAGTGCTGCCATGGGGGCTGGCATGGGAGCTGGCAGGGAGGCTGGCATGGGAGCTGAAAGGGGGGATGGCTTGGGACCACGCATGACATCTAAGGTACTGATACAGGCACTTATCCTGACACGAAACATGGCAAATTGAATGTCAAGTGGTAGATTGGCTGTCATTGGACGTGGCACGGGGGCTGGTGTGGGACCTGGCAGGAGGGCTAGCATTGGAGCTGGAATAGGGGCTGGCGTGGGAGCTGCCATGATAGCTGACATGAGGGCTAACATGGAAGGTGGCATGGGGGCTAACATGGGAGCAGCCACGGCATCTAGTTTCGAGGCTGGTATGTTAACTAGAATGGCAGCTAGTATGTCAGCTGGAATGGCATCCAGCATGGCTGGTGGTGTGTTATCTAGCATGATACAATTTGTGGCAGGTGGCATGTGAGCTGGAATGGGAGCTGGCATGAGATCTAGCATGGTAGGTGACATAGAATCGCTGGCATGAGAGTTCGCATGACAACTTGCAAGGGATCTGGTAAGGTTCCCCCCAATATATCTGGCATAGGACGGGGTAATAGGACGTGGCATGGAATCAGGTATGGTAACTGCCATGGGATCGCTGGCATGGGAACTGGCAATGGGAGGTAGTATAGGATATGACGTGGGAGCTGATAAGGGATCTACCTTGGGATCACTGGCACGAGAGCCGGAAATGAGAGCTTGCATGGGAGATTGCAAGGAATCTGTCATGGGTACTGTCAAGGAATCTGAAATGGGAGCTGGCACGGGTGTGCTGGCATGGCGTCTGGCAAGGGATTTCACATGGCATCTCGCATGAGTCCTTGTAAGGAATCTGGCATGGAAGTTGTCATGCGAACTAACATCGGTGACATGGGGGCTAATATGAGATCTAACAGTGAGAGCCTGCATGGGAGTTAATATTGGATCTGGTATGGCAGCTAGCAAGGAATCCGGAATGGGATCTAGCATCAGAGCGCAAGCGAAGGATATGACAATGGGACCTCGCATGGGGGCACTGGCATGGGATCTTGCAAGGAATCTTGCATGGGTGCTAGCATGGGAGGTGGCTATGGAAGCTGTTATGGCATCTCGGATGGAAAGTGTCATGGGATTTCGCATAGGACCGCTGGCATGGCATCTGGCAAGGGAGCTGGCTTGCGATCTGGCATGGGATCTGTCATGCGATCTACCATATCTGGCATGCGATCTAACATCGGATCTGGCATGGAAGCTGGCAATTAGAACTGACATGAGTTCTGGCATGGTAGGTGACATGGAATCGCTGGCATGAGAGCTCCCTTGACAACTTGCAAGGGATCTGGTATGGTTCCTCCTAATATATCTGGCATAGGAACGTGCAAAGGGACGTGGCATGGATTCAGGAATGGGAACAGCCATGGAATAGCTGGCATGGGAACTGGCAATTGGAGGTAGTATGGGATCTGACGTGGGAGCAGGTAAGGGATCTACCTTGGGATCACTGGCAAGAGAGCCGGAAATGAGAGCTTGCATTGGAGATTGCAAGGAATCTGGCATGGGAGCTGTCAAGGGTGTGCTGGAATGGCATCTGGCAAAGGGTTTCGCATGGGAGCTGGCATGAGACCTTTTAAGAGAAATGGCATGGAAGCTGTCATCCGAAATGGAATGATATCTGGCACGCGTTCTAGCATGGGATCTGTCATGCGATCTAACATCGGATCTGGCATGGAAGCTGGCAATTAGAACTGACATGAGATCTACCATGGTAGGTGACATGGAATCGCTGGCATGAGAACTCGCATGACAACTTGCAAGGGATCTGGTAAGGTTTCTCCCAATATATCTGGCATAGGAACGGGCATTGTGACGTGGCATGGAATCAGGCATGGGAACTGGCCTGGAATCGCTGGCATGGGAATTAGCAATGGGAGGAAGTATAGGATCTGACGTGGGAGCTGATAAGGGATCTAACTTGGGATCACTGGCAAGAGAGCCGGAAATGAGAGCTTGCATGGAAGATTGCAAGGTATCTGGCATGGGAGCAGTCAAGGAATCTGACATGGCAGCTGGCACGGGTGTGATGGCATGGCGCCTGGCAAGGGATTTCGCATGGTAGCTCGCATGAGACCTTTTAGGGTATCTGGCTTGGAAACTGTCATGCGAAATAACATTGGTGACAAGTGGGCTAGCATGGGACCTAGCAGTGAGAGCTTGCATGGGAGCTAATTTTGGACCTGATATGGGAGCTGGCAAGGAATGTGGAATGTGATGTAACATAGTAGCGCAAGCGAAGGTAATGGCACTGGGAGGACGCATGGGAGTAATGGCAAGGTGTCTGGAATGGTAGCTGGCAATGGGATCTGGCATGGCAGGTGGTATGTTATCTGGCATGGGAACTGGCGTGGGAGCTGGCAAGGGGGCTGTTGTGGGAACTGGCAGGGTTGCTGGTTTGCGACCTGTGATGGGGGCAGGCATGGGGTCTGTCATGGGAAGTGGTATGGTGTCTGGCGTGGGAGCTGGCATGGGGGCTGGTGTGGGTCCTGGCAGGGGGGCTGGCATGGCAGCTGGCGTGGAAGCTGGCACGGCAGCTAGGATCGACGCAGGCATGTTAACTAGAACGGCAGCTGTTGTGTCAGCTGGCATGTCATCCAGAATTGCTGGTGGTAATTTATCTGGCATGGGAGCTGACATAGGAGCTCGAATGTGGGCTGGCATGGAAGCTGGCGTGGGGGATTGCATATCAGATGGAATGGGAGCTGACATGGGACCTAGCATGACATCTAAGGCACCTACACACGCACTTATCCTGGCACGAAGCATGGCAAATTGAATTTCAAGCGGCAGGGGGCCAGGCATGGGACATAGCAAGTGGGCTTGCATGGGACTTGGCAGGAGTGCTGCCATGGGGGCTGGCATGGGAGCTGGCAGGGAGGCTGGCATGAGAGCTGAAAGGGGGATGGCTTGGGACCACGCATGACATCTAAGGTACTGATACAGGCACTTATCCTGACACGAAACATGGCAAATTGAATGTCAAGTGGTAGATTGGCTGTCATTGGACGTGGCACGGGGGCTGGTGTGGGACCTGGCAGGAGGGCTAGCATTGGAGCTGGAATAGGGGCTGGCGTGGGAGCTGCCATGATAGCTGGCATGAGGGCTGACATGGAAGGTGGCATGGGGGCTAGCATGGGAGCAGCCACGGCATCTAGTTTCGAGGCTGGTATGTTAACTAGAATGGCAGCTAGTATGTCAGATGGAATGGCATCCAGCATGGCTGGTGGTGTGTTATCTAGCATGATACAATTTGTGGCAGGTGGCATGTGAGCTGGAATGGGAGCTGGCATGAGATCTAGCATGGTAGGTGACATAGAATCGCTGGCATGAGAGTTCGCATGACAACTTGCAAGGGATCTGGTAAGGTTCCTCCCAATATATCTGGCATAGGACGGGGTAATAGGATGTGGCATGGAATCAGGTATGGTATCTGCCATGGGATCGCTGGCATGGGAACTGGCAATGGGAGGTAGTATAGGATATGACGTGGGAGCTGATAAGGTATCTACCTTGGGATCACTGGCACGAGAGCCGGAAATGAGAGCTTGCATGGGAGATTGCAAGGAATCTGGCATGGGTACTGTCAAGGAATCTGAAATGGGAGCTGGTACGGGTGTGCTGGCATGTCGTTTGGCAAGAGATTTCACATGGGATCTCGCATGAGACCTTGTAAGGGATCTGGCATGGAAGTTGTCATGCGAACTAACATCGGTGACATGGGGGCTAATATGAGATCTAGCAGTGAGAGCCTGCATGGGAGTTAATATTGGATCTGGTATTGCAGCTAGCAAGGAATCCGGAATGGGATCTAGCATCAGAGCGCAAGCGAAGGATATGACAATGGGACCTCGCATGGGGGCACTGGCATGGGATCTTGCAAGGAATCTTGCATGGGTGCTAGCATGGGAGGTGGCTATGGAAGCTGTTATGGCATCTCGGATGGAAGGTGTCATGGGATTTCGCATGGGACCGCTGGCATGGCATCTGGCAAGGGAGCTGACTTGCGATCTGGCATGGGATCTGTCATGCGATCTACCATATCTGGCATGCGATCTAACATCGGATCTGGCATGGAAGCTGGCAATTAGAACTGACATGAGTTCTGGCATGGTAGGTGACATGGAATCGCTGGCATGAGAGCTCCCTTGACAACTTGCAAGGGATCTGGTATGGTTCCTCCTAATATATCTGGCATAGGAACGGGCAAAGGGACGTGGAATGGATTCAGGAATGGGAACAGCCATGGAATAGCTGGCATGGGAACTGGCAATTGGAGGTAATATGGGATCTGACGTGGGAGCAGGTAAGGGATCTACCTTGGGATCACTGGCAAGAGAGCCGGAAATGAGAGCTTGCATTGGAGATTGCAAGGAATCTGGCATGGGAGCTGTCAAGGGTGTGCTGGCATGGCATCTGGCAAAGGGTTTCGCATGGGAGCTGGCATGAGACCTTTTAAGAGAAATGGCATGGAAGCTGTCATCCGAACTGGAATGATATCTGGCACGCGTTCTAGCATGGGATCTGTCATGCGATCTAACATCGAATCTGGCATTGAAGCTGGCAATTAGAACTGACATGAGATCTACCATGGTAGGTGACATGGAATCGCTGGCATGAGAACTCGCATGACAACTTGCAAGGGATCTGGTAAGGTTTCTCCCAATATATCTGGCATAGGAACGGGCATTGTGACGTGGCATGGAATCAGGCATGGGAACTGGCCTGGAATCGCTGGCATGGGAATTAGCAATGGGAGGAAGTATAGGATCTGACGTGGGAGCTGATAAGGGATCTACCTTGGGATCACTGGCAAGAGAGCCGGAAATGAGAGCTTGCATGGAAGATTACAAGGTATCTGGCATGGGAGCAGTCAAGGAATCTGACAAGGCAGCTGGCACGGGTGTGATGGCATGGCGCCTGGCAAGGGATTTCGCATGGTAGCTCGCATGAGACCTTTTAGGGTATCTGGCTTGGAAACTGTCATGCGAAATAACATTGGTGACAAGTGGGCTAGCATGGGACCTAGCAGTGAGAGCTTGCATGGGAGCTAATTTTGGACCTGATATGGGAGCTGGCAAGGAATGTGGAATGTGATGTAACATAGTAGCGCAAGCGAAGGTAATGGCACTGGGAGGACGCATGGGAGTAATGGCAAGGTGTCTGGAATGGTAGCTGGCAATGGGATCTGGCATGGCAGGTGGTATGTTATCTGGCATGGGAACTGGCGTGGGAGCTGGCAAGGGGGCTGTTGTGGGAACTGGCAGGGTTGCTGGTTTGCGACCTGTGATGGGGGCAGGCATGGGGTCTGTCATGGGAAGTGGTATGGTGTCTGGCGTGGGAGCTGGCATGGGGGCTGGTGTGGGTCCTGGCAGGGGGGCTGGCATGGCAGCTGGCGTGGAAGCTGGCACGGCAGCTAGGATCGACGCAGGCATGTTAACTAGAACGGCAGCTGTTGTGTCAGCTGGCATGTCATCCAGAATTGCTGGTGGTAATTTATCTGGCATGGGAGCTGACATAGGAGCTCGAATGTGGGCTGGCATGGAAGCTGGCGTGGGGGATTGCATATCAGATGGAATGGGAGCTGACATGGGACCTAGCATGACATCTAAGGCACCTACACACGCACTTATCCTGGCACGAAGCATGGCAAATTGAATTTCAAGCGGCAGGGGGCCAGGCATGGGACATAGCAAGTGGGCTTGCATGGGACTTGGCAGGAGTGCTGCCATGGGGGCTGGCATGGGAGCTGGCAGGGAGGCTGGCATGAGGGCTGAAAGGGGGATGGCTTGGGACCACGCATGACATCTAAGGTACTGATACAGGCACTTATCCTGACACGAAACATGGCAAATTGAATGTCAAGTGGTAGATTGGCTGTCATTGGACGTGGCACGGGGGCTGGTGTGGGACCTGGCAGGAGGGCTAGCATTGGAGCTGGAATAGGGGCTGGCGTGGGAGCTGCCATGATAGCTGGCATGAGGGCTGACATGGAAGGTGGCATGGGGGCTAGCATGGGAGCAGCCACGGCATCTAGTTTCGAGGCTGGTATGTTAACTAGAATGGCAGCTAGTATGTCAGCTGGAATGGCATCCAGCATGGATGGTGGTGTGTTATCTAGCATGATACAATTTGTGGCAGGTGGCATGTGAGCTGGAATGGGAGCTGGCATGAGATCTAGCATGGTAGGTGACATAGAATCGCTGGCATGAGAGTTCGCATGACAACTTGCAAGGGATCTGGTAAGGTTCCTCCCAATATATCTGGCATAGGACGGGGTAATAGGATGTGGCATGGAATCAGGTATGGTATCTGCCATGGGATCGCTGGCATGGGAACTGGCAATGGGAGGTAGTATAGGATATGACGTGGGAGCTGATAAGGTATCTACCTTGGGATCACTGGCACGAGAGCCGTAAATGAGAGCTTGCATGGGAGATTGCAAGGAATCTGGCATGGGTACTGTCAAGGAATCTGAAATGGGAGCTGGTACGGGTGTGCTGGCATGTCGTTTGGCAAGAGATTTCACATGGGATCTCGCATGAGACCTTGTAAGGGATCTGGCATGGAAGTTGTCATGCGAACTAACATCGGTGACATGGGGGCTAATATGAGATCTAGCAGTGAGAGCCTGCATGGGAGTTAATATTGGATCTGGTATTGCAGCTAGCAAGGAATCCGGAATGGGATCTAGCATCAGAGCGCAAGCGAAGGATATGACAATGGGACCTCGCATGGGGGCACTGGCATGGGATCTTGCAAGGAATCTTGCATGGGTGCTAGCATGGGAGGTGGCTATGGAAGCTGTTATGGCATCTCGGATGGAAGGTGTCATGGGATTTCGCATGGGACCGCTGGCATGGCATCTGGCAAGGGAGCTGACTTGCGATCTGGCATGGGATCTGTCATGCGATCTACCATATCTGGCATGCGATCTAACATCGGATCTGGCATGGAAGCTGGCAATTAGAACTGACATGAGTTCTGGCATGGTAATCGCTGGCATGAGAGCTCCCTTGACAACTTGCAAGGGATCTGGTATGGTTCCTCCTAATATATCTGGCATAGGAACGGGCAAAGGGACGTGGCATGGATTCAGGAATGGGAACAGCCATGGAATAGCTGGCATGGGAACTGGCAATTGGAGGTAGTATGGGATCTGACGTAGGAGCAGGTAAGGGATCTACCTTGGGATCACTGGCAAGAGAGCCGGAAATGAGAGCTTGCATTTGAGATTGCAAGGAATCTGGCATGGGAGCTGTCAAGGGTGTGCTGGCATGGCATCTGGCAAAGGGTTTCGCATGGGAGCTGGCATGAGACCTTTTAAGAGAAATGGCATGGAAGCTGTCATCCGAACTGGAATGATATCTGGCACGCGTTCTAGCATGGGATCTGTCATGCGATCTAACATCGGATCTGGCATGGAAGCTGGCAATTAGAACTGACATGAGATCTACCATGGTAGGTGACATGGACTCGCTGGCATGAGAACTCGCATGAGAACATGCAAGGGATCTTGTAAGGTTTCTCCTAATATATCTGGCATAGGAACGGGCATTGTGACGTGGCATGGAATCAGGCATGGGAACTGGCCTGGAATCGCTGGCATGGGAATTAGCAATGGGAGGAAGTATAGGATCTGACGTGGGAGCTGATAAGGGATCTACCTTGGGATCACTGGCAAGAGAGCCGGAAATGAGAACTTGCATGGAAGATTGCAAGGTATCTGGCATGGGAGCAGTCAAGGAATCTGACATGGCAGCTGGCACGGGTGTGATGGCATGGCGCCTGGCAAGGGATTTCGCATGGTAGCTCGCATGAGACCTTTTAGGGTATCTGGATTGGAAACTGTCATGCGAAATAACATTGGTGACAAGTGGGCTAGCATGGGACCTAGCAGTGAGAGCTTGCATGGGAGCTAATTTTGGACCTGATATGGGAGCTGGCAAGGAATGTGGAATGTGATGTAACATAGTAGCGCAAGCGAAGGTAATGGCACTTGGGGGACGCATGGGAGCAATGGCAAGGTGTCTGGAATGGTAGCTGGCAATGGGATCTGGCATGGCAGGTGGTATGTTATCTGGCATGGGAACTGGCGTGGGAGCTGGCAAGGGGGCTGTTGTGGGAACTGGCAGGGTTGCTGGTTTGCGACCTGTGATGGGGGCAGGCATGGGGTCTGTCATGGGAAGTGGTATAGTGTCTGGCGTGGGAGCTGGCATGGGGGCTGGTGTGGGTCCTGGCAGGGGGGCTGGCATGGCAGCTGGCGTGGAAGCTGGCACGGCAGCTAGGATCGACGCAGGCATGTTAACTAGAACGGCAGCTGTTGTGTCAGCTGGCATGTCATCCAGAATTGCTGGTGGTAATTTATCTGGCATGGGAGCTGACATAGGAGCTCGAATGTGGGCTGGCATGGAAGCTGGCGTGGGGGATTGCATATCAGATGGAATGGGAGCTGACATGGGACCTAGCATGACATCTAAGGCACCTATACACGCACTTATCCTGGCACGAAGCATGGCAAATTGAATTTCAAGCGGCAGGGGGCCAGGCATGGGACATAGCAAGTGGGCTTGCATGGGACTTGGCAGGAGTGCTGCCATGGGGGCTGGCATGGGAGCTGGCAGGGAGGCTGGCATGAGAGCTGAAAGGGGGGATGGCTTGGGACCACGCATGACATCTAAGGTACTGATACAGGCACTTATCCTGACACGAAACATGGCAAATTGAATGTCAAGTGGTAGATTGGCTGTCATTGGACGTGGCACGGGGGCTGGTGTGGGACCTGGCAGGAGGGCTAGCATTGGAGCTGGAATAGGGGCTGGCATGGGAGCTGCCATGATAGCTGGCATGAGGGCTGACATGGAAGGTGGCATGGGGGCTAGCATGGGAGCAGCCACGGCATCTAGTTTCGAGGGTGGTATGTTAACTAGAATGGCAGCTAGTATGTCAGCTGGAATGGCATCCAGCATGGCTGGTGGTGTGTTATCTAGCATGATACAATTTGTGGCAGGTGGCATGTGAGCTGGAATGGGAGCTGGCATGAGATCTAGCATGGTAGGTGACATAGAATCGCTGGCATGAGAGTTCGCATGACAACTTGCAAGGGATCTGGTAAGGTTCCCCCCAATATATCTGGCATAGGACGGGGTAATAGGATGTGGCATGGAATCAGGTATGGTATCTGCCATGGGATCGCTGGCATGGGAACTGGCAATGGGAGGTAGTATAGGATATGACGTGGGAGCTGATAAGGTATCTACCTTGGGATCACTGGCACGAGAGCCGGAAATGAGAGCTTGCATGGGAGATTGCAAGGAATCTGGCATGGGTACTGTCATGGAATCTGAAATGGGAGCTGGTACGGGTGTGCTGGCATGTCGTTTGGCAAGAGATTTCACATGGGATCTCGCATGAGACCTTGTAAGGGATCTGGCATGGAAGTTGTCATGCGAACTAACATCGGTGACATGGGGGCTAATATGAGATCTAGCAGTGAGAGCCTGCATGGGAGTTAATATTGGATCTGGTATTGCAGCTAGCAAGGAATCCGGAATGGGATCTAGCATCAGAGCGCAAGCGAAGGATATGACAATGGGACCTCGCATGGGGGCACTGGCATGGGATCTTGCAAGGAATCTTGCATGGGTGCTAGCATGGGAGGTGGCTATGGAAGCTGTTATGGCATCTCGGATGGAAGGTGTCATGGGATTTCGCATGGGACCGCTGGCATAGCATCTGGCAAGGGAGCTGACTTGCGAACTGGCATGGGATCTGTCATGCGATCTACCATATCTGGCATGCGATCTAACATCGGATCTGGCATGGAAGCTGGCAATTAGAACAGACATGAGTTCTGGCATGGTAGGTGACATGGAATCGCTGGCATGAGAGCTCCCTTGACAACTTGCAAGGGATCTGGTATGGTTCCTCCTAATATATCTGGCATAGGAACGGGCAAAGGGACGGGGCATGGATTCAGGAATGGGAACAGCCATGGAATAGCTGGCATGGGAACTGGCAATTGGAGGTAGTATGGGATCTGACGTGGGAGCAGGTAAGGGATCTACCTTGGGATCACTGGCAAGAGAGCCGGAAATGAGAGCTTGCATTGGAGATTGCAAGGAATCTGGCATGGGAGCTGTCAAGGGTGTGCTGGCATGGCATCTGGCAAAGGGTTTCGCATGGGAGCTGGCATGAGACCTTTTAAGAGAAATGGCATGGAAGCTGTCATCCGAACTGGAATGATATCTGGCACGCGTTCTAGCATGGGATCTGTCATGCGATCTAACATCGGATCTGGCATGGAAGCTGGCAATTAGAACTGACATGAGATCTACCATGGTAGGTGACATGGAATCGCTGGCATGAGAACTCGCATGACAACTTGCAAGGGATCTGGTAAGGTTCCCCCCAATATATCTGGCATAGGACGGAGTAATAGGACGTGGCATGGAATCAGGTATGGTATCTGCCATGGGATCGCTGGCATGGTAACTGGCAATGGGAGGTAGTATAGGATATGACGTGGGAGCTGATAAGGGATCTACCTTGGGATCACTGGCACGAGAGCCGGAAATGAGAGCTTGCATGGGAGATTGCAAGGAATCTGTCATGGGTACTGTCAAGGAATCTGAAATGGGAGCTGGCACGGGTGTGCTGGCATGGCGTCTGGCAAGGGATTTCACATGGCATCTCGCATGAGACCTTGTAAGGGATCTGGCATGAAAGTTGTCATGCGAACTAACATCGGTGACATGGGGGCTAATATGAGATCTAGCAGTGAGAGCCTGCATGGGAGTTAATATTGGATCTGGTATGGCAGCTAGCAAGGAATCCGGAATGGGATCTAGCATCAGAGCGCAAGCGAAGGATATGACAATGGGACCTCGCATGGGGGCACTGGCATGGGATCTTGCAAGGAATCTTGCATGGGTGCTAGCATGGGAGGTGGCTATGGAAGCTGTTATGGCATCTCGGATGGAAAGTGTCATGGGTTTTCGCATAGGACCGCTGGCATGGCATCTGGCAAGGGAGCTGGCTTGCGATCTGGCATGGGATCTGTCATGCGATCTACCATATCTGGCATGCGATCTAACATCGGATCTGGCATGGAAGCTGGCAATTAGAACTGACATGAGTTCTGGCATGGTAGGTGACATGGAATCGCTGGCATGAGAGCTCCCTTGACAACTTGCAAGGGATCTGGTATGGTTCCTCCTAATATATCTGGCATAGGAACGTGCAAAGGGACGTGGCATGGATTCAGGAATGGGAACAGCCATGGAATAGCTGGCATGGGAACTGGCAATTGGAGGTAGTATGGGATCTGACGTGGGAGCAGGTAAGGGATCTACCTTGGGATCACTGGCAAGAGAGCCGGAAATGAGAGCTTGCATTGGAGATTGCAAGGAATCTGGCATGGGAGCTGTCAAGGGTGTGCTGGAATGGCATCTGGCAAAGGGTTTCGCATGGGAGCTGGCATGAGACCTTTTAAGAGAAATGGCATGGAAGCTGTCATCCGAACTGGAATGATATCTGGCACGCGTTCTAGCATGGGATCTGTCATGCGATCTAACATCGGATCTGGCATGGAAGCTGGCAATTAGAACTGACATGAGATCTACCATGGTAGGTGACATGGAATCGCTGGCATGAGAACTCGCATGACAACTTGCAAGGGATCTGGTAAGGTTTCTCCCAATATATCTGGCATAGGAACGGGCATTGTGACGTGGCATGGAATCAGGCATGGGAACTGGCCTGGAATCGCTGGCATGGGAATTAGCAATGGGAGGAAGTATAGGATCTGACGTGGGAGCTGATAAGGGATCTACCTTGGGATCACTGGCAAGAGAGCCGGAAATGAGAGCTTGCATGGAAGATTGCAAGGTATCTGGCATGGGAGCAGTCAAGGAATCTGACATGGCAGCTGGCACGGGTGTGATGGCATGGCGCCTGGCAAGGGATTTCGCATGGTAGCTCGCATGAGACCTTTTAGGGTATCTGGCTTGGAAACTGTCATGCGAAATAACATTGGTGACAAGTGGGCTAGCATGGGACCTAGCAGTGAGAGCTTGCATGGGAGCTAATTTTGGACCTGATATGGGAGCTGGCAAGGAATGTGGAATGTGATGTAACATAGTAGCGCAAGCGAAGGTAATGGCACTGGGAGGACGCATGGGAGTAATGGCAAGGTGTCTGGAATGGTAGCTGGCAATGGGATCTGGCATGGCAGGTGGTATGTTATCTGGCATGGGAACTGGCGTGGGAGCTGGCAAGGGGGCTGTTGTGGGAACTGGCAGGGTTGCTGGTTTGCGACCTGTGATGGGGGCAGGCATGGGGTCTGTCATGGGAAGTGGTATGGTGTCTGGCGTGGGAGCTGGCATGGGGGCTGGTGTGGGTCCTGGCAGGGGGGCTGGCATGGCAGCTGGCGTGGAAGCTGGCACGGCAGCTAGGATCGACGCAGGCATGTTAACTAGAACGGCAGCTGTTGTGTCAGCTGGCATGTCATCCAGAATTGCTGGTGGTAATTTATCTGGCATGGGAGCTGACATAGGAGCTCGAATGTGGGCTGGCATGGAAGCTGGCGTGGGGGATTGCATATCAGATGGAATGGGAGCTGACATGGGACCTAGCATGACATCTAAGGCACCTATACACGCACTTATCCTGGCACGAAGCATGGCAAATTGAATTTCAAGCGGCAGGGGGCCAGGCATGGGACATAGCAAGTGGGCTTGCATGGGACTTGGCAGGAGTGCTGCCATGGGGGCTGGCATGGGAGCTGGCAGGGAGGCTGGCATGAGAGCTGAAAGGGGGGATGGCTTGGGACCACGCATGACATCTAAGGTACTGATACAGGCACTTATCCTGACACGAAACATGGCAAATTGAATGTCAAGTGGTAGATTGGCTGTCATTGGACGTGGCACGGGGGCTGGTGTGGGACCTGGCAGGAGGGCTAGCATTGGAGCTGGAATAGGGGCTGGCGTGGGAGCTGCCATGATAGCTGGCATGAGGGCTGACATGGAAGGTGGCATGGGGGCTAGCATGGGAGCAGCCACGGCATCTAGTTTCGAGGCTGATATGTTAACTAGAATGGCAGCTAGTATGTCAGCTGGAATGGCATCCAGCATGGCTGGTGGTGTGTTATCTAGCATGATACAATTTGTGGCAGGTGGCATGTGAGCTGGAATGGGAGCTGGCATGAGATCTAGCATGGTAGGTGACATAGAATCGCTGGCATGAGAGTTCGCATGACAACTTGCAAGGGATCTGGTAAGGTTCCTCCCAATATATCTGGCATAGGACGGGGTAATAGGATGTGGCATGGAATCAGGTATGGTATCTGCCATGGGATCGCTGGCATGGGAACTGGCAATGGGAGGTAGTATAGGATATGACGTGGGAGCTGATAAGGTATCTACCTTGGGATCACTGGCACGAGAGCCGGAAATGAGAGCTTGCATGGGAGATTGCAAGGAATCTGGCATGGGTACTGTCAAGGAATCTGAAATGGGAGCTGGTACGGGTGTGCTGGCATGTCGTTTGGCAAGAGATTTCACATGGGATCTCGCATGAGACCTTGTAAGGGATCTGGCATGGAAGTTGTCATGCGAACTAACATCGGTGACATGGGGGCTAATATGAGATCTAGCAGTGAGAGCCTGCATGGGAGTTAATATTGGATCTGGTATTGCAGCTAGCAAGGAATCCGGAATGGGATCTAGCATCAGAGCGCAAGCGAAGGATATGACAATGGGACCTCGCATGGGGGCACTGGCATGGGATCTTGCAAGGAATCTTGCATGGGTGCTAGCATGGGAGGTGGCTATGGAAGCTGTTATGGCATCTCGGATGGAAGGTGTCATGGGATTTCGCATGGGACCGCTGGCATGGCATCTGGCAAGGGAGCTGACTTGCGATCTGGCATGGGATCTGTCATGCGATCTACCATATCTGGCATGCGATCTAACATCGGATCTGGCATGGAAGCTGGCAATTAGAACTGACATGAGTTCTGGCATGGTAGGTGACATGGAATCGCTGGCATGAGAGCTCCCTTGACAACTTGCAAGGGATCTGGTATGGTTCCTCCTAATATATCTGGCATAGGAACGGGCAAAGGGACGTGGCATGGATTCAGGAATGGGAACAGCCATGGAATAGCTGGCATGGGAACTGGCAATTGGAGGTAATATGGGATCTGACGTGGGAGCAGGTAAGGGATCTACCTTGGGATCACTGGCAACAGAGCCGGAAATGAGAGCTTGCATTGGAGATTGCAAGGAATCTGGCATGGGAGCTGTCAAGGGTGTGCTGGCATGGCATCTGGCAAAGGGTTTCGCATGGGAGCTGGCATGAGACCTTTTAAGAGAAATGGCATGGAAGCTGTCATCCGAACTGGAATGATATCTGGCACGCGTTCTAGCATGGGATCTGTCATGCGATCTAACATCGAATCTGGCATTGAAGCTGGCAATTAGAACTGACATGAGATCTACCATGGTAGGTGACATGGAATCGCTGGCATGAGAACTCGCATGACAACTTGCAAGGGATCTGGTAAGGTTTCTCCCAATATATCTGGCATAGGAACGGGCATTGTGACGTGGCATGGAATCAGGCATGGGAACTGGCCTGGAATCGCTGGCATGGGAATTAGCAATGGGAGGAAGTATAGGATCTGACGTGGGAGCTGATAAGGGATCTACCTTGGGATCACTGGCAAGAGAGCCGGAAATGAGAGCTTGCATGGAAGATTGCAAGGTATCTGGCATGGGAGCTGTCAAGGAATCTGACAAGGCAGCTGGCACGGGTGTGATGGCATGGCGCCTGGCAAGGGATTTCGCATGGTAGCTCGCATGAGACCTTTTAGGGTATCTGGCTTGGAAACTGTCATGCGAAATAACATTGGTGACAAGTGGGCTAGCATGGGACCTAGCAGTGAGAGCTTGCATGGGAGCTAATTTTGGACCTGATATGGGAGCTGGCAAGG
Source organism: Periplaneta americana (assembly GCF_040183065.1). Taxonomy (NCBI): domain Eukaryota; kingdom Metazoa; phylum Arthropoda; class Insecta; order Blattodea; family Blattidae; genus Periplaneta; species Periplaneta americana. The sequence goes on from NC_091131.1 coordinate 173,341,091, forward strand.
AATGTGGAATGTGATGTAACATAGTAGCGCAAGCGAAGGTAATGGCACTGGGAGGACGCATGGGAGTAATGGCAAGGTGTCTGGAATGGTAGCTGGCAATGGGATCTGGCATGGCAGGTGGTATGTTATCTGGCATGGGAACTGGCGTGGGAGCTGGCAAGGGGGCTGTTGTGGGAACTGGCAGGGTTGCTGGTTTGCGACCTGTGATGGGGGCAGGCATGGGGTCTGTCATGGGAAGTGGTATGGTGTCTGGCGTGGGAGCTGGCATGGGGGCTGGTGTGGGTCCTGGCAGGGGGGCTGGCATGGCAGCTGGCGTGGAAGCTGGCACGGCAGCTAGGATCGACGCAGGCATGTTAACTAGAACGGCAGCTGTTGTGTCAGCTGGCATGTCATCCAGAATTGCTGGTGGTAATTTATCTGGCATGGGAGCTGACATAGGAGCTCGAATGTGGGCTGGCATAGAAGCTGGCGTGGGGGATTGCATATCAGATGGAATGGGAGCTGACATGGGACCTAGCATGACATCTAAGGCACCTATACACGCACTTATCCTGGCACGAAGCATGGCAAATTGAATTTCAAGCGGCAGGGGGCCAGGCATGGGACATAGCAAGTGGGCTTGCATGGGACTTGGCAGGAGTGCTGCCATGGGGGCTGGCATGGGAGCTGGCAGGGAGGCTGGCATGAGAGCTGAAAGGGGGGATGGCTTGGGACCACGCATGACATCTAAGGTACTGATACAGGCACTTATCCTGACACGAAACATGGCAAATTGAATGTCAAGTGGTAGATTGGCTGTCATTGGACGTGGCACGGGGGCTGGTGTGGGACCTGGCAGGAGGGCTAGCATTGGAGCTGGAATAGGGGCTGGCGTGGGAGCTGCCATGATAGCTGGCATGAGGGCTGACATGGAAGGTGGCATGGGGGCTAGCATGGGAGCAGCCACGGCATCTAGTTTCGAGGCTGGTATGTTAACTAGAATGGCAGCTAGTATGTCAGCTGGAATGGCATCCAGCATGGATGGTGGTGTGTTATCTAGCATGATACAATTTGTGGCAGGTGGCATGTGAGCTGGAATGGGAGCTGGCATGAGATCTAGCATGGTAGGTGACATAGAATCGCTGGCATGAGAGTTCGCATGACAACTTGCAAGGGATCTGGTAAGGTTCCTCCCAATATATCTGGCATAGGACGGGGTAATAGGATGTGGCATGGAATCAGGTATGGTATCTGCCATGGGATCGCTGGCATGGGAACTGGCAATGGGAGGTAGTATAGGATATGACGTGGGAGCTGATAAGGTATCTACCTTGGGATCACTGGCACGAGAGCCGGAAATGAGAGCTTGCATGGGAGATTGCAAGGAATCTGGCATGGGTACTGTCAAGGAATCTGAAATGGGAGCTGGTACGGGTGTGCTGGCATGTCGTTTGGCAAGAGATTTCACATGGGATCTCGCATGAGACCTTGTAAGGGATCTGGCATGGAAGTTGTCATGCGAACTAACATCGGTGACATGGGGGCTAATATGAGGTCTAGCAGTGAGAGCCTGCATGGGAGTTAATATTGGATCTGGTATTGCAGCTAGCAAGGAATCCGGAATGGGATCTAGCATCAGAGCGCAAGCGAAGGATATGACAATGGGACCTCGCATGGGGGCACTGGCATGGGATCTTGCAAGGAATCTTGCATGGGTGCTAGCATGGGAGGTGGCTATGGAAGCTGTTATGGCATCTCGGATGGAAGGTGTCATGGGATTTCGCATGGGACCGCTGGCATGGCATCTGGCAAGGGAGCTGACTTGCGATCTGGCATGGGATCTGTCATGCGATCTACCATATCTGGCATGCGATCTAACATCGGATCTGGCATGGAAGCTGGCAATTAGAACTGACATGAGTTCTGGCATGGTAATCGCTGGCATGAGAGCTCCCTTGACAACTTGCAAGGGATCTGGTATGGTTCCTCCTAATATATCTGGCATAGGAACGGGCAAAGGGACGTGGCATGGATTCAGGAATGGGAACAGCCATGGAATAGCTGGCATGGGAACTGGCAATTGGAGGTAGTATGGGATCTGACGTGGGAGCAGGTAAGGGATCTACCTTGGGATCACTGGCAAGAGAGCCGGAAATGAGAGCTTGCATTTGAGATTGCAAGGAATCTGGCATGGGAGCTGTCAAGGGTGTGCTGGCATGGCATCTGGCAAAGGGTTTCGCATGGGAGCTGGCATGAGACCTTTTAAGAGAAATGGCATGGAAGCTGTCATCCGAACTGGAATGATATCTGGCACGCGTTCTAGCATGGGATCTGTCATGCGATCTAACATGGGATCTGGCATGGAAGCTGGCAATTAGAACTGACATGAGATCTACCATGGTAGGTGACATGGACTCGCTGGCATGAGAACTCGCATGAGAACATGCAAGGGATCTTGTAAGGTTTCTCCTAATATATCTGGCATAGGAACGGGCATTGTGACGTGGCATGGAATCAGGCATGGGAACTGGCCTGGAATCGCTGGCATGGGAATTAGCAATGGGAGGAAGTATAGGATCTGACGTGGGAGCTGATAAGGGATCTACCTTGGGATCACTGGCAAGAGAGCCGGAAATGAGAACTTGCATGTAAGATTGCAAGGTATCTGGCATGGGAGCAGTCAAGGAATCTGACATGGCAGCTGGCACGGGTGTGATGGCATGGCGCCTGGCAAGGGATTTCGCATGGTAGCTCGCATGAGACCTTTTAGGGTATCTGGCTTGGAAACTGTCATGCGAAATAACATTGGTGACAAGTGGGCTAGCATGGGACCTAGCAGTGAGAGCTTGCATGGGAGCTAATTTTGGACCTGATATGGGAGCTGGCAAGGAATGTGGAATGTGATGTAACATAGTAGCGCAAGCGAAGGTAATGGCACTTGGGGGACGCATGGGAGCAATGGCAAGGTGTCTGGAATGGTAGCTGGCAATGGGATCTGGCATGGCAGGTGGTATGTTATCTGGCATGGGAACTGGCGTGGGAGCTGGCAAGGGGGCTGTTGTGGGAACTGGCAGGGTTGCTGGTTTGCGACCTGTGATGGGGGCAGGCATGGGGTCTGTCATGGGAAGTGGTATGGTGTCTGGCGTGGGAGCTGGCATGGGGGCTGGTGTGGGTCCTGGCAGGGGGGCTGGCATGGCAGCTGGCGTGGAAGCTGGCACGGCAGCTAGGATCGACGCAGGCATGTTAACTAGAACGGCAGCTGTTGTGTCAGCTGGCATGTCATCCAGAATTGCTGGTGGTAATTTATCTGGCATGGGAGCTGACATAGGAGCTCGAATGTGGGCTGGCATGGAAGCTGGCGTGGGGGATTGCATATCAGATGGAATGGGAGCTGACATGGGACCTAGCATGACATCTAAGGCACCTATACACGCACTTATCCTGGCACGAAGCATGGCAAATTGAATTTCAAGCGGCAGGGGGCCAGGCATGGGACATAGCAAGTGGGCTTGCATGGGACTTGGCAGGAGTGCTGCCATGGGGGCTGGCATGGGAGCTGGCAGGGAGGCTGGCATGAGAGCTGAAAGGGGGGATGGCTTGGGACCACGCATGACATCTAAGGTACTGATACAGGCACTTATCCTGACACGAAACATGGCAAATTGAATGTCAAGTGGTAGATTGGCTGTCATTGGACGTGGCACGGGGGCTGGTGTGGGACCTGGCAGGAGGGCTAGCATTGGAGCTGGAATAGGGGCTGGCGTGGGAGCTGCCATGATAGCTGGCATGAGGGCTGACATGGAAGGTGGCATGGGGGCTAGCATGGGAGCAGCCACGGCATCTAGTTTCGAGGCTGGTATGTTAACTAGAATGGCAGCTAGTATGTCAGCTGGAATGGCATCCAGCATGGCTGGTGGTGTGTTATCTAGCATGATACAATTTGTGGCAGGTGGCATGTGAGCTGGAATGGGAGCTGGCATGAGATCTAGCATGGTAGGTGACATAGAATCGCTGGCATGAGAGTTCGCATGACAACTTGCAAGGGATCTGGTAAGGTTCCCCCCATTATATCTGGCATAGGACGGGGTAATAGGATGTGGCATGGAATCAGGTATGGTATCTGCCATGGGATCGCTGGCATGGGAACTGGCAATGGGAGGTAGTATAGGATATGACGTGGGAGCTGATAAGGTATCTACCTTGGGATCACTGGCACGAGAGCCGGAAATGAGAGCTTGCATGGGAGATTGCAAGGAATCTGGCATGGGTACTGTCAAGGAATCTGAAATGGGAGCTGGTACGGGTGTGCTGGCATGTCGTTTGGCAAGAGATTTCACATGGGATCTCGCATGAGACCTTGTAAGGGATCTGGCATGGAAGTTGTCATGCGAACTAACATCGGTGACATGGGGGCTAATATGAGATCTAGCAGTGAGAGCCTGCATGGGAGTTAATATTGGATCTGGTATTGCAGCTAGCAAGGAATCCGGAATGGGATCTAGCATCAGAGCGCAAGCGAAGGATATGACAATGGGACCTCGCATGGGGGCACTGGCATGGGATCTTGCAAGGAATCTTGCATGGGTGCTAGCATGGGAGGTGGCTATGGAAGCTGTTATGGCATCTCGGATGGAAGGTGTCATGGGATTTCGCATGGGACCGCTGGCATGGCATCTGGCAAGGGAGCTGACTTGCGATCTGGCATGGGATCTGTCATGCGATCTACCATATCTGGCATGCGATCTAACATCGGATCTGGCATGGAAGCTGGCAATTAGAACAGACATGAGTTCTGGCATGGTAGGTGACATGGAATCGCTGGCATGAGAGCTCCCTTGACAACTTGCAAGGGATCTGGTATGGTTCCTCCTAATATATCTGGCATAGGAACGGGCAAAGGGACGTGGCATGGATTCAGGAATGGGAACAGCCATGGAATAGCTGGCATGGGAACTGGCAATTGGAGGTAGTATGGGATCTGACGTGGGAGCAGGTAAGGGATCTACCTTGGGATCACTGGCAAGAGAGCCGGAAATGAGAGCTTGCATTGGAGATTGCAAGGAATCTGGCATGGGAGCTGTCAAGGGTGTGCTGGCATGGCATCTGGCAAAGGGTTTCGCATGGGAGCTGGCATGAGACCTTTTAAGAGAAATGGCATGGAAGCTGTCATCCGAACTGGAATGATATCTGGCACGCGTTCTAGCATGGGATCTGTCATGCGATCTAACATCGGATCTGGCATGGAAGCTGGCAATTAGAACTGACATGAGATCTACCATGGTAGGTGACATGGAATCGCTGGCATGAGAACTCGCATGACAACTTGCAAGGGATCTGGTAAGGTTCCCCCCAATATATCTGGCATAGGACGGGGTAATAGGACGTGGCATGGAATCAGGTATGGTATCTGCCATGGGATCGCTGGCATGGTAACTGGCAATGGGAGGAAGTATAGGATATGACGTGGGAGCTGATAAGGGATCTACCTTGGGATCACTGGCACGAGAGCCGGAAATGAGAGCTTGCATGGGAGATTGCAAGGAATCTGGCATGGGTACTGTCAAGGAATCTGAAATGGGAGCTGGCACGGGTGTGCTGGCATGGCGTCTGGCAAGGGATTTCACATGGCATCTCGCATGAGACCTTGTAAGGGATCTGGCATGGAAGTTGTCATGCGAACTAACATCGGTGACATGGGGGCTAATATGAGATCTAGCAGTGAGAGCCTGCATGGGAGTTAATATTGGATCTGGTATGGCAGCTAGCAAGGAATCCGGAATGGGATCTAGCATCAGAGCGCAAGCGAAGGATATGACAATGGGACCTCGCATGGGGGCACTGGCATGGGATCTTGCAAGGAATCTTGCATGGGTGCTAGCATGGGAGGTGGCTATGGAAGCTGTTATGGCATCTCGGATGGAAAGTGTCATGGGTTTTCGCATAGGACCGCTGGCATGGCATCTGGCAAGGGAGCTGGCTTGCGATCTGGCATGGGATCTGTCATGCGATCTACCATATCTGGCATGCGATCTAACATCGGATCTGGCATGGAAGCTGGCAATTAGAACTGACATGAGTTCTGGCATGGTAGGTGACATGGAATCGCTGGCATGAGAGCTCCCTTGACAACTTGCAAGGGATCTGGTATGGTTCCTCCTAATATATCTGGCATAGGAACGTGCAAAGGGACGTGGCATGGATTCAGGAATGGGAACAGCCATGGAATAGCTGGCATGGGAACTGGCAATTGGAGGTAGTATGGGATCTGACGTGGGAGCAGGTAAGGGATCTACCTTGGGATCACTGGCAAGAGAGCCGGAAATGAGAGCTTGCATTGGAGATTGCAAGGAATCTGGCATGGGAGCTGTCAAGGGTTTGCTGGAATGGCATCTGGCAAAGGGTTTCGCATGGGAGCTGGCATGAGACCTTTTAAGAGAAAAGGCATGGAAGCTGTCATCCGAACTGGAATGATATCTGGCACGCGTTCTAGCATGGGATCTGTCATGCGATCTAACATCGGATCTGGCATGGAAGCTGGCAATTAGAACTGACATGAGATCTACCATGGTAGGTGACATGGAATCGCTGGCATGAGAACTCGCATGACAACTTGCAAGGGATCTGGTAAGGTTTCTCCCAATATATCTGGCATAGGAACGGGCATTGTGACGTGGCATGGAATCAGGCATGGGAACTGGCCTGGAATCGCTGGCATGGGAATTAGCAATGGGAGGAAGTATAGGATCTGACGTGGGAGCTGATAAGGGATCTACCTTGGGATCACTGGCAAGAGAGCCGGAAATGAGAGCTTGCATGGAAGATTGCAAGGTATCTGGCATGGGAGCAGTCAAGGAATCTGACATGGCAGCTGGCACGGGTGTGATGGCATGGCGCCTGGCAAGGGATTTCGCATGGTAGCTCGCATGAGACCTTTTAGGGTATCTGGCTTGGAAACTGTCATGCGAAATAACATTGGTGACAAGTGGGCTAGCATGGGACCTAGCAGTGAGAGCTTGCATTGGAGCTAATTTTGGACCTGATATGGGAGCTGGCAAGAAATGTGGAATGTGATGTAACATAGTAGCGCAAGCGAAGGTAATGGCACTGGGAGGACGCATGGGAGTAATGGCAAGGTGTCTGGAATGGTAGCTGGCAATGGGATCTGGCATGGCAGGTGGTATGTTATCTGGCATGGGAACTGGCGTGGGAGCTGGCAAGGGGGCTGTTGTGGGAACTGGCAGGGTTGCTGGTTTGCGACCTGTGATGGGGGCAGGCATGGGGTCTGTCATGGGAAGTGGTATGGTGTCTGGCGTGGGAGCTGGCATGGGGGCTGGTGTGGGTCCTGGCAGGGGGGCTGGCATGGCAGCTGGCGTGGAAGCTGGCACGGCAGCTAGGATCGACGCAGGCATGTTAACTAGAACGGCAGCTGTTGTGTCAGCTGGCATGTCATCCAGAATTGCTGGTGGTAATTTATCTGGCATGGGAGCTGACATAGGAGCTCGAATGTGGGCTGGCATGGAAGCTGGCGTGGGGGATTGCATATCAGATGGAATGGGAGCTGACATGGGACCTAGCATGACATCTAAGGCACCTATACACGCACTTATCCTGGCACGAAGCATGGCAAATTGAATTTCAAGCGGCAGGGGGCCAGGCATGGGACATAGCAAGTGGGCTTGCATGGGACTTGGCAGGAGTGCTGCCATGGGGGCTGGCATGGGAGCTGGCAGGGAGGCTGGCATGAGAGCTGAAAGGGGGGATGGCTTGGGACCACGCATGACATCTAAGGTACTGATACAGGCACTTATCCTGACACGAAACATGGCAAATTGAATGTCAAGTGGTAGATTGGCTGTCATTGGACGTGGCACGGGGGCTGGTGTGGGACCTGGCAGGAGGGCTAGCATTGGAGCTGGAATAGGGGCTGGCGTGGGAGCTGCCATGATAGCTGGCATGAGGGCTGACATGGAAGGTGGCATGGGGGCTAGCATGGGAGCAGCCACGGCATCTAGTTTCGAGGCTGGTATGTTAACTAGAATGGCAGCTAGTATGTCAGCTGGAATGGCATCCAGCATGGCTGGTGGTGTGTTATCTAGCATGATACAATTTGTGGCAGGTGGCATGTGAGCTGGAATGGGAGCTGGCATGAGATCTAGCATGGTAGGTGACATAGAATCGCTGGCATGAGAGTTCGCATGACAACTTGCAAGGGATCTGGTAAGGTTCCCCCCATTATATCTGGCATAGGACGGGGTAATAGGATGTGGCATGGAATCAGGTATGGTATCTGCCATGGGATCGCTGGCATGGGAACTGGCAATGGGAGGTAGTATAGGATATGACGTGGGAGCTGATAAGGTATCTACCTTGGGATCACTGGCACGAGAGCCGGAAATGAGAGCTTGCATGGGAGATTGCAAGGAATCTGGCATGGGTACTGTCAAGGAATCTGAAATGGGAGCTGGTACGGGTGTGCTGGCATGTCGTTTGGCAAGAGATTTCACATGGGATCTCGCATGAGACCTTGTAAGGGATCTGGCATGGAAGTTGTCATGCGAACTAACATCGGTGACATGGGGGCTAATATGAGATCTAGCAGTGAGAGCCTGCATGGGAGTTAATATTGGATCTGGTATTGCAGCTAGCAAGGAATCCGGAATGGGATCTAGCATCAGAGCGCAAGCGAAGGATATGACAATGGGACCTCGCATGGGGGCACTGGCATGGGATCTTGCAAGGAATCTTGCATGGGTGCTAGCATGGGAGGTGGCTATGGAAGCTGTTATGGCATCTCGGATGGAAGGTGTCATGGGATTTCGCATGGGACCGCTGGCATGGCATCTGGCAAGGGAGCTGACTTGCGATCTGGCATGGGATCTGTCATGCGATCTACCATATCTGGCATGCGATCTAACATCGGATCTGGCATGGAAGCTGGCAATTAGAACTGACATGAGTTCTGGCATGGTAGGTGACATGGAATCGCTGGCATGAGAGCTCCCTTGACAACTTGCAAGGGATCTGGTATGGTTCCTCCTAATATATCTGGCATAGGAACGGGCAAAGGGACGTGGCATGGATTCAGGAATGGGAACAGCCATGGAATAGCTGGCATGGGAACTGGCAATTGGAGGTAGTATGGGATCTGACGTGGGAGCAGGTAAGGGATCTACCTTGGGATCACTGGCAAGAGAGCCGGAAATGAGAGCTTGCATTTGAGATTGCAAGGAATCTGGCATGGGAGCTGTCAAGGGTGTGCTGGCATGGCATCTGGCAAAGGGTTTCGCATGGGAGCTGGCATGAGACCTTTTAAGAGAAATGGCATGGAAGCTGTCATCCGAACTGGAATGATATCTGGCACGCGTTCTAGCATGGGATCTGTCATGCGATCTAACATCGGATCTGGCATGGAAGCTGGCAATTAGAACTGACATGAGATCTACCATGGTAGGTGACATGGACTCGCTGGCATGAGAACTCGCATGAGAACATGCAAGGGATCTTGTAAGGTTTCTCCTAATATATCTGGCATAGGAACGGGCATTGTGACGTGGCATGGAATCAGGCATGGGAACTGGCCTGGAATCGCTGGCATGGGAATTAGCAATGGGAGGAAGTATAGGATTTGACGTGGGAGCTGATAAGGGATCTACCTTGGGATCACTGGCAAGAGAGCCGGAAATGAGAACTTGCATGGAAGATTGCAAGGTATCTGGCATGGGAGCAGTCAAGGAATCTGACATGGCAGCTGGCACGGGTGTGATGGCATGGCGCCTGGCAAGGGATTTCGCATGGTAGCTCGCATGAGACCTTTTAGGGTATCTGGCTTGGAAACTGTCATGCGAAATAACATTGGTGACAAGTGGGCTAGCATGGGACCTAGCAGTGAGAGCTTGCATGGGAGCTAATTTTGGACCTGATATGGGAGCTGGCAAGGAATGTGGAATGTGATGTAACATAGTAGCGCAAGCGAAGGTAATGGCACTTGGGGGACGCATGGGAGCAATGGCAAGGTGTCTGGAATGGTAGCTGGCAATGGGATCTGGCATGGCAGGTGGTATGTTATCTGGCATGGGAACTGGCGTGGGAGCTGGCAAGGGGGCTGTTGTGGGAACTGGCAGGGTTGCTGGTTTGCGACCTGTGATGGGGGCAGGCATGGGGTCTGTCATGGGAAGTGGTATGGTGTCTGGCGTGGGAGCTGGCATGGGGGCTGGTGTGGGTCCTGGCAGGGGGGCTGGCATGGCAGCTGGCGTGGAAGCTGGCACGGCAGCTAGGATCGACGCAGGCATGTTAACTAGAACGGCAGCTGTTGTGTCAGCTGGCATGTCATCCAGAATTGCTGGTGGTAATTTATCTGGCATGGGAGCTGACATAGGAGCTCGAATGTGGGCTGGCATGGAAGCTGGCGTGGGGGATTGCATATCAGATGGAATGGGAGCTGACATGGGACCTAGCATGACATCTAAGGCACCTATACACGCACTTATCCTGGCACGAAGCATGGCAAATTGAATTTCAAGCGGCAGGGGGCCAGGCATGGGACATAGCAAGTGGGCTTGCATGGGACTTGGCAGGAGTGCTGCCATGGGGGCTGGCATGGGAGCTGGCAGGGAGGCTGGCATGAAGGCTGAAAGGGGGGATGGCTTGGGACCACGCATGACATCTAAGGTACTGATACAGGCACTTATCCTGACACGAAACATGGCAAATTGAATGTCAAGTGGTAGATTGGCTGTCATTGGACGTGGCACGGGGGCTGGTGTGGGACCTGGCAGGAGGGCTAGCATTGGAGCTGGAATAGGGGCTGGCGTGGGAGCTGCCATGATAGCTGGCATGAGGGCTGACATGGAAGGTGGCATGGGGGCTAGCATGGGAGCAGCCACGGCATCTAGTTTCGAGGCTGGTATGTTAACTAGAATGGCAGCTAGTATGTCAGCTGGAATGGCATCCAGCATGGCTGGTGGTGTGTTATCTAGCATGATACAATTTGTGGCAGGTGGCATGTGAGCTGGAATGGGAGCTGGCATGAGATCTAGCATGGTAGGTGACATAGAATCGCTGGCATGAGAGTTCGCATGACAACTTGCAAGGGATCTGGTAAGGTTCCCCCTAATATATCTGGCATAGGACGGGGTAATAGGATGTGGCATGGAATCAGGTATGGTATCTGCCATGGGATCGCTGGCATGGGAACTGGCAATGGGAGGTAGTATAGGATATGACGTGGGAGCTGATAAGGTATCTACCTTGGGATCACTGGCACGAGAGCCGGAAATGAGAGCTTGCATGGGAGATTGCAAGGAATCTGGCATGGGTACTGTCAAGGAATCTGAAATGGGAGCTGGTACGGGTGTGCTGGCATGTCGTTTGGCAAGAGATTTCACATGGGATCTCGCATGAGACCTTGTAAGGGATCTGGCATGGAAGTTGTCATGCGAACTAACATCGGTGACATGGGGGCTAATATGAGATCTAGCAGTGAGAGCCTGCATGGGAGTTAATATTGGATCTGGTATTGCAGCTAGCAAGGAATCCGGAATGGGATCTAGCATCAGAGCGCAAGCGAAGGATATGACAATGGGACCTCGCATGGGGGCACTGGCATGGGATCTTGCAAGGAATCTTGCATGGGTGCTAGCATGGGAGGTGGCTATGGAAGCTGTTATGGCATCTCGGATGGAAGGTGTCATGGGATTTCGCATGGGACCGCTGGCATGGCATCTGGCAAGGGAGCTGACTTGCGATCTGGCATGGGATCTGTCATGCGATCTACCATATCTGGCATGCGATCTAACATCGGATCTGGCATGGAAGCTGGCAATTAGAACAGACATGAGTTCTGGCATGGTAGGTGACATGGAATCGCTGGCATGAGAGCTCCCTTGACAACTTGCAAGGGATCTGGTATGGTTCCTCCTAATATATCTGGCATAGGAACGGGCAAAGGGACGTGGCATGGATTCAGGAATGGGAACAGCCATGGAATAGCTGGCATGGGAACTGGCAATTGGAGGTAGTATGGGATCTGACGTGGGAGCAGGTAAGGGATCTACCTTGGGATCACTGGCAAGAGAGCCGGAAATGAGAGCTTGCATTGGAGATTGCAAGGAATCTGGCATGGGAGCTGTCAAGGGTGTGCTGGCATGGCATCTGGCAAAGGGTTTCGCATGGGAGCTGGCATGAGACCTTTTAAGAGAAATGGCATGGAAGCTGTCATCCGAACTGGAATGATATCTGGCACGCGTTCTAGCATGGGATCTGTCATGCGATCTAACATCGGATCTGGCATGGAAGCTGGCAATTAGAACTGACATGAGATCTACCATGGTAGGTGACATGGAATCGCTGGCATGAGAACTCGCATGACAACTTGCAAGGGATCTGGTAAGGTTCCCCCCAATATATCTGGCATAGGACGGGGTAATAGGACGTGGCATGGAATCAGGTATGGTATCTGCCATGGGATCGCTGGCATGGTAACTGGCAATGGGAGGAAGTATAGGATATGACGTGGGAGCTGATAAGGGATCTACCTTGGGATCACTGGCACGAGAGCCGGAAATGAGAGCTTGCATGGGAGATTGCAAGGAATCTGGCATGGGTACTGTCAAGGAATCTGAAATGGGAGCTGGCACGGGTGTGCTGGCATGGCGTCTGGCAAGGGATTTCACATGGCATCTCGCATGAGACCTTGTAAGGGATCTGGCATGGAAGTTGTCATGCGAACTAACATCGGTGACATGGGGGCTAATATGAGATCTAGCAGTGAGAGCCTGCATGGGAGTTAATATTGGATCTGGTATTGCAGCTAGCAAGGAATCCGGAATGGGATCTAGCATCAGAGCGCAAGCGAAGGATATGACAATGGGACCTCGCATGGGGGCACTGGCATGGGATCTTGCAAGGAATCTTGCATGGGTGCTAGCATGGGAGGTGGCTATGGAAGCTGTTATGGCATCTCGGATGGAAGGTGTCATGGGATTTCGCATGGGACCGCTGGCATGGCATCTGGCAAGGGAGCTGACTTGCGATCTGGCATGGGATCTGTCATGCGATCTACCATATCTGGCATGCGATCTAACATCGGATCTGGCATGGAAGCTGGCAATTAGAACTGACATGAGTTCTGGCATGGTAGGTGACATGGAATCGCTGGCATGAGAGCTCCCTTGACAACTTGCAAGGGATCTGGTATGGTTCCTCCTAATATATCTGGCATAGGAACGGGCAAAGGGACGTGGCATGGATTCAGGAATGGGAACAGCCATGGAATAGCTGGCATGGGAACTGGCAATTGGAGGTAATATGGGATCTGACGTGGGAGCAGGTAAGGGATCTACCTTGGGATCACTGGCAAGAGAGCCGGAAATGAGAGCTTGCATTGGAGATTGCAAGGAATCTGGCATGGGAGCTGTCAAGGGTGTGCTGGCATGGCATCTGGCAAAGGGTTTCGCATGGGAGCTGGCATGAGACCTTTTAAGAGAAATGGCATGGAAGCTGTCATCCGAACTGGAATGATATCTGGCACGCGTTCTAGCATGGGATCTGTCATGCGATCTAACATCGAATCTGGCATTGAAGCTGGCAATTAGAACTGACATGAGATCTACCATGGTAGGTGACATGGAATCGCTGGCATGAGAACTCGCATGACAACTTGCAAGGGATCTGGTAAGGTTTCTCCCAATATATCTGGCATAGGAACGGGCATTGTGACGTGGCATGGAATCAGGCATGGGAACTGGCCTGGAATCGCTGGCATGGGAATTAGCAATGGGAGGAAGTATAGGATCTGACGTGGGAGCTGATAAGGGATCTACCTTGGGATCACTGGCAAGAGAGCCGGAAATGAGAGCTTGCATGGAAGATTGCAAGGTATCTGGCATGGGAGCTGTCAAGGAATCTGACATGGCAGCTGGCACGGGTGTGATGGCATGGCGCCTGGCAAGGGATTTCGCATGGTAGCTCGCATGAGACCTTTTAGGGTATCTGGCTTGGAAACTGTCATGCGAAATAACATTGGTGACAAGTGGGCTAGCATGGGACCTAGCAGTGAGAGCTTGCATGGGAGCTAATTTTGGACCTGATATGGGAGCTGGCAAGGAATGTTGAATGTGATGTAACATAGTAGCGCAAGCGAAGGTAATGGCACTGGGAGGACGCATGGGCGTAATGGCAAGGTGTCTGGAATGGTAGCTGGCAATGGGATCTGGCATGGCAGGTGGTATGTTATCTGGCATGGGAACTGGCGTGGGAGCTGGCAAGGGGGCTGTTGTGGGAACTGGCAGGGTTGCTGGTTTGCGACCTGTGATGGGGGCAGGCATGGGGTCTGTCATGGGAAGTGGTATGGTGTCTGGCGTGGGAGCTGGCATGGGGGCTGGTGTGGGTCCTGGCAGGGGGGCTGGCATGGCAGCTGGCGTGGAAGCTGGCACGGCAGCTAGGATCGACGCAGGCATGTTAACTAGAACGGCAGCTGTTGTGTCAGCTGGCATGTCATCCAGAATTGCTGGTGGTAATTTATCTGGCATGGGAGCTGACATAGGAGCTCGAATGTGGGCTGGCATGGAAGCTGGCGTGGTTGATTGCATATCAGATGGAATGGGAGCTGACATGGGACCTAGCATGACATCTAAGGCACCTATACACGCACTTATCCTGGCACGAAGCATGGCAAATTGAATTTCAAGCGGCAGGGGGCCAGGCATGGGACCTAGCAAGTGGGCTTGCATGGGACTTGGCAGGAGTGCTGCCATGGGGGCTGGCATGGGAGCTGGCAGGGAGGCTGGCATGGGAGCTGAAAGGGGGGATAGCTTGGGACCACGCATGACATCTAAGGTACTGATACAGGCACTTATCCTGACACGAAACATGGCAAATTGAATGTCAAGTGGTAGATTGGCTGTCATTGGACGTGGCACGGGGGCTGGTGTGGGACCTGGCAGGAGGGCTAGCATTGGAGCTGGAATAGGGGCTGGCGTGGGAGCTGCCATGATAGCTGACATGAGGGCTAACATGGAAGGTGGCATGGGGGCTAGCATGGGAGCAGCCTCGGCATCTAGTTTCGAGGCTGGTATGTTAACTAGAATGGCAGCTAGTATGTCAGCTGGAATGGCATCCAGCATGGCTGGTGGTGTGTTATCTAGCATGATACAATTTGTGGCAGGTGGCATGTGAGCTGGAATGGGAGCTGGCATGAGATCTAGCATGGTAGGTGACATAGAATCGCTGGCATGAGAGTTCGCATGACAACTTGCAAGGGATCTGGTAAGGTTCCCCCCAATATATCTGGCATAGGACGGGGTAATAGGACGTGGCATGGAATCAGGTATGGTATCTGCCATGGGATCGCTGGCATGGGAACTGGCAATGGGAGGTAGTATAGGATATGACGTGGGAGCTGATAAGGGATCTACCTTGGGATCACTGGCACGAGAGCCGGAAATGAGAGCTTGCATGGGAGATTGCAAGGAATCTGGCATGGGTACTGTCAAGGAATCTGAAATGGGAGCTGGCACGGGTGTGCTGGCATGGCGTCTGGCAAGGGATTTCACATGGCATCTCGCATGAGACCTTGTAAGGGATCTGGCATGGAAGTTGTCATGCGAACTAACATCGGTGACATGGGGGCTAATATGAGATCTAGCAGTGAGAGCCTGCATGGGAGTTAATATTGGATCTGGTATGGCAGCTAGCAAGGAATCCGGAATGGGATCTAGCATCAGAGCGCAAGCGAAGGATATGACAATGGGACCTCGCATGGGGGCACTGGCATGGGATCTTGCAAGGAATCTTGCATGGGTGCTAGCATGGGAGGTGGCTATGGAAGCTGTTATGGCATCTCGGATGGAAAGTGTCATGGGATTTCGCATAGGACCGCTGGCATGGCATCTGGCAAGGGAGCTGGCTTGCGATCTGGCATGGGATCTGTCATGCGATCTACCATATCTGGCATGCGATCTAACATCGGATCTGGCATGGAAGCTGGCAATTAGAACTGACATGAGTTCTGGCATGGTAGGTGACATGGAATCGCTGGCATGAGAGCTCCCTTGACAACTTGCAAGGGATCTGGTATGGTTCCTCCTAATATATCTGGCATAGGAACGTGCAAAGGGACGTGGCATGGATTCAGGAATGGGAACAGCCATGGAATAGCTGGCATGGGAACTGGCAATTGGAGGTAGTATGGGATCTGACGTGGGAGCAGGTAAGGGATCTACCTTGGGATCACTGGCAAGAGAGCCGGAAATGAGAGCTTGCATTGGAGATTGCAAGGAATCTGGCATGGGAGCTGTCAAGGGTGTGCTGGAATGGCATCTGGCAAAGGGTTTCGCATGGGAGCTGGCATGAGACCTTTTAAGAGAAATGGCATGGAAGCTGTCATCCGAACTGGAATGATATCTGGCACGCGTTCTAGCATGGGATCTGTCATGCGATCTAACATCGGATCTGGCATGGAAGCTGGCAATTAGAACTGACATGAGATCTACCATGGTAGGTGACATGGAATCGCTGGCATGAGAACTCGCATGACAACTTGCAAGGGATCTGGTAAGGTTTCTCCCAATATATCTGGCATAGGAACGGGCATTGTGACGTGGCATGGAATCAGGCATGGGAACTGGCCTGGAATCGCTGGCATGGGAATTAGCAATGGGAGGAAGTATAGGATCTGACGTGGGAGCTGATAAGGGATCTACCTTGGGATCACTGGCAAGAGAGCCGGAAATGAGAGCTTGCATGGAAGATTGCAAGGTATCTGGCATGGGAGCAGTCAAGGATTCTGACATGGCAGCTGGCACGGGTGTGATGGCATGGCGCCTGGCAAGGGATTTCGCATGGTAGCTCGCATGAGACCTTTTAGGGTATCTGGCTTGGAAACTGTCATGCGAAATAACATTGGTGACAAGTGGGCTAGCATGGGACCTAGCAGTGAGAGCTTGCATGGGAGCTAATTTTGGACCTGATATGGGAGCTGGCAAGGAATGTGGAATGTGATGTAACATAGTAGCGCAAGCGAAGGTAATGGCACTGGGAGGACGCATGGGAGTAATGGCAAGGTGTCTGGAATGGTAGCTGGCAATGGGATCTGGCATGGCAGGTGGTATGTTATCTGGCATGGGAACTGGCGTGGGAGCTGGCAAGGGGGCTGTTGTGGGAACTGGCAGGGTTGCTGGTTTGCGACCTGTGATGGGGGCAGGCATGGGGTCTGTCATGGGAAGTGGTATGGTGTCTGGCGTGGGAGCTGGCATGGGGGCTGGTGTGGGTCCTGGCAGGGGGGCTGGCATGGCAGCTGGCGTGGAAGCTGGCACGGCAGCTAGGATCGACGCAGGCATGTTAACTAGAACGGCAGCTGTTGTGTCAGCTGGCATGTCATCCAGAATTGCTGGTGGTAATTTATCTGGCATGGGAGCTGACATAGGAGCTCGAATGTGGGCTGGCATGGAAGCTGGCGTGGGGGATTGCATATCAGATGGAATGGGAGCTGACATGGGACCTAGCATGACATCTAAGGCACCTATACACGCACTTATCCTGGCACGAAGCATGGCAAATTGAATTTCAAGCGGCAGGGGGCCAGGCATGGGACATAGCAAGTGGGCTTGCATGGGACTTGGCAGGAGTGCTGCCATGGGGGCTGGCATGGGAGCTGGCAGGGAGGCTGGCATGAGAGCTGAAAGGGGGGATGGCTTGGGACCACGCATGACATCTAAGGTACTGATACAGGCACTTATCCTGACACGAAACATGGCAAATTGAATGTCAAGTGGTAGATTGGCTGTCATTGGACGTGGCACTGGGGCTGGTGTGGGACCTGGCAGGAGGGCTAGCATTGGAGCTGGAATAGGGGCTGGCGTGGGAGCTGCCATGATAGCTGGCATGAGGGCTGACATGGAAGGTGGCATGGGGGCTAGCATAGGAGCAGCCACGGCATCTAGTTTCGAGGCTGGTATGTTAACTAGAATGGCAGCTAGTATGTCAGCTGGAATGGCATCCAGCATGGCTGGTGGTGTGTTATCTAGCATGATACAATTTGTGGCAGGTGGCATGTGAGCTGGAATGGGAGCTGGCATGAGATCTAGCATGGTAGGTGACATAGAATCGCTGGCATGAGAGTTCGCATGACAACTTGCAAGGGATCTGGTAAGGTTCCTCCCAATATATCTGGCATAGGACGGGGTAATAGGATGTGGCATGGAATCAGGTATGGTATCTGCCATGGGATCGCTGGCATGGGAACTGGCAATGGGAGGTAGTATAGGATATGACGTGGGAGCTGATAAGGTATCTACCTTGGGATCACTGGCACGAGAGCCGGAAATGAGAGCTTGCATGGGAGATTGCAAGGAATCTGGCATGGGTACTGTCAAGGAATCTGAAATGGGAGCTGGTACGGGTGTGCTGGCATGTCGTTTGGCAAGAGATTTCACATGGGATCTCGCATGAGACCTTGTAAGGGATCTGGCATGGAAGTTGTCATGCGAACTAACATCGGTGACATGGGGGCTAATATGAGATCTAGCAGTGAGAGCCTGCATGGGAGTTAATATTGGATCTGGTATTGCAGCTAGCAAGGAATCCGGAATGGGATCTAGCATCAGAGCGCAAGCGAAGGATATGACAATGGGACCTCGCATGGGGGCACTGGCATGGGATCTTGCAAGGAATCTAGCATGGGTGCTAGCATGGGAGGTGGCTATGGAAGCTGTTATGGCATCTCGGATGGAAGGTGTCATGGGATTTCGCATGGGACCGCTGGCATGGCATCTGGCAAGGGAGCTGACTTGCGATCTGGCATGGGATCTGTCATGCGATCTACCATATCTGGCATGCGATCTAACATCGGATCTGGCATGGAAGCTGGCAATTAGAACTGACATGAGTTCTGGCATGGTAGGTGACATGGAATCGCTGGCATGAGAGCTCCCTTGACAACTTGCAAGGGATCTGGTATGGTTCCTCCTAATATATCTGGCATAGGAACGGGCAAAGGGACGTGGCATGGATTCAGGAATGGGAACAGCCATGGAATAGCTGGCATGGGAACTGGCAATTGGAGGTAATATGGGATCTGACGTGGGAGCAGGTAAGGGATCTACCTTGGGATCACTGGCAAGAGAGCCGGAAATGAGAGCTTGCATTGGAGATTGCAAGGAATCTGGCATGGGAGCTGTCAAGGGTGTGCTGGCATGGCATCTGGCAAAGGGTTTCGCATGGGAGCTGGCATGAGACCTTTTAAGAGAAATGGCATGGAAGCTGTCATCCGAACTGGAATGATATCTGGCACGCGTTCTAGCATGGGATCTGTCATGCGATCTAACATCGAATCTGGCATTGAAGCTGGCAATTAGAACTGACATGAGATCTACCATGGTAGGTGACATGGAATCGCTGGCATGAGAACTCGCATGACAACTTGCAAGGGATCTGGTAAGGTTTCTCCCAATATATCTGGCATAGGAACGGGCATTGTGACGTGGCATGGAATCAGGCATGGGAACTGGCCTGGAATCGCTGGCATGGGAATTAGCAATGGGAGGAAGTATAGGATCTGACGTGGGAGCTGATAAGGGATCTACCTTGGGATCACTGGCAAGAGAGCCGGAAATGAGAGCTTGCATGGAAGATTGCAAGGTATCTGGCATGGGAGCAGTCAAGGAATCTGACAAGGCAGCTGGCACGGGTGTGATGGCATGGCGCCTGGCAAGGGATTTCGCATGGTAGCTCGCATGAGACCTTTTAGGGTATCTGGCTTGGAAACTGTCATGCGAAATAACATTGGTGACAAGTGGGCTAGCATGGGACCTAGCAGTGAGAGCTTGCATGGGAGCTAATTTTGGACCTGATATGGGAGCTGGCAAGGAATGTGGAATGTGATGTAACATAGTAGCGCAAGCGAAGGTAATGGCACTGGGAGGACGCATGGGAGTAATGGCAAGGTGTCTGGAATGGTAGCTGGCAATGGGATCTGGCATGGCAGGTGGTATGTTATCTGGCATGGGAACTGGCGTGGGAGCTGGCAAGGGGGCTGTTGTGGGAACTGGCAGGGTTGCTGGTTTGCGACCTGTGATGGGGGCAGGCATGGGGTCTGTCATGGGAAGTGGTATGGTGTCTGGCGTGGGAGCTGGCATGGGGGCTGGTGTGGGTCCTGGCAGGGGGGCTGGCATGGCAGCTGGCGTGGAAGCTGGCACGGCAGCTAGGATCGACGCAGGCATGTTAACTAGAACGGCAGCTGTTGTGTCAGCTGGCATGTCATCCAGAATTGCTGGTGGTAATTTATCTGGCATGGGAGCTGACATAGGAGCTCGAATGTGGGCTGGCATGGAAGCTGGCGTGGGGGATTGCATATCAGATGGAATGGGAGCTAACATGGGACCTAGCATGACATCTAAGGCACCTATACACGCACTTATCCTGGCACGAAGCATGGCAAATTGAATTTCAAGCGGCAGGGGGCCAGGCATGGGACATAGCAAGTGGGCTTGCATGGGACTTGGCAGGAGTGCTGCCATGGGGGCTGGCATGGGAGCTGGCAGGGAGGCTGGCATGAGAGCTGAAAGGGGGGATGGCTTGGGACCACGCATGACATCTAAGGTACTGATACAGGCACTTATCCTGACACGAAACATGGCAAATTGAATGTCAAGTGGTAGATTGGCTGTCATTGGACGTGGCACGGGGGCTGGTGTGGGACCTGGCAGGAGGGCTAGCATTGGAGCTGGAATAGGGGCTGGCGTGGGAGCTGCCATGATAGCTGGCATGAGGGCTGACATGGAAGGTGGCATGGGGGCTAGCATGGGAGCAGCCACGGCATCTAGTTTCGAGGCTGATATGTTAACTAGAATGGCAGCTAGTATGTCAGCTGGAATGGCATCCAGCATGGCTGGTGGTGTGTTATCTAGCATGATACAATTTGTGGCAGGTGGCATGTGAGCTGGAATGGGAGCTGGCATGAGATCTAGCATGGTAGGTGACATAGAATCGCTGGCATGAGAGTTCGCATGACAACTTGCAAGGGATCTGGTAAGGTTCCTCCCAATATATCTGGCATAGGACGGGGTAATAGGATGTGGCATGGAATCAGGTATGGTATCTGCCATGGGATCGCTGGCATGGGAACTGGCAATGGGAGGTAGTATAGGATATGACGTGGGAGCTGATAAGGTATCTACCTTGGGATCACTGGCACGAGAGCCGGAAATGAGAGCTTGCATGGGAGATTGCAAGGAATCTGGCATGGGTACTGTCAAGGAATCTGAAATGGGAGCTGGTACGGGTGTGCTGGCATGTCGTTTGGCAAGAGATTTCACATGGGATCTCGCATGAGACCTTGTAAGGAATCTGGCATGGAAGTTGTCATGCGAACTAACATCGGTGACATGGGGGCTAATATGAGATCTAGCAGTGAGAGCCTGCATGGGAGTTAATATTGGATCTGGTATTGCAGCTAGCAAGGAATCCGGAATGGGATCTAGCATCAGAGCGCAAGCGAAGGATATGACAATGGGACCTCGCATGGGGGCACTGGCATGGGATCTTGCAAGGAATCTTGCATGGGTGCTAGCATGGGAGGTGGCTATGGAAGCTGTTATGGCATCTCGGATGGAAGGTGTCATGGGATTTCGCATGGGACCGCTGGCATGGCATCTGGCAAGGGAGCTGACTTGCGATCTGGCATGGGATCTGTCATGCGATCTACCATATCTGGCATGCGATCTAACATCGGATCTGGCATGGAAGCTGGCAATTAGAACTGACATGAGTTCTGGCATGGTAGGTGACATGGAATCGCTGGCATGAGAGCTCCCTTGACAACTTGCAAGGGATCTGGTATGGTTCCTCCTAATATATCTGGCATAGGAACGGGCAAAGGGACGTGGCATGGATTCAGGAATGGGAACAGCCATGGAATAGCTGGCATGGGAACTGGCAATTGGAGGTAATATGGGATCTGACGTGGGAGCAGGTAAGGGATCTACCTTGGGATCACTGGCAAGAGAGCCGGAAATGAGAGCTTGCATTGGAGATTGCAAGGAATCTGGCATGGGAGCTGTCAAGGGTGTGCTGGCATGGCATCTGGCAAAGGGTTTCGCATGGGAGCTGGCATGAGACCTTTTAAGAGAAATGGCATGGAAGCTGTCATCCGAACTGGAATGATATCTGGCACGCGTTCTAGCATGGGATCTGTCATGCGATCTAACATCGAATCTGGCATTGAAGCTGGCAATTAGAACTGACATGAGATCTACCATGGTAGGTGACATGGAATCGCTGGCATGAGAACTCGCATGACAACTTGCAAGGGATCTGGTAAGGTTTCTCCCAATATATCTGGCATAGGAACGGGCATTGTGACGTGGCATGGAATCAGGCATGGGAACTGGCCTGGAATCGCTGGCATGGGAATTAGCAATGGGAGGAAGTATAGGATCTGACGTGGGAGCTGATAAGGGATCTACCTTGGGATCACTGGCAAGAGAGCCGGAAATGAGAGCTTGCATGGAAGATTGCAAGGTATCTGGCATGGGAGCTGTCAAGGAATCTGACATGGCAGCTGGCACGGGTGTGATGGCATGGCGCCTGGCAAGGGATTTCGCATGGTAGCTCGCATGAGACCTTTTAGGGTATCTGGCTTGGAAACTGTCATGCGAAATAACATTGGTGACAAGTGGGCTAGCATGGGACCTAGCAGTGAGAGCTTGCATGGGAGCTAATTTTGGACCTGATATGGGAGCTGGCAAGGAATGTTGAATGTGATGTAACATAGTAGCGCAAGCGAAGGTAATGGCACTGGGAGGACGCATGGGCGTAATGGCAAGGTGTCTGGAATGGTAGCTGGCAATGGGATCTGGCATGGCAGGTGGTATGTTATCTGGCATGGGAACTGGCGTGGGAGCTGGCAAGGGGGCTGTTGTGGGAACTGGCAGGGATGCTGGTTTGCGACCTGTGATGGGGGCAGGCATGGGGTCTGTCATGGGAAGTGGTATGGTGTCTGGCGTGGGAGCTGGCATGGGGGCTGGTGTGGGTCCTGGCAGGGGGGCTGGCATGGCAGCTGGCGTGGAAGCTGGCACGGCAGCTAGGATCG
This sequence comes from Periplaneta americana, assembly GCF_040183065.1. NCBI lineage: Eukaryota > Metazoa > Arthropoda > Insecta > Blattodea > Blattidae > Periplaneta > Periplaneta americana. Next base: position 173,364,156 of record NC_091131.1, read on the forward strand.
ACGCAGGCATGTTAACTAGAACGGCAGCTGTTGTGTCAGCTGGCATGTCATCCAGAATTGCTGGTGGTAATTTATCTGGCATGGGAGCTGACATAGGAGCTCGAATGTGGGCTGGCATGGAAGCTGGCGTGGGGGATTGCATATCAGATGGAATGGGAGCTGACATGGGACCTAGCATGACATCTAAGGCACCTATACACGCACTTATCCTGGCACGAAGCATGGCAAATTGAATTTCAAGCGGCAGGGGGCCAGGCATGGGACATAGCAAGTGGGCTTGCATGGGACTTGGCAGGAGTGCTGCCATGGGGGCTGGCATGGGAGCTGGCAGGGAGGCTGGCATGAGAGCTGAAAGGGGGGATGGCTTGGGACCACGCATGACATCTAAGGTACTGATACAGGCACTTATCCTGACACGAAACATGGCAAATTGAATGTCAAGTGGTAGATTGGCTGTCATTGGACGTGGCACGGGGGCTGGTGTGGGACCTGGCAGGAGAGCTAGCATTGGAGCTGGAATAGGGGCTGGCGTGGGAGCTGCCATGATAGCTGGCATGAGGGCTGTCATGGAAGGTGGCATGGGGGCTAGCATGGGAGCAGCCACGGCATCTAGTTTCGAGGCTGGTATGTTAACTAGAATGGCAGCTAGTATGTCAGCTGGAATGGCATCCAGCATGGCTGGTGGTGTGTTATCTAGCATGATACAATTTGTGGCAGGTGGCATGTGAGCTGGAATGGGAGCTGGCATGAGATCTAGCATGGTAGGTGACATAGAATCGCTGGCATGAGAGTTCGCATGACAACTTGCAAGGGATCTGGTAAGGTTCCTCCCAATATATCCGGCATAGGACGGGGTAATAGGATGTGGCATGGAATCAAGTATGGTATCTGCCATGGGATCGCTG